>NC_091308.1:31919203-32014203 GCF_038502225.1 Cherax quadricarinatus
ATATATATATATATATACATATATATATATACATATATACATATATATATACATATATATATACATATATATATATATATTATATATATATATATATATATATATATATATACATATACATATATACACATATGCATATCCTGCCAAAAGCCGGACGTGCTTCTGTTGACTCCAGAAACCGTTTTGCTGATATCGGTAACACCTGTTGGAGCAACCCAGGTCAACGTCAATAATCCATTCTGTTGGCCGATAACCCCTCCGTTAACGCCAGCAACCTCATTACCACAGGTAATAACTCCAGCGACACCAATATACCTCACCTTGACGCCGTTAGCCTTTCTGTTGGCTCCGTTAACCCCCGCCGTTGACGAGAATTTACCTTGGCCGCTAGACAAGCCGAGACGGTAGTGAACACGACAGGTGGGCTGGAGGGGAGGGCTGCCAGGCCTTGAGAATTTGGTGACTGGGGGTCGTAATTGATGTGGGAAGACGTAGGCAACGCCGAGCAGTGGTCGTGATGACCCAGTGACCCAGCGGGGAGTCGTAGCCGGGTACATGTGGTTATCCGGGGTCGTGCCAACATACGTACATACTCCCATACACATGCACGCACGCGAGCGCACGCACACACACACACACACACACACACACACGGTGAATTTTACAAACTACCATTTTCAATAATGTTAACTACTACTACTACTACTAATAATAATAACAATATCCCCCTCCCCTACAATCACCACCCCACCACAATAATACCCCCTCCCCTACAATCACCACCCCACCACAACAATACCCCCCTCCCCTACAACCACCACCCCACCACAATACCTCCCCTACAATCACCTCCCCAGCACAACAATACCTCCCTCCCCTACAATCACCACCCTACCACCATCACTATACTGTACTAACCTCACAAATTATCAAAATTTTTGAAATCATACAGAGAAGCAAGAATGCTTGACAGCGACTCACAATACTCACCTATCCCAGAGGAGCCCGTTTATAGCACAGGGTTATGAACACGTTACAAAACAATCAATAGACTGACTTAACATAAGCACAGATTGTGTGAAAGACCTTGACAAGTGTGACTATGAAATATCACACAAAATGCGCGTAAAACGAATAAATAAAAAAGATGAAAGATATCTCCCACTTTCTAATAAGTCAGATTCAAAGAGAAATCAGCAACGTAAAATATAACACCACCTGAGTGCTTGTTTCTCAAGGCATGATGCTCACTGCAGTTATGTTTAGCATTCACATATGTGACACATGCAAATCGCACCACTACAATCACCTTCACAAGCAATACTCGAATGTGTATCAACTGTATCCGTCTAGGACACATCAAACTGCCTAGGTGAGGTACAGCAAGTCTTCCAGCAGCCAACAGAGAGTAACATGATACTCATCTAGGACATGCATTAATCAGTCTCCCTTAACTAAGGCTAAAACTGACTCTTTCACCCCTTCACTTGCTCGTTATTTTCTCCTATCAATTACTGGATACACTATCTACCCATGCTATCCACCACATAGTGTTTCCTGGTTCTATAACCCACCATACTTTGCTGCCCCACTTCAGCCACACCCTCCATACTTTGCTACCACACAACAACATACTTTAACCCACTTACAACCATTCCTTAAACTTTAACGCACTCTTCCCGCACACAAACCTACTCTCCCACAACCCGAACCCACTCTCCCCCTCATCCTAACCCTCGGTCCCATCCTAGCAAGCACCAAACTCACCCTAGCCAAGCCCACACCCACCCTAGCCCACCAAACACCCACACTAGCCCATCGCACACTCACCCTAGCCCACCCCACACCCACCCAGGGTCAATAATTCTTGCTCTGTGATATATGAATTCAGATATTCATGAAAGCCGGACGTGGGAACATCACAGGGGACCTGAACTATCTCTCCTCCCCGCCTGATGGTGCCACCTCCCCTCCCATCCCAGCCCCACACTTCCAAACCTCCCCTCACTCCCCACACCTCCTGTTACCTTCACTCATCTCTCCTATCCTCACTTTCACACCTACCATGTCATATCCTCATAACGTATCGTTCCCTGTTCACCATACCATAACCTACCCTCCCCCACACCATAACCTACTTCTCTGATATTTGAGACTGAATCCCGTGACCCGGTGTTTAGTTGCAGGCATTCCGCCTAGCACTGGCAACATATGCAAGGTTAGTTAATCAACAAATTGTTATCGAGAACCTTCAGAAATAATTCTTTTGAACTCTATACACCACATATGTTAGCCCTGTCACAGAGTATGCGGTACCAGCACAGAGGCCACACATGGTCAAACATTTCTCTCCCATTTTGGCTTGATAAAGGATTCAAAGCATTCTGAGAAGCTTTACTAATTATTTCCTAATTTCTAGTTGATTCTTTGATATTTAAGTCACATCTGAATGGTAAAATGCTGACCTTTACCATATATACATGACGTGTATACGATACTAATGTGGTGAATGGTTTTGAAAACCGACAAGTTGAAGAACTGAGACATTCGTGCAATACATGGGAATTTTTAATGAAGAAACGTTTCGCCACAGTGGCTTCATCAGTCCAATACAAAGTAGAAATGGGTAAGGAGAGGAGGAGTTCGAGGTAATCAGTCCCTCAACCTGGAATCGATGTGTTCAGTCCATCACTCTTGTAGGAAGTGCAGCATAGGGCCAGAGAGGTGGCTTATATACGGCAGTCAGATGAGTTGAAACAGGAGGAGGCGGGATCACAGTGGGACCTGCCACTAGTGTAAGTAGGTCGTCGTCCAAAGGTTGGGTAAGCGTTGAAGTCTTTGTACCAAGATCCCATGATGTTGCAGTGTCTGACAGATGTGGTGAATGGTTTTGAAAACCGACAACTTGAAGAATTGAGACATTCGTGCAATACATGGGAATCTTTAATGAAGAAACGTTTCGCCACACAGTGGCTTCATCAGTCCAATACAAAGTATTGGACTGATACTGATACTAATATATATATATATATATATATATATATATATATATATATATATATATATATATATATATATATATATATATATATAAAGGGCAATTTCGATTCTTTAATTTGAAATTAGTCGCTCCAGAATTTTTGAGGTGCAAATTATGATGCATCTTTCTCGCTGTCTTTCCATAGTGTATGATGAAATCTGAGGCGTTTTGAATAATTTAAGTGTTTGAATATACACAGACAGCTAAATATTTCTTCCCTAGATTTGCAGTGTCTCCTGGTTGATTTAGGTCAGAAAGAATCAATACAAGACACAATATAGTGGCTGAAACAATTCACAAATTACTCGCACTTAGGACAGGTAACTTATGACGACCTTTCGGTTCCTTTCTGAATCACTGTCA
The DNA here is from genome assembly GCF_038502225.1 of Cherax quadricarinatus. Lineage (NCBI taxonomy): Eukaryota > Metazoa > Arthropoda > Malacostraca > Decapoda > Parastacidae > Cherax > Cherax quadricarinatus. The sequence goes on from NC_091308.1 coordinate 31,922,607, forward strand.
AGTTATAACTAAGGTTGTTTGTGACTGGCGGGTGTCAGTGTCTTGCCGTATAACACTCTAGAGAATAAAAACGCCAGAAGTATCCTCACTGGCTTGGAATCTCTGGTTTTGAAGGTTGTAGTCAGTGACAACTCCGCTACCTTGTGACATGTATATATTTATATCGTGTTTCATGTTTAGAATATATTACATAACACTAGATTGAACATATAACAGCACTGTCATTTGAACTCGGTTGGCTGGCTAATGGGGTTAAATTTAAAATGTATCTGCTACATGGACGCCATTAAGGCTTCATGTGGCCTGTTCACTACCAGTCAAGAATACTTCAATCTCTAAAGATGGGATTAAAATAAACTCAGTGTATATACAGAGCCATATATCTCGGTTTATATAAACTGTATATAAAGTTGTTTTAAGTGGCCACGAAGTTATGAATCTGTTTTTGGATTTATAAATGTCCCCTGTACATAAAATGTAGTGTGAGCATAATTAAGTAAAATCTAAAATATACATTAGTGCGAAATTATTGACTAAAATTAAAGCAAGAGGATTTACTGTAAATTAAAAGATGTTAGAAAAACAGTATTTTATATCTATACATGTCACAGTTAACTCTCCAGGCTCCACTGTTACCATGGACGCTAACAATCTCCCAGCGAAGTAACATGTTACAAAGAATGTTTTGCCAAAGAATAAAGCAATATCATAAATTTTAGCGAGGAAGATGTGCAGCAATGTAAAAAAAAAAGAGACCAAAAACTAAAACAAAACTCATTCAGTTAGAATCAAAGGTCATCAACAGAAAGCAGATGGCAACAGTGATTAAAGGAAAACAGAATTAAAAAAAAAATGGAATGTCAGCCTAAGTAACGTTTCGAAAGTGAATGCATACAATAGTGTAGCTGGAGGTTAGGTTAGGTAAGATTCGTCAGGAAACAGGACGTTTTCTAACGCGGGTCTAAGACGACGACCCCCCGTTGGAGCTTTTGATCATCTGACCGAGGCCTTCCGCTGGCTTACCGGTCCACCCCCTTTAAAAATTATGGTCACATTGATAACCATTTAGTATAGTGTAACTAGAGAAAACCTCTATATTAAGACTGAGGATTATATTCTTAATTTTCAGTACATTTAATTTAATATTCGAGATTTGACTTATCTAGAAGGAATGCTATTTCTTTTAGTTTTGAGATCAAACATTCATTTCAGCAAAGTGTTTAATGAGCAGAAGAGGCAATAAGCCGAAAAGTAGACGACATACACACATTAAGCAGCATAAAACTGAATTATAACAAAACTTTGCTCTCCTTGACTGAAACGTCGTTATAATGAATTCCTACACTTTGGTGAGCCTTCATAACCGAAGATTTTATAAACAATTGCGATCTACAGTCCGACGTTATTGACAGAGTTTAAAACTATAATCACAAGACTTTGAATGGTCACTGGTATGTTTCACATACCAGTCACTGGTATGTTTCACATACCAGTGACTATTAATGAGAAGCCATATACTTGTGTTCCTGTATCTTTCAAACTTTGTAGACATAATAATACACCAGATTCTTGCGTGACAAGGCATGTGAGATCGCAAAGAAATTATAATATCAAACACAGGCAAGCCGTTTCACTTTTAAAAATATTGGGATTACCTTACATACTGGGAATATCTTGATATCATGTACACTCATGTTAGGCTTCTTTATGCTACTCTTAGGAATACGTTGTTGATACTGACTTTCTCATTAAGAATACAGCCACAAACTCTTATGATTTATACAAATGGCAATTTTAAAAATATGTTGAGCGTTATATTAGGCAAACAATTAAAGATCTTATTTCTCAGACTAAGCAACATAAATATACTATATAATTAGTAATCAAAGACATTATACACTGGAGGGAATATTTGTACTACAATGATCAGTAATTACACACCCTGAAGTGTATGTCTCTCAGTGTATACACACGCTAAAAGTTCTATTTAATACCTACTTCAAGAATTAAAGCAATCTCGAATGGTAGTGAACATGTACCAGGCAGTCATAATGACCCTCGTTTAGGATTATTCTGTTGTCACGAATAACTTTTTTTTTAGGAAAAATTTTGTTTAAAATGGTTTAATTAAACATAGTGTATATATGTTGGCTTATTGAACTTAAAACCCACCAGCTCCACGAGGGTCATTAAAGCTGCAGGTCACCTATACACCATCAGTGTATAATACCGTAATGCCTAAAACTGGAGTTAAATTATCAATGTGTATAAGATGAAACACACACCACTAGTGTATATAACCTTACTGTAAATTATATTAGTACTGATTTGAATAAACGAAGTTTTTACCGTCAAAATTTGTGATGAATATAACAAATTTGACCTGACATACTGTATAACCTTTTGGGATTATATCTTCAGGAGTTATTACCATTTTAAATTTACGACATGTTTAAATTATGTCGACACTGTGAACTGTATTAAATTTTAAAAGTTTGAGATTATGTAAAAAATAGTGACACTGTAGCACACCTTGCACCTGTGTGTGTGTGTGTGTGTGTGTGTGTGTGTGTGTATGTGTGTGTGTGTGTGTGTGTGTGTGTGTGTGTGTGTATGTGTGTGTGTGTGTGTGTGTGTGTGTGTGTGTGTGTGTGTGTGTGTGTGTGTGTGTGTACTCACCTATATGTACTCACCTGTATGTGGTTGCAGGGGTCGAGTCATAGCTCCTGGCCCCGCCTCTTCACTGGTCGATACTAATTCATACCTCTTCTTAAAGCTATTTATGGAACTTGCTTCCACTACTTCACTCTCCAGATTATTCAAGTTCCTGACAACTCTAAGACTAAAGAAATACTTCCTAACATCCCTATGACTCATCTGGGTTTTCAGTTTCCAATTGTGTCTCCTTGTTTCTGTATACCATCTCTGAAACATTTGATCCTTGTCCACCTTGTCAATGTCTCTTAGTATTTTATACGTTATCATGTCCCCTCTATCCCTCCTATCCTCTAGTGTCATCAGGTTGAGTTCCCTTAACCTCTCCTCATAAGACATATCCCTCAGTTCCGGGACTAATCGTGTTGCAAATTTTTGCACTTTCTCCAATTTCGTGACGTGTTTGATTAAGTGAGGGTTCCATACTGGCGCTGCATATTCCAGTATAGGCCTTACGTTCACTGTGTACAATGTCGTGAATGACTCCTTACTCAGATGTCTAAACGCCAATCTCAGGTTTGCCAATCTCCCATATGCTGCAGCAGTTATTTGATTGAGGTGTGTCTCAGGGGACATGTTCGCTATAATGCTTACCCCAAGATCCTTTTCTTTAACTAACGTTTGCAGCTGTTGGTTTCCTAATCTGTACTCCGTCTGCGGTCTTCTGTGTCCTTCCCCAATCTTCATGACCTTACATTTACTGGGGTTAAACTCCAGGAGCCATTTGTCGGACCATACTTGTAGTTTGTCCAGATCCCCTTGTAATCTTAGCTGATCCTCGCCCACTTGTATTTTCCTCATCAGTTTCACATCATCAGCGAACAGTGACACTTCTGAATCTATTCCTTCCACCATGTCATTCACGTATACAAGAAACAGCACCGGGCCTAGGACTGAACCTTGTGGAACCCCACTCGACACATTCGCCCACTCCGACACTTCAGCACGTACCAACACACGTTGTTTCCTTCCTGTCAGGCATTCCCTGATCCATTGCAGTACTTTCCCCGTTATTCCTGCCTGCTCCTCTAATTTTTGCACTAGTCTCTTGTGTGGTACTGTGTCAAAAGCCTTCTTGCAATCTAAAAAGATGCAATCTACCCATCTCTCTCTCTCCTGTCTTACTTCTGTTACCTTATCGTAGAACTCAAGTAAATTTGTGACACAGGATTTCCCATCTCTGAAGCCGTGCTGACTGTCATGTATGAGCCCAATCTTTTCAGTGTGTTCCACTACTTTTCTCCTGATAATCTTTTCCATGACTTTACATACTATACAAGTCAGTGACACTGGTCTGTAGTTTAATGCTACCTGTCTATCCCCTTTCTTAAAAAATTAGAACTACGTGTGCTGTCTTCCACGCCTCAGGCAACTGCCCTGTTTCGATAGATTTACTGAAGATTGCTGCTAATGGCGCACACAGTTCCTCTGCTCCCTCTCTCAGTATCCATGGAGATATGTTATCTGGGCCCACTGCCTTTGAGATATCGAGTTCATCTAGCAGTTCCTTCACCTCTACCTTGGTTATGTGTATTGTGTCCAGCACCTGCTGGTACACCCTACCTCCACAATTTGCTGGAAACATTCCTGACTATTGTGAATACTTCTCTAAATCTTTTGTTTAGTTCATCACATACTTCTTGGTCACTCTTCGTGAGCTCCTCTCCTTCTTTCCTCAGCCTGATTACCTGGTCCTTGACTGTTGTTTTTCTCCTAATGTGACTGTATAACAACTTTGGTTCAGATTTGGCTTTTGATGCTATGTCGTTCTCGTATTGCCTCTGGGCTTCTCTCCTTATCCTTGCATATTCGTTTCTGGTTCTGTTCAGCTCCTTGTTTTCTTGAGTCCTTTGCCTTCTATACCTTTTCCATGCTCTAGCACACTTGGCTTTGGCCTCTTTACACCTCCAGTTAAACCATGGGCTCACTCTGGTCTTACCATTTTTTCTGTTGCCATCTGGTATGAACCTTTCCTCTGCCTCCCTGCACTTAGTGGTTACTATTTCCATCATTTCATTTACTGTCTTTCCATCTAGTTCTCTTTCCCACTGAACTTCATGCAGGAAACTTCTCATTCCTATGTAGTCCCCTTTTTTGAAGTTTGGTTTCTCTCTTTGTTCTCGTGCTGCTGCATTCTCCACTTTTAACTCGACAAGATATTCAAAACTCAGGGCATCATGATCACTAGCGCCAAGGGGTCTTTCGTGGGTGATATCCCTTATGTCTGAACTATTCAAGGTGAATATGAGATCCAGCCTTGCTGCAACATCCTCTCCTCTCTCTCTGGTTGTATCCCTAAGATGTTGATGCATGAAGTTCTCCAATACAGTCTCCAACATCTTAGCCCTCCATGTTTTTGGTCCCCAATGTGGCTCTAGGTTTTCCCAGTCAATCTATGATTGAAATCCCGCATTATAAGCAATTTTGTCCTACCCATATGAGCCCTCCTGGCCACTTCAGCTAGTATATCCACCATTGCCCTATTGTGCACACCATACTCTTCTCTTGTTCTCCTGCTGTTAAGTGGTGGGTTATACATCACTGCTATCATCACCTTTGGACCCCCAGTCTGAAGTGTTCCTACAATGAAGTCGTCTGTTTCCCTCCTTTCCATTCCTCCCATCTCCTCAAAACTCCACTAGGTTTTTATGAGCAATGCTACTCCTCCCCCTCCTCTGTTCTCTCTGTCTTTCCTCACAATCTGATATCCACGTGGAAAAATTGCATCTGTTATCATCCCTGTAAGTTTTGTCTCTATTAGTGCTATGATGTCAGGTGATGCATCAATGATGCGTTCTTGCCACTCTTCACTCTTATTTGTTATTCCATCTGCATTGGTGTACCATACCTTTAGCTTCCTTTCCATTGCTGTATTTTGGGAGATGGAAGAGGAAGGTACAGGCTGGGAGGGTGGGAGGCAGGGCACAATATTATGGGAGGCTGCTGTGATTGTGGAATTAGTGCTGCGGGGGGGGTTGGCTATGGAGTGAGGTTCGTTTCTGTTTACTATGTTTGGTTGATATGTGGTGGCAGGGGTTGAGAGGTTTCTGTAAGCATTTGTGTTTGATGTTCCCCCAAAGGCTGAGTTTTTCTGTCTGTCGTTGCCTGTGCTGTCTCTCTTTCCTTCCACTGGTTCTGTCTTGCTCTCATTTTCAGTTGTTCCCTTTCCTTTCGTGTTCTGTCTCGATTTAGGAACACTTTTTGATAATCTGGAGAGTCCTTTAACAGTGGTTTCTGTTGTAGTATCCTGTTCCTTACCACATCTGTCTTGAATGTCAATCTGACTGGTCGATTTTTTTCCCTCGAATACCCCCCACCCCCCAAGTCTGTGAAAATTTTCTACCAGAGACATGTCCCTCTCTCCTGTTATTGCAATGATGTTCTTAATCTCTGTTTTCTCCCAATGCTTTCTTTCATCATAGGTCTGCCCTTTAGCCTCCTAAAGCCCATGAATAATTATTAACCTCTCCCTCCCCTCTTCCCATTTCTTTTCCCTCTGTATCTCTGGATCTGATTTAAGCATCTCCTTTGCTGTTTCCCTGATCTCCCAGACACCATGATGGCCTGATATTACTGCTGCAAAAGACTGCTTAGATCCATCCCCTCCTTCAGTCCCCTCGCTGCCTGCTGATGTTCCCATTTCAGTCAGCTTGCTCCTTTCGGACCTCATCTTTAGATCCTGCTTCAGCACATACATTTCTTCATCCAATCTCTGTATCTTTGCCTCAGCTACTACAGCTCGTGATTCCCATTTCTTGCTCTCTGCAGATATTTGCTCTAGCATGTTATTGCAAAGCTCGTTTAACCTTTTCTCCCACTGTTGTTCCATTTTGTTCTTGAGCCTTTCTACCCATTCTTCCTTTTCCGACCAGCCATCATCAGTTCCCTTGCCTTTACGTCCTCCCTTTTGAGAGCCCGTTTTGTTTTTATCCTGTTTGGATGTTCTAGCTGCTTCAGCTTATCGTAAAAATGTGTGTGGTGGGGGGATTTATGAGCTAATGTGTTAGGTTAGGTTTGTGTGTGTGTGTGTGTGTGTATTTGTATGTGTGTGTGCGTGTGTATATGTGTGTGTGTGTATGTGTATGTGTGTGTGTGTGTGTGTGTGTGTGTGTGTGTGTGTGTGTGTGTATGTGTGTGTATGCGTGTATGTGTGTGTGTGTGTATGTATATGTGTGTGTGTGTATGTATATGTGTGTATGTATGTGTGTGTGTGTGTATGTATATGTGTGTGTATGGGTGTGTATGTGTGCGCGCGTGTGCGTGCTACTCTTTTGAAGATTATAACATTTTTTCACAATCAATTCCTTATTAATATACACTAATATATACTATATATATATATAATATTTACTGTGTACACTTGTGTTTGTGTGTGTTTACTAGCTTGTCGTACTTTGAATAAGAGGGGGGGGGGCACGTTAACACACTATTGTTATTGTTCTTGGTTCACCGGTACTCTCCCGGCCCAGATCTTTGCACACTAGGCTACGTTACTTTTTTGAAGATTATAGGATTATTTCTCACTCAATTCCTTATTAGTATACATTAATATTTATTATAATAATAATTAGTGGTGAACACGTGTGTTTGTACGTACCTACTTGTTTACTAGTTTGTCGCTGTCAGGAAGGGGGGGGGGGTCACTAGGCTACACAATTCTTCTGAAGATATTTAGGTAATTTACTAAATATTATCAGGGTTACCACTATCTATCTCCTGGCACTGAAAGTTAGGGAGAGAATGATGGTATAACATACAACCAGCAGGGCGAGACACTGAGACTGTAGACACTAACCAAAATTAACCACACATAAGCAAGTGTTGTCGTCTGCACAACAATGGAGGTTCCTGCTGGTGGCTGCTATCAACTCCTTCAATTTTGTAACTCCTCCAGGAACTTTACCATGCATTCAAGTTTTTATTTTCTTTTTCTTTTAAGACTTGGTATTCACTCTTTTTTCTTTAGTACAGTATTATCATAACAAATCTGATGATATTAACTACTTTCACAACAGCTGGGAATTGACTAATTTTTTCTTACTTTCAGGATTTACTTAATCACTCGTTTATGACCTTATCACTACACTGCTGCTATAACTAACCAATATCTGTATTTGTTAATATTTCAGATCACACCGTTAACCCAATTAACTGTTTGGATATTTTGTGTCAACACTGCACCAGCAGCCTCATCAGCTGACTGCTACCCTCCCTCACTCAACATTCATTCAAATTTAAATTGTAAAATTCTTGATCTTTTCACATTATTCGCACTCTTGAAAGTTGTTACACTCTTGCAGGTATGTTCACTGATTCACTCACGAAGATGACCGCTAATATCATCTTAGGACAGCTACTAGAACGCTAAATCCTGGGAGCACTATTTAGCGATACTGCTTCACGTGTGTGTGTGTGTGTGTGTGTGTGTGTGTGTGTGTGTGTGTGTGTGTGTGTGTGTGTGTGTGTGTGTGTGTGTGTGTGTGTGTGTGTTGTACAGTGGTTTGATCCCTCTCTGCTCCCTGGAGTTTACCTGGAGAGAGTTCCGGAGGTCAACGCCCCCGCGGCCCGGTCCGTGACCAGGCCTCATGGTGAATCAGGGCCTGATCCCTGGATGCAACTAAGATATGCACTCGCTTAGAAAGTTCACTTTCCACTATTTGAGTAGATTTTCGGAGCTTCATCCTCACTCCTTTCTCTGTAAATGCCCATATTTACATTTCCTCTCTTTCCTCTCTTCTCTTATGGATAATCACTCACATTTACTTGATCCATCTGTCCTTTTCCGTAAACACTCTCACTTATCACTTGCCTTCGTCCTCTCCTCTCTTGTATAAATATCCAAACGTACCTTTCCTATCTCCCGTTCTCTGTAAATTGCCACATTCACTCTTCCTCTCTCGTAAATACCAAATGAGGACTGTGAAGGCATAGACACGTCGAAGACTGAGTCAAATATTCATGCGAGACATATCTCTCTCTCTCTCTCTCTCTCTCTCTCTCTTTCTCTATCCTTCTGTTTTTTCCCAAGCCCTTTCACTACAACTTCTCGCTCTCCTTCTCCCCTTAACTGCCCTTTGTACTTCTTTTCCCACTTTCCTCTATCCCTCTCATCACCTTTGTTTTACCTCTCCTTCCTCCCATTTCACCTTACCGACCTTGTAAACTGCTTTTCTTTCAACAAAAGCAGTTTAAAAGGAGTCCGGTAATCTGAGAGGTTAATTAAAGTAACACACTACCCGCGCCCGAGAATCATTTATTAAAATTGTTGATTAAATTTTGACCCCCCCCCCCATCCTCGCAAATTAAAATATATATATATATATATATGAATCAGCACCTGGACAGAGGAAGAGTTGCCGAATGTGGTTGGCGACGATAATTTTAAACATTGTTTTCACCGTCCCTCCCTCCCTCCCTCCCTGTCTGCATCCCCTCCATATTCCTCAATTCCCCAATAGCATCTTTATCTCACTGTATTGAAACTCTTTTCCTTAAACCCCTCCTACATCCCTTCTAGCTGCCCATCCCTTACATCTTAATCATTTCTTCCCCTATCTAAAACCTTACTCCCATCGCAATGTTCCCCACGCCCACCTTCTCCATCTATCATGTCTATTAGGCCAGCAGCACACTGCAGACGCATCCAGTGTTACTAAATTATAATATCTATCGTTCCCCGTCATCCCACCAAGCATTCCGTTCTCGTTGAAATCCGTCTTTTAACCCGGATGTATATAAGTCGCCTACATCAAACGTATCGTTTCTCTAACACGAGAAAATCCGGATATGAAATCTGCATAAATGCGACGTATTATATTTAGTAATTATGCAATTATGCGTGTGAATCCAGTTACTTTTCTATATTTATTTAGAGACATTCCGATTTAATCAAAGCAACATAAAATGCCTTATCGTTTCGCTCAAAAGTAGAAAAAAAAAAGAATTTTCATTATACACATATGCTGGGAATCGGCCGATGTGTTTATATATATATATATATATATATATATATATATATATATATATATATATATATATATATATATACTATTAATTATGAATGTGTGTGTATACGTTGAGGTGCGGAGATATGTAGAGTTGGCATCGCAGGAAATCGGACGAATTGCTTGGGGAAGTCACCGAACCAGGAGTCCGAACACGGGAAGTTTATCAGTATAAATGGGTGGGAGGAGCTGTCAATGACCAAATTGTCCAAATCTTGAGAAACAGCCAGGGCTTGGGATAAAGAAGAAGAAGGAAGATGATGATGGAGGAGTTGAAAGGGCAAAGAACGGCCATCACGAAGACAAAATACGTGAAAGGAGAAACAAACCTGGATAAACGGCCTTCATGAGGACCGAAAATTAACTAGGCGTGATTGAAAAAACTAAATGATTTAAAAAAAGAAAGAAATAATGATTTCTAATGTAGAAGATTTTCTTCAAAAATCGTATTCTGGTTCATCAAGTGGATAGGGGGGGGGGTGGATGCACTGGCACCGTTCTCTTTCTTGGATTTACCCTGGTTACTTCCCGTTTTCTCTTTTCTGCTTAACCCTCCATCTCCTACGGGTTTAGTGCTATGATATGAAATTACAACAGATAACACTTCTGGCACTGGTCCTGAGGAGGTCTTCTGCAGTGCTCCTACTTATCATTAAACGTTCTTCTGCTCCTACTTATCGTTAAATGTTCCTCTGCTCCTACTTATCGTTAAATGTTCCTCTGCTCCTACTTATCGTTAAACTTTCCTCTGTTCCTACTTATCGTTAAATGTTCCTCTGCTCCTACTTATCGTTAAACTTTCCTCTGTTCCTACTTATCGTTAAACGTTTCTCTGTTCCTACTTATCGTTAAACGTTCCTCTGCTCCTACTTATCGTTAAACGTTTCTCTGTTCCTATTTATCGTTAAACGTTCCTCTGCTAATCTTTACCTTCATTAATTTACAAAACTAATACGGTGAGTTAATTTACAAATAACTCTCATACAGTTAATAGTGTAAGTCAAACAAAACGTCATCATCAGATGTTTTTTATATGCGGGTTATTCGTGTATTGTTCCAGTCACGATATTGTGCCTCCTTGTTCTTCCAAGTGAGTTAAAGTTAACTTTACGAGGCATTACTGTGTGTTAACTTACACTTCATGAACTATTACTGTGTGCTAACTTACAAACTAGCAATGACTGGGATAACTTACATCTATAAAGCAATAGTTTGTTTATTTACTTACACATTTGTGCCTTTGAGAGAAGGTGAAATAAACACGAAGATCTCAGTACTTACCTGAAAGACAAGAATAACAGCATTAGTAAAATACACACACACAAAAATTATATATATATATATATATATATATATATATATATATATATATATATATATATATATATATATATATATATTAATAATTTTGTATCAAAAAAACCTTACAAAACTTACCTAACCTTAATATAACAAGCGCAATTTAATTTAGCCTAATCCATCTAAATATATTTTAGACAAGTTTACAATAATTTAATAATAAAGAAACACAAAGAAATATATATTTTTTGTTAGGTTTAGAACGATTTTTGCGAAATTATTGCATACACATATTTTCGCTTGCTTTATTCGGCAAGAGCGTTTTTATTTAAGCTAAAATTGCAAGTTTTACCTATTCGGCACGATATATATATATATATATATATATATATATATATATAGTGTAATTTAAAAGAAGCAATAAGAAAAAAATGGATGCAATACAGCCATGGTGTATAATAAACATAGGTGTAAGCTATTTCGGCACGTTACACGTGTCTTTGTTTGATTCAGTGAATCAACTCAAAGCCAGGGAGGAAATCCAGCAAATCAAGGCGGCATCAGGGTGGTCTCAGAAACCACGATCTCATTCAAGTGAGGCGGTGTTCACTGAAAGAAATTTTTAGACTGAGGCTTGCAGCAGGGCCAGACCAAGCAGTCACTTAAATGCCAGAAAAATGCAAGAACGATAAAAAAAGAAATCGTCAACAAAAGCTGAGTTACTTTATTATCGAATTCTGATAACAAGACCATATTTGACTCACAATGTTACTGTTGATAAAAGGAGTGTATTAAGCACTACGTATTACGAACGAGTGTATAGTACACTACAGCTACATACTTAGACATATAATGTTATCAAAGTTTGATACTTGATGCCACGGCCGCTAAAATGACTACCAAATTTTTAATATTTAAGGTAATATTTTTAGGAATTATTCTAACAGGCATCCTTACGGGAGATAATGTTGGTTAATATAGTTGTCAATATTAGCAGGGTCGAGCTCGTGAGTCTGTGATTGAAATCACTAAGTAATTTTAGAGCTTTTAACACAAAAGAAACAATGCAGTAACTTCTACACAAGCCAGAATTAACTTTGCAAACGTTTCTTGTAATTCCAGCAAATGACGAGAGGAGGAAGAGAGAGGGAGAATAACGCTGCTATGTACTTCAGTTAATATACTGAACAGCCTATTAATACCGAGTACGGACATCAATGGCAGTATGCTAATCGAATCAGTTTCTTGATGGTGAACGCAGACTTCCTTCGATTGCAACGCAACTGGCAATAAACTATTTTATAATTGTAGGTGGCCTCAATGAGGCATTCAAACAGGCAGTTAAACTCGTAATGTTTGACCTGGAAACAACTTTTCTGACCATTGCAATACACTATATGTATCTGGATTCCGGCGTGATCACTCCAAAAATATATATGCCTTATGGCTCGCCTGGCTCCGCGAATGACGAGGCCACAAGGTTGTCACTGCAACAGATAGAGGTGAAGAATCAGGTGGTACAGCCTGGATGCGTGAGAAGGAAAATTAGCTAGTTCTTCGCTTGGAGCCTTTATCCAGAATGTTGTATAATTATTTTTACGACGCGCTGATACTTTGTAAGTGAGCGCAGTCAGTGTTGTAGGCTCGATTGTCCTTCAGCTAATGGCGAGGCACGACCCGACTCTTGCTGCCAATGATGACTAACAATTTACCATTTGCCCTTCCAGCGCGCATCCCTCGTCAGAAAGTGACCGGCCTTCGTTTTTCTACGACTGCTGAAAATGAGATGAAAAATTATATAATTTGACGAAGGCAAATTTATTTCCTACAAGAGGAATCTACACAGGCTCGACTGTCGGTGATATTATCCCATACACTAAGGAAATTATGTCTAATATCACTTTGGATCGTTTTAACTTTCAGTTGTATTATCTCCTCCTGTTTGCTCATATATTGTCTGGCCCTATCATCATTGCCTCTGAGTACCTTGTGCGCTCTGTTCATATCTCGTCAGGTTCCCCAGATTTCTAGTGACCAGTCTTGTAGCAAAACAAGTACTCGTGGCTCTCGAACCGGCCTTATAACTGTGAAAACAATCCTCATACCTCTGGAACGAGCCTTGTAGCTCTGGAACCAGCTTTGTAGCTCTGGAACCAGCCTTGTAGCTCTAAAACTAGCCTTGTAACTCAGGAACCAGCTTTGTAGCTCTGGAATCAGCCTTATAGATCTAGAACCCGCCTCGCAGATCTGGAACCAGCCTCGTAGCAAACTTGTGAACGCTCTCAAGTTGCTTGTCATATGCTAAATAAGATGAAGGTCAGATGCATGCGAGTCAACCAAAGCATTCTTTCATGAAAAAAAATATCCAGTATTAACATTCTATACAAACAGTTATCCATTCATCTACCTACTCACCTTTCCCTTCTAACAGAATTCCAAAACAGTTTTTTTTCCTCAATTTCCCCACCATCAACTACACATCGACTCACACTATAGAAGATGAAATAAAAATTCCTCTGGTGCTTGAGGGCAAACTGCGGTTTTTACTTGATTGGTAAAGTTCAACATGTTGGTGACCTTTAAGGTCACGGAGGGGGGGGGAAGGAGTGACCTTAAGATGAGGGTGGCAGAGGTGACGTGAAGGTCAGGGCGGCAGGGAATCCTCTGTACTCTGTCTTCCCTGAAGGAACAATTAATCAGGGGGCAGGGATTCGTAAAGGGGGAGGGGTGCAGGGGGGTGCAGGGGGTGCAGGGGGGTGCAGGGGGGAAGCCTTAGCAATGGTCATAAAAAATATTATTATTGTTGTTCTAATTGTTTTTTTATTTTAAAGTTTTTGACCCCTGAAGAAAGGTGCCTCGATGCCGGTGAGGGGCTCTTGATCCGAGAATTTTGACCACTCTTCTCTTTCCTTGGATTGATCTCGATTGCATCACATTTACCTAACTCATAAGGGTTTAATGCTTACAAAAAATAATAAAAATAACATTGAAGAATTGAGACACTTATGCAACACATGGGAATCTTTATTGAAGAAACGTTTCGCCACACAGTGGCTTCATCAGTCCAATACAAAGTAGAAATGGGTAAGGAGAGTAGAAGTATGAGGTAATCAGTCCCTCAACCTGGATTCGATGTGTTCAGTCCATCAGTCCATCACAAGAGTGATGGACTGAACACATCGAATCCAGGTTGAGGGACTGATTACAACTTCTACTCTCCTTACCCATTTCTACTTTGTATTGGACTGATGAAGCCACTGTGTGGCGAAACGTTTCTTCAATAAAGATTCCCATGTGTTGCATAAGTGTCTCAATTCTTCAACTTGTCGGTTTTCAAAACCATTCATCACAAAAATTACATTAATAAATATAACAAAAATAAAAGTCAGTATTTACAACATTGGGAGAAAGAGACTGATATTACGGGTAATCACCAAATTGTTTGTGTGGGGGAGAGAGTCGAGTCTCAGCTCCTGGCTCCGCATTTTAACTTACATTTTAACCCTTGTGCATGTCCTTGAAACCGGATCACCATCAGCCTTGGAGCTCAGAGACAGGTTCCGCTATTGGTGAACGGAGGATCGAAACTACTTCTGATTGCGTTGATAAGACCCACATGACATTAAAAAGACCCATAATATTAAATTTTGAAGCTACAGGGCCGCATGTAGCCACGGAAAGAGTTAAATGCGAACCCTCACAAACTCCCAGAAAAATATATATTGCAAAATTGCGAAATCGATAAGACAAGACAAAATTTTCGAAGAAAATTCAACTATGAATAACGTATGTGATGGTTGTATAATTAATATAAAAACAGAGATAACACGTTAAGTGATGGTTGTATAACTGATGTAAAAAACAGAGATAATACAGTGAACGGCTAAAACGTAAGTGATTTAAAATATAGTGACAAATTTCCAGTTAATTGCATTTTTTCGCACATTAACAAGTGCAGTACATGTGTGAGGTAAGCGTGAGGTTCCAGGCAGTGATAAGTCGTCGTCACTGCCACACTAAGAATCACTACGTGTGATCACAACATGTTGTCACAGTCACACTGTCACAGCCTCCACACATGACCACGATGTTCTCACTGCCAAGCTGCCACAACCACCACATATCCGCACATTATGTCACTATCACACAACGCACATTCACATCATGCTGTGGCTCTCACATAGACATAACCACCACACGTGTACCCATGACGTCACTAACACGGCCACAACCACCCATATAATCACATCATGTTGTCGTAGTCACCCTGCCACGTCAACAACACATTTGTGAACAAACTTTTTAAACGATAAATACCGTCAAGTTAAAAGCCTCAGTCAAGACGCACTGACGAACACTGGCAAAAAATTTTGAGACCGAGTGTTGCAGACATTAAATGTGTTAATGATGTTCTCTGTACTCTGCTGCCTCAGACGTCGCATCCAGATTAAGTCGTTAACAAGTTACGCGATTCATCTATAACTAATATTAATTTAAATCTTATTGAACATCATTTTAACGTCTTAAAATATTGGGTCGCATTATTATTTTCACTATAATTAAATGATAGTGAAGAGGTAAATTGTGTAGAAATCTGACGATAATTAGCAAGTTATTGATAATTATAATTGTTATGGTAGTAAAATTTATCATTTTTTTTTTTAGAAGTTAACTGATTTTGATTCATTCTCTAGGTTCTTGAGGGTAATACAGACCGATCTTTTGCAGCGTAATTTTTCGTAAATGCGAATGAAACCGTACATCTAAACTCGAATAACGCAAGTAATAGTCTTGTTAGTACTTCCTGTTAGTACTTGCACTTTTTGCAATAGCATTTGCGAAAAAATGCACTGTGTAGAAGAGGTTTGTACGAGGGCTGACTTAATTCTGTTGGTTTCGGGTCATGTTTGTTAATTCGTTAATTCCCTTTCTGTTTCGAGGCTTGATACCCGTCTCTTGTGGCGCATGAATGCGCAATACGGGGGAAGTATGTTCCGGCAGAAGAAGGGGGGGGAAGGAATGTCGCTAACAACAACAACCTGGTTGGCCATGCAATCAACAGGAAGGTCTGGACCCGGACCGGCCTCTGGTAGTAGGAAATCTCCTGAAACAGGTCACACATCATAGGTCAGGGACTCCTCTTCCTGCAGGGTCTGGTAAGTAAACTCTACGGTCCTTCCAACCCAGATTTCATTTACATTACTGGTCAACACTCATTTTACACCGGTTATAGGTAAGGTTCCTGATTTCGAATATGTCATCGGCTTTGCATGATAGCTCTAGTTTTTGATAAATTTTATATTCCATTAAAAAAATAAAAGATATGAAAAATATATTGATCAGGCGGGGATAACTTACAAATCGCATATAAATAATTTTTTTACATCATTCATAAGTCAAATAATGTAATACATATTAGCACTTTATTCTATATAATAACAGATTAACAAAGTAAGATAATTCAGATACCACTAATTATTGCATATAAAAACGTTGTACGATTTTCTTCAATAATGGTCATCAGCACAGCAAGAGTCTGTCATCATGTGTTTGTCCCATCTGCCTTTGATACCTTTCCTCCGTCACCTCTTCCCTTGTTCCTCACCGACTTCAAGATTATGTTGAAATCTGTTTAGGTGGCTATGGAGAAAGTGTACCTTTATGCTCATATTAGTACCTAAATTTTGAAGTTTGTCAACATGTTTTGCTCTAGTTCTTTACACTCGTTTGTTTTGTGATTACCCAAGAAGTTCTTGACAACTGATACATAACTACACCATGCAGGAACTTCAACACCATTCATACATTTTGTGAAATTAAAATCCTTGATAAGCTTTCGAATTTGAGGACCATCAAAGATTCTAGTTTTCAGTTATTCTGTACTAAATCCGGGGAACGATCTATAAATGAAGCAGTTGTCATCTTTGTCCGAGGCCTTAATGAACTGTTTCATTAGCCCTAACTTAATGTGGAACAGTGGCAGAATAATGTTATACCTGTCAACCAATGGCTCGTTAATGATGTTTGCTGCCCCTACAGTCATGTTTCTCTTGAAGACCATGTCACATTTGTCCAATAATCTGCCTTCGACCTATTGTCCCACAAACAGATGAAACAAACGTAGTTTGTATTTCCTCTCTGTTGTACGATCTTCAAAACAACACACATAGACATCTTGTGCTCATGATAGCAAAACTTCTACTGTTTATAGACAGCTTCTAGTGGAGCAGTCTATAAACAACCGCCAGTCTCCTGGTCGATATTTAAGTCCTATTCGAAAGTTCAAGGATGTTATTGCAGTATACACGTTCTTCATTTTGGCTGAAGGAAGGAGTTCAGTCTCTCTTGTCCGATAAGTTATTATTTTAGCTTCTTGTTGTAGACACTGTCTTTTCTTTTAGTATGGATGCTAAAAGTTCAGATGCTTGCTTTGACAGACTGAGGTCATACATCAGATCACTGAGTTCTTCTTGGGAGAACTGCTGAGGTAGTGAAATGCTTACTTCGTATTCACTTCCACTGCTATCACCTGTGTTACATCCTAAACCCTGAGTTTCTTGAACATCAGACAACGGAAGGTCAGGCAGTGTTGTAAACACTGATATGGGGATGTGTTCGCTGTGTAGCACAGGTCTCCTTGCTGACTCAAAGTCAAGATATTCCCTAAACTTTCTGGTATCGATTGAAACCTTTCACATTCACCATACAGAAATAACAATCGCCGTGGAGGTTTTTCGGCTCTCTCCACATCATAGGCACACTCAAGCTCAAACTTTTCCTTTGCCTATTTTTTAACTGTCATAAGCACTCTACACAGGTTTAACAAATCATGTGGGGAGCCTAAGACCTGTCTTGTTTTCCAAGCATCACTCCAGAATAAGCAAGTTAAGCTTGTTTTACAATATCTCTGAAGTTTTTTCTTTGTTTTAGCAAAGAGTATTCGCCACAAATGTAGAAAAATACAGAGATTGTTTATGTAAGTTCTTCGTGAAGGACTCACAGTCATCTTGAAAAAATAACAAAATAAAGGTACTAATATCGTCACGTCGTCGTTATTGATACGTCTCCTTTCCTTAAATATTAAACCATTTAAAAATAAAATTCTAATCTTTGTTAAAGCAATCTGTATATACAAATTGTCACTAAATATACATATACACGCGTTATGGCTAAGGTAGGTATGCAATATCTCATACTAGAGCCAATTTGAAAAACCTGCTGACATTTTCAAATTCAGTAACCCAAAAATATCCTGAATACCTTCAAATATCTTTGACAACTCATGTTTTTTGTTGACCAATTTTATCATCCTATTTTTCTCCATCTTTCATCTAGTTATTTACTCAATTTTATCCTTATCTATGCTTTCTCTTAAATTTAGCGGATATTATTATCTATTCCGAAATCGCAAATCCAGAAATAACTAACAAAAAATCCTACATTTTTGTTTTCTCTTCAATTCTCTTTATGTTTTAGCATAACCACTTTTTCCTCCTCCTCCTCTTTTTTTTTTTTTTTTTTTTAACTTCCAAGCCTCCCTCCCTCCTTCCCTTCTCTCTCTCTCTCTCTCTCTCTCTCTCTCTCTCTCTCTCTCTCTCTCTCCATTTCTATATCCTTCTTTCCCTCCTCATCCCTCTATTCCCTTCCTTCCCTCTCCTATCCCACTTTTTTCTCTCTCCTTTTCTTTCGTCTCCTCCTCTCGCTTCTATTCCCTCCTTTTCTTATATTCTCACTTCTTTTACCCCTTTTCTGCCATCCTCGCCCTCTCTCCCCTCCTCTCCTCCCCTACTTTCCCCTCGTCTCCCCGGTTGTTTATGCTGGGCAATATGGCACTGGGTGATGAATGCCCTCAGCGGGGAGCATACACACACACACATGTGGCACTCCCTCAAACTGCCACTCTCCCTTACACCCTAGCACCCTTCCTCGTACCCTGGCACTATTCTCTCACACCCTGGCACTCCGCCCCTCACACTCTGATACTCTCCCACATACCCTGGCGCTCTCATTCACACGCTGGTACTCTCACACTCACTCTCCCTCATCCTGGTACTCCTCCGTGCACCCTAGAATCCTCGCACCCTGGCATTCTTCCTTACACCCTGGCATTCTCCCTTAAATAATTCTCCCACTCACACCCTGGCACTCACACACTAGCACTCTTATACATCAACTCAACAACCTTCAGATGGCACCCTCCACGCCATACGTAAGAACCAACATCTGTTGAATATTTCATATACACTCTCACCTTTACCCTCACTGTCTTCCTCCCATACTCTCCCTTGCCTAGATACTCTCTCTTAACCCCTCACACCACCCTCCACTTCCCTCTGTGACTGTCCTCTGTTAAACATGGTCATAGAGTAAGCACTTTCTTTTCCTTAAGGTTCTATAAAGTTCTTCCTTTCCACAACCCCCCTTTTTACTCCCTTC
Source organism: Cherax quadricarinatus (assembly GCF_038502225.1). Taxonomy (NCBI): domain Eukaryota; kingdom Metazoa; phylum Arthropoda; class Malacostraca; order Decapoda; family Parastacidae; genus Cherax; species Cherax quadricarinatus. The sequence goes on from NC_091308.1 coordinate 31,942,061, forward strand.
TGCAAAAACTCGTCAAACTTCCCCCAACTCTTCGTTTTACTACCCTACACAACACTCCCTCAAGCACCTCCTTCTTCTTACTACCCTCAACAACACTCCCTCCAGCTCTCCCCTAATCAGCCGCTTAAGCAAAGACCCTTTCAATCAAGCCCTCATCCTCCCCCAGCCCTCAACCATCACAGTCCCCCAACTTTGAGAATACCAATAAATACTCATGTTACCTTTCCCCCCTTCCCCATTCCTCCCTCTCCCTTTCCCCATTCCCCTCCTCTTCCTTCCCCCCCCCTTACACCTTACCCCCGTACGGAGAAGTTCATCTCTCCACTGTCACTAAGTTTGTTTAGGAGTTTGTTTGCAATGAACAAATGACCGCAGCTGGTGAACGCACCCAGGAGCAGGCTGTCTCACACTCTGAACGCACCCAGGAGCAGGCTATCTCACACTGAACGCACCCAGGGACAGACTTTCACACTCTGAACGCACCCAGAAGCAGGCTGTCTCACACGCCGAACGCACTCAGAAGCAGACTGTCTCACACTCTGAACGCGCCCAGGTGCAGACTGTTTCCCACTCTTAACGCACTCAAGAGCAGGAAGGCCCACGCTCTGAACGCACCCAGGAGCAGGTTGTCTCACACTCTGTATGCACCCAAGAGCAGGCAGGCCCACGCTCTGAACGCACCCAGGAACAGGCTGTCACACACTCTGAACGCACCCAGGAGCAGGGTGTCACACACTCTGAACGCACCCAGGAGCAGCTACTCTCGCACTTGTGCTAACATGTCTTGGTACTGCGGTTCCTGGAGTGCTTCCTAAACCCTGAAAGCGTCGATTGTTACACTCGTAAACCAAGCTGGGATAAAAGAAGGCTGAATGAAAGGGAAATTTTAGGATGATTGAAAGAGAGAGAGAGAGAGAGAGAGAGAGAGAGAGAGAGAGAGAGAGAGAGAGAGAGAGAGAGAGAGAGAGAGAGAGAGAGAGAGAGGTTGCAGGGGTCGAGTCTACTCCAGGTCCCGCCTCTCCACTGACCGCTAAGTTTCTTACTGGCTGCATGAGTTCTGTCACACCTTTCCTGTAACTATATACGATTCCTGTCACTTCGCCGTCTAGGTAGCTTCCACTTCCTGGCAACTCTAAGGCTAAAGAAATATTTCCTAAGATCCCTGTGACTCATCTGAGCTTTTAACTTCCAGTTGTGACCTCGTATGCCTGAGACGCGCCTCTCGGACTCGCCCTGTCCACACTGTTAATTCTTCTAAGGTATGTATGTATGTGTGTGTACTCACTTGTGATTGCACGGGTCGAGTTTCAGCTCTTGGCTCCGCCTCTCTGCTGAGTGTGTATGATGGAAAGAGAAGCCAGGGTGGACCACTCTCAACGCTGGAGATCAAACATAACGTCAGCCACTCACCATTGATATTCACAACGCGCAGGGGCGTAAATTTGACTGACTTACTCACGCACTTCGATGGAGGGACTCTCACACTCCTCTACACTCATGAACACAAAAACATACACTGAAATTCGTTTCGAACACAATTCCGAACTAATATACTTCTCGGATGATTTACACGTTAGACAGAGAAAACGTAAGATCTCGTTAGAATAAGGTAAACAATATAGAAGCAATTCGAAAATGACATAGAAGCAAAGACGAATTTTGAATCATAACCACTTTACAGTCTGATATTTAGAAAAAAAATAATTTGGTCTTCAGTTAGTGAAGATATTCCAGGAAGAAAGATTAACTCCTTGCTAACAATAAGCAAAATTTTAGAAAACTATCAATATACTATAAGTTTTTCACTCAAAAAAAAAAAAAAACACCTGTAACATCCTAAACTTCATGCTATTTTCCGAAGTGTCATTCCGTGCAGATACTGAAAAAATATGAGTATGTAAAACTCGCCTAAACGCTTGCAGAAGAGACTCGTTAGTTAATATTGTCATGGTTAAATAGATTGGAAAATCCGCCTCATGAACCTATGCAAAATTTACAAGGCTGAGATACTGTAAATTAAACAAAGGTTTGAACAGAATACGTATTCTTAAGACTGTAGGAAAACACCACTGAAAGGGTGATCTACCGGACACTGACCCCACAGGCTAAATGTGGTATAGTGTTTGTAGGAACACGAGAGACGGAAGACGGAGATGGAGAGAGAGAAAGCATCAGGCTAATTAATAGTGAAACTGAAAATGCTTCAGCAGCTCAAAAAATATTCTGAAAAACTGACCGCCTAGAGAATTCATGATATTTATTTACTTCGGCATAAGTAAGAAGAATTAATAAAAGATCAGTCCAAAGAAAAATAATTTTTGTAAACTTATCAGAGATAACAAACTTTTACACGTCACTGTTGACTGACAATGTAAAACTGGCAATAATACGAGCGTTAGTTCAAGGTACAAAAAAAAAATACTGCAAGTCATGGAAAGTGTGCTGCAGTGGTTGACAAATAGCTGGTACATTTCAACCACAACGAGCACTAAGTGAAGTGCACAGGGACTGGGAGGGACAACCTACGACACTTTATTAATATGAGAGCAAACAAGTGCAGACATCAAGGAAAAGAAAAGACCCGTTATTAGACACGAATATAATTAACATTCGTCTCCTGAGACGAATGTTAATTATTTTTCATCATCGAATAATGCATTTTAGGCTGTTGCGAGAACTGCCTTCAAGAACCTGAACCCATGGGTGAAGACACACAACACCGTTAGTCGAGTTGGCTCGAAGAGATTCATAATAAACCTTTGCGTTTTTTATTGGCTTGTCATTCCCTTGTCTCGCAGTCTTTTCCAAAAGCTAAACAATGTCGCTCTGCACACTACAAACAATATACATTATATTAGGCCGGTCTTTGAATAAGGAAACTTTAGTATTACCTTGTACTCTATCTTCCTCTTTTATGTTCGGGTTTCTAGTTCCCATGAAATTGCAGTACGGATTCATTCTACGGTACCAACAATGAGCCCATACCTAAGGAAGGATGTTCACAGGTTTACAACTAAGCTGGTCCAAGAGCTGATGAGAATGAGGGAAAAAGTCTACAGTATGATAACATACAAAACAATTACTTATTCACAAGACTGAATAAGGAAGCTTATCACCCGGATTCAGCAGAGGCATGTAGCCTGCTACCTGGAGGTCGTTCCGAGGATCAGCGCCCCCGCTGCCCAGTCCTTGACCAGTAGCATGATGAAAAAGTGGGGGGAAATGGAATTTATGTTTTCAAGAGTAGTTATGATAAGGGTCTAATAAGGAAGGACACAATCAATTGACCGTAACGAGGAGGGACCAGGAGTGGCGACCCGACCCTCCACTAGCACAATCAGGCAAGTACATACACAAAACCCGTGCAAACAAATACAAGGAAGAGGTCACAAAATAATTACTCAATTTACTAGTGTGTTGAGGATATTTTAATGTAATTTGCCTCGACCAAAAATGTATAATATTCTCCGTGTAAACATCAGAATTTCTAAGAGAATATATACAAAATATATTTATGATAATTATAACATGCATTATTATTTCTGTTTCTCCCTATCACACACACATACACACAATTTATATATATATATATATATATATATATATATATATATATATATATATATATATATATAATCACTCATCACCTTATATAATTTTATTAACATATCGACCGTCTCCCACAAAGGCAGGGTGGCCCGAAAAAGAAAAACTTTCACCATTCACTCCATCATTGTTTTTTCTGAGGCACGCTTACATTACGGTCATAAAACTGCAACATTAACACCCGTCCTTCAGAATGCAGAAACAGTACTTCACATCTCCAGGACTCAAATCCAGCCTGCCGGTTTCCCTGAATCACACTCCAAGAGCACGTAAAGTCCTAAAAACCATTTGTCTCCATTCGCTGCTGACACTCTCAAGCATGCCTGCTGGAAGTCCAAGCCCCTTCCACACAAAACCTCCTTTACCCCCTCAGCATGCCTGCTGGAAGTCCAAGCCCCTTCCACACAAAACCTCCTTTACCCCCTCCCTCCAACCTTTCCTAGGCCGACCCCTACCCCGCCTTCCCTCCAATACAAACTCTCGAAGTCATTATATTTTGTTCCATTCTCTCTGCATGTCCGAACCACCTCAACAACCCCTCCTCAGCCCTCTGGATAATAGTTTTGGTAATCCTCCTCCTAATTTCCAAACTACGAATTCTCTGCATTATATTCACACCACATATTGCTCTCAGACATGACATCTCCACTGCCTCCAGCCTTCTCCTTGTTGCAACATTCACCACCCATATTTCACACCCATATGAGCGCGTTGGTATGACTATACTCTCATACATTCCCCACTTTGCTTCCATGGATAAAGTTCTTCGTCTCTACAGATTCCTAAGTGCACCCTTCACCTTTTTCCACCTCATGATTTTTTTGAGTCACTTCATCTTTCATAGACACATCTGCTGACACGTCCACTCCTAAATATCTGAATACATTCACCTACTCCATACTCTCTCCCTCCAATCTGATATCCAACCTTTCGTCACCTAATTTTTTTTATCCTCATCACCTTACTCTTTCCTATATTCACTTTCAATTTTCGTTTTTTACATTCCCTACCATACTCATCCACAAACCTCTGCAACTTCTCTTCAGAATCTCCCAAAAGCACAGTGTCATCAGCAAAGAACAATTGTTACAACTCCCACTTTGTGTTAGATTCTTTATCTTTAAACCCCAACACATAAGCATTCACTTCTCTTACGACCCCATCTATAAATATATTGAACAACCATGGTGATATCACACATCCTTATCTAAGGGAAATAATCTCCATCTCTCCTACATACTCTAACCTGAGCCTCACTATCCTCGTAAAAACTCTTCACTGCTTTCAGTAACCTGCCTCCTATTCCATACATTTGCAACATTGCTCCCCTATCCACCCTGTTATACGCCTTTTCTAAATTCATAAATGCCACAAAAACCTCTTTACCCTTATCTAAATATTGTTCACCTATATGTTTCACTGTAAATATTTGGTCTACACACCCCCTACCCTTCCTAAAGCCTCCTTGTTCATCTGCTATCCTACTCTCCATCTTACTCTTAATTCTTTCAATAATAACTCTACCATACACTTTACCAGGTATACTCAACAGGCTTATTCCCCTATAATTTTTGCACCCTTTTTTGTCCCCTTTGCCTTTATGCAAAGGAACTATGCATGCTCTTTGCCAATCCCTAGGTACATTACCCTCTTCCATACATTTATTAAATAAAAGCACCAACTACTCCAAAACTACATCCCCACCTACTTTTAACATATCTATCTTTATCCAATCAATCCCTGCTGCCTTACCCCCTTTCATTTTACCAACTGCCTCACGAACTTCCCCCACACTCACAACTTGTTCCTTCTCACTCCTACAAACTGTTATTCCTCCTTGCCCTATACACGAAATCATAGCTTCCCTATCATCAACATTCAACAATTCCTCAAAATATTCCCTCCAACTTCGCAATACCTCTAACTCTCCATTTAATAACTCTCCTCTCCTATTTTTAACTATCAAATCCATTCTTTCCCTAGGCTTCCTCAACTTATTAATCTCACTCTAAAACTTTTTCTTATTTTCAACAAAATTTGTTGATAACATCTTATCCACTCTCATTTGCTCTCTTTTTATATTGCTTCACCACTCTCTTAACCTCACTTTTTCCCTCCATATATATATATATATATATATATATATATATATATATATATATATATATATATAATATATATATATATATATATAAATTATATATATATATATATATATATATATATATATATATATATATATATATATATATTATATATATATAATAATAATAATAATAAACCAACTTATACCTTATCATTAATTTCAGATCTGAACAGTCTTGATATACAGTGGAACCTCTGGTCACGAACGCCTCAGAATACGAACAAATCGGTTCACGGCCAAAAAAATCGCCAAATTTTTGCATCTGGTCACGAACACATAATCGGGTGCCGAACAAACACAGTCACGCCAATTTTCACATTCTGCGCCATTTTTTTTTTGTTTTGCATGCGCCAATTTTCCCCACTTCATTTGGTTTGTGTATACCTGACGAAGACCCTCGCCTTGCAGCCGGTCTCGGTCAGACGTGCGTTCATTCACTGTGAATTCGAGGATAAGGGTAAAGTACCATCCTTTTATCCCCTCCTGGGTACTTAGAGAAAATTTAGTGTTGTAAAGTGCTGTGATATACACTCGTAATGCACCATAAAACTAAGTAAGTTTATTCAGTTACATAGCAACATATGTGAACAGAACCTAGGATAACCAAAAAATGTCAGACAGTGACTAATTTTCTCTCTTTTTTTTTTTTTTTTTTGGTGCGCGCTGATAAATTCGGATTAGCAATGTTTTATCAGCAGGTAGTGCACAAACAGCTTCTTGCAGTGCCAGTACCCGGCTAGAAATGTATAATGAAAAGATGCTTCTTAACATACACCAAAAATGAAAGAAATCGGACGATAAATAACGGAGTTCACTTTTCAGCCATTAGACGTCCCTTAAAACTCTTAAAAAACTGTTTACAATGAAAGGTTCATAGGTTTTCTCAGTATTATTCAAGGTTTTTACATTTAGTTTACTATTATACTGTGCATTCTATGGTATAATTAACTATTTTTGTGCTTAAAAATCTTAAAAAAAAGAAAAAAGAACAAAATTTGCATACGGTTCGTAGGGGTCTGGAATGAATAATCGTATGTACATACTATCAAATCACGACAAACTCGGGTGGCGACCAGAGTTTTGGAACGAATTATGGTCGTGACTAGAGGTTCCACTGAATTAGGTTCTCTTAAATTATTAAATCTATCTCCACCTTTACCTCTCCACCACAAATACAACCCTCCATTCCCAGCGGAATCTTCTCTCCCCCTCCCTTGACATGCCTTTCAAACCTCACCCAATCCCCTCCATCTCTAACTCCATGTCGACACCCATAGACCATGTCGACACCCGTAGACCATACTGACACCCGTATACCACCTCCAAAGCCCAGACTAGTTCAGAGGATGCAGTTTAAGGTCAAGGGGCTCAAGGAAACTATACTTTATAACAGCAGTGTTCTACACGCACAAGCGCGCGCGCACACACACACACACACACACACAGCTAATCCCTCTCAGGAATCAGTATGCAGAGACAAGTTAATCCCCGTGAAAATACACAAATAAAAATTCTCCCTATGCAAACACGCTTCACAGACTGACCTCACAAAATCTATACTAACAAAGTCTGAAATGGCAAAATCTAAACTAACAAAGCCTGAGATGGCGAAATCTAAATAGACAAAGTCCAAAAAATTTAATTCGAAGCTGACAAAGTCTTAATTCTCAAAAACACAACCGACAAAGAATGAATACGACAATATCTGAACCTGACAAAAAAAAAAAAAAGACCGAGCAGACACAGTCTGACACTTACACTGTTAAAAAAAGAGCAAAGTTCTTTAACAAGTATTTAACGGGCTACTTTTCGAGCAAGCGTGAATGTGATATTTCCTGGACTACGTTTCAAGCAAGGATGAACTTTACGCTCCGATTAAGTGCGAGTTTTACTGAACGAGGTTTCGCACAATTTTCAGATCTGAAAAGTCTTGATTAAGCAAAATTTCAAGAGAATTATGTGATTGAGAATTATTGTCGTAGCTGTAGCGTCGAAGCCGTAGTGTCGTAGCTGTACTGTCGCAGCCATGTCGTAGTTGTAGTGGTGGTAGTCGTAGGAGTGGTTGTGAAGGTGGTGGTTAATGGTGATCGAAGTAGAGAATGGTGGTAGTAGTAGTGGTGGTGGTGGATGATGGTTGTAGCAGCAGCAGCAGCAGCAGCAGCAACAGCAGCAGCAGCAACAGCAGCAACAACAGCAGCAGCAGCAGCAGCAGCAGCAGCAACAGCGGCGGCGGCGGCGGACAAGCAACTGTGATATAATAATAATAATAGTAACAATAATGATAATAGTAATAAATTTAGTAGTAGTTGTAGAAGCAGTATCTGTAAATGTGGTAGTATCAATTAGATGTAGTTTTAGTTGTAGTAGTGGTAGTACTAGTAGTAATGGTGTTGTTAGGTGATTGAGGATGGGTTTCGATAGAGAATTGTGGCAGCAGTGGTTGTAGTAGCGGTAATGGTATGTAGTGTCATACCATTCAGGGATCTACGTGTTACTGGATGAAGTTAGGGGTTTAAATTAGGGCAGAGGAGGGGCGTAAGGTATGAGGAAGGGGTAAGAGGTGTGAGGAATGGCAAGAGGTAGGTGGAGGGGACGTTGAGGGAGGAGGAAGTGAGGTGAGAGGAGGGGGAAAAGAGATGGGATTAGGTGCAAGAGGTGGCCTGGGGAAGGGGATGCTCAAGAAGTGGAAGAAAGGGACAATGGGGAAAGAAGGGAGCGATGTGGGAAGGAGAAACAAGGGGGGGATCTCAAGAGTTAGCACCCCAAAGGGAGCTGTCTAAGATGGCCTCCAAGGAAGGAGTGGCATAATTGGAGAGTGCAACAAGCCCCACCGGTGTGCTAGAGACCAACTCCTGCAACTGTCTTTGTTGATCTTCAAGATGTTTGCAAGATGCCGCTCTTGATGCGCTGCAAGATGACTGACGATTTATGCGAAATGAATGTTGATGTTGCAAGGCAACTGTGTTTGTGTTGCGAGGAGGCTTAGTGCTCCAAGCTGAGAGAATTTGAGTTTGACGTCCTGGCTTGTGAACTGTGCGAGGATTTCTTGTATTATGACGGGTTTTAGCGTCGCTGTTTTGCAACGTGATCGAGTTAGCGTTTTGCAAGGTAAACAATGTATTGATATGTCGCACTGTACTAAAATTATGGATTTTGTAATTATCAAGCAGAAATTATTTTGTTTTAGTTACCTATATGTCATGACCTTTGAAGCTTCACCTGTGTGTGTGTGTGTGTGTGTGTGTGTGTGTGTGTGTGTGTGTGTGTGTGTGTGTGTGTGTGAAGAAACTTCGCTTTTTTTCTGTTATTCTGGTTCATTTTAACTTCTAGTTCCCGGTTATATTCCCCATTTTTTATTTACTTCCAACTCAAATTATCTATCACTATCCTTTTTGTCTGTCTCTGAGTACATTCATCAGTTTTAATGATGCGTCTTCTGGTTTTCCGATCTTTTAGAGATGGAAAATTAACCTCTTTTAACCTATATTCGTATACCAGAACCCAAAGATCTGGGACCAGTCTCTCAGTAAACCTCCGAATCTCCTCCATTTTGGTTGCAAATAGTGTAGTGATATAGAGATGTGGTCTAGCCTTTCTGAACACATCAGAACATCTATTTAAAGAAACGTTTCACCACTAGTCTCTTCTTCAGTTCTAGTACACGGTAATAATAGGGTCTTACAAAGGTTACATTTAGCGAGGGTGTGGTGGGGGTAGACTGGTTGGGGTAGACTGGTTGGGGGTCGACGGGTTGGGGGTAGACTAGTGGGGGGCAAGCTGGTGGGGGCAAGCTGTTGAGGGCAAGCTGGTGGGGGTAGAGTAGCGGGGGGCAAGCTGGTGGGGGCAAGCTGGTGGGGGCAGGCTGGTGGGGGGCAGGCTGGTCGGGGCAGGCTGATGGGGGAAGGCTGGTGGGGGGCAGGCTGGTGGGGGGCAGGCTGGTGGGGGGCAGGCTGATGGGGGCAGGCTGGTGGGGGGCAGGCTGGTGGGGGGCAGGCTGATGGGGATAGGCTGATGGAGGTAGGCTAGTGGGAAGTAGGCTGCGGTAAGTGGGTTTCATGCGATGACCGCTCCTAAATTTGTTAAAGATAAGGGAGTTTGGGAAAAATTAAGAGAGAGTTTATGAAAGATTAAAAGGGAATTTGTAGAGAAGGAAAATAACTGGAGAAGAAACGAAAGCTCTTGGCAACATGAGAGGAAGCAATGCATTTACCGAATCAAAAGGACCGTTGCACGCCGAAATCTTCAAGGCAAGAATAAACACTGATGATTAAAACACATGTGCAACACCTAGCAATATAGAGACCCAAGTGTCGCACATGTGTCTTACTCATCATCTTGCCGGTATTGTGTACCAATACTACAGTGAAGAACCTCCATTGTATCAGACACTGGTGTTGTCTTCCTCATCCATTGTAAATGAGACAAGTGTCACAGATCGCTAGTGGTGCGACGAGTCTGAAAACATTAGCGATGATTTTCAAGATGCTTTAGAGATTCGGGAGGCGAGAGTAATTAGTAAGAGGGATATTAGCAGTCTCCAGGATCCACAAAAAGTGGTATTGTCAAAGACGAGGAATTGGGTCAGTTGCAAGAGGAAGGGGATTGGTCCGTTGTAAGAGGACGAGAATTGGGGAGTTGCACGAGAAAGAGAGAGAGAGAGAGAGAGAGAGAGAGAGAGAGAGAGAGAGAGAGAGAGAGAGAGAGAGAGAGAGAGAGAGAGAGAGAGACAGACAGACAGAGAGACAGAGAGAGAGAGACAGAGAGAGCATGCATGGGTGCGTGTTGCATGGCGGACACAAACCAAGGAGAACAAACACACACACATACATCCCTTTACAGGAGAAGGATTCCACCAGGATTAGAAGATTGGACTGTGCTAAGATTCACAAGGGACTGTGGAACCTTGTACACACACACACACACACACACACACATACACACACACACACAACGTGAGTGGGATTAGCGTCTAAGACGTCAGCCTCTACCTCCTCCTCCTCCACAAGCAACACTCGGGAAGACAAAGCATGCAGCGTTCCTCAGAGGTAGGAAGAAAGACCAAGAAAACTCAGCGGAAGCAAACACTCTCAGATAATTGGCTCGCCTTCTTGAACAGAGTTACGGTGTAAGACCAACTGTTGAACATTCTTGAACGGAAGACAAGAAACACTGTGGAACATTCTTGAAAGGAACAAGAGCCGAAGAACAGTAACGTAGTAGCCAAAAGGACGACGAAAAGCAACATCAGCAACATTTCACGTTATTTACCACTTCACAATAATGTACAATCAACGCCATCGCACCAACACTTAACAGCACCATCATGCAGTCTTCACATTAAATGCAACAGCACTGCGACGTATAATCGGTCACGTATAAATCTTCACTATCAGCAATTAAAAACTCACGAAAAAATATACAATCAACGTTACACTGAAAAAAAAACACCACCAATACACAATCAACAAAGCACCAAGAAACACTACCACAAACACAATGTATAAAAACCACGAACACAATCATTACCACCCAAAATCTGCCAAGAAGACTAAAACGTCACCAGACAAACACAATCAACAATACTACAACTCTAACAATCTTAACATAATCATCGATAAAACACCAACAACCCACAATCAGCACAACACAATCACAAGCAAGCAATCATCATTTTATAAGTAAATGCCATCAATGTTTTTATCTAAAAATGTCTTAATTTTGTTGGGAAACCGAAATTTCTCAAAAAAACAAAATCTTGGAAAAAAAGTGAAATTAATGACAAGTATCAAAGTTTATCATTTGATGTAAAATGTTATGATAGCGATCACCTCCACCACGCAATCAACACACAACATAAAAAAACAGCAGTAACATCGTACACCACCACCACAAACAATTAACACCAACACAAACATCATCATCATCAACAACAACAACAAACAACAATTTACACCACCACACATCAACAACAACGTACACCACCACCACACATCAACAACAACGTACACCACCACCACAAATATTCAGCCCCTCCACCAAACTCAGTCAACACCAACACCATTAACACCACCACCAATAACAACAGCAAACAACATGTACGCCACTACACAAATCAAAAGAACCACAATAAAATCCACGTGGAAGGAGGCGTCGGCGGCTCAAAGAAAAACTCAAGTTACTCTTTGCTTGAGCCAATCCAATTTGTCACTGGCCATATTTTTCCTCATCCGAACACAAGCCGGTAACGCACATCCGAATTAAAACCGGACGCTTCTTTTATATCCTGGCATATTTATGAGCGGTCTGACGCTACCCTGGAGACTGCGGCAGGGGATGCTGCCAGGGGGCAGAGATGAGAAGGGAGAGAAGAGGGGAGAAGCGGGGGATGCTGTGAGGGGAAGGCATGAGAAATGAGAGGAGAGGAGAAGGCTGTGGAGATGAGAGAAGGTATGAGGACGTTTTGAAGAGAGAGAGAGAGACAGAGAGAGAGACAGAGAGAGTAATAAGAAAGTTAACTCATATATGCTGGACAAGCATGCTTAAAACAAGTCCAACTCTCCCTTTCACCCTCTTCACCCCCTTCTCATCCTCGCCTTAACCCTCCTGACCCTCTTCTCATCCTCATTACACCCCCCCCCCTTTTACCACTGTCACCATGCCTCCCCGAGTCTTTCCTCCCTCCTTCCCTATTTTCTCCCCTTCTCCTCATCTGTCTCTCTCCATCCTCTCTGTCTCATCCATCTCTCCTCCTCCCCTCATATCCTTCCTCTTACAATTTTCCTTCTGAATTAGTGAAATAATTTCCAGCGGAATTAGGGCAACCACCAGACGATATAGGCACAGTTCGACTGATTTTAACACGCGAGGGGGCGGCATAGGGTGAGCCTAAGACCTAATTTCATATTTACTCTCTAATCTTATTGAAGGGGAAAGCGAGTTAGACATACAGGCTTTGGTGTGATGCTACAGGAATCAAGGTGTTAGACATTGTCTCAGTGGACGCCGCGAGCGATGGTCTTCTGTCGTAGACTCAACAGGATCCTGGCTGGACGCCACGGGCATTAGTCTGCTTCTGAAGAATCTACTGGAGCTTCTCTGGACGGAGACTGGGCCGCTTATCAATGGACGGATTATTATTATTATTATTATTATTATAATCAAGGGGGAACCGCTAAACCCGGAGGATTATACAGCGCCTGGGGGGGGGGATGTGGAAGGCATTCAGGCTTAATTCGGGGAACTGGAGCACAGATCCAATTCCCTAAATCAAGAGCCCCTCACCAACATCAAGGAACCTTCCTTGAGGGGATCAATGGACGGAGGATCGAGCCCCCGCCACTGATTGCGCTAAGTGACCAGCACTGGTGTAGCGTTTTGTGGAGAGAGAAAATACAGCGGACTTGTATTACCCACAATAATGAAATGAGCTGTTTCTGCAACTACACATGCTTACAACTACACATGGTAGTTGTAACCATGTGTAGTTGCAGAAACAGCTCATTTCATTATTGTGGGTAATACAAGTCCGCAATTACACATGGTTACAACTAAACTTGGTAATAAAGTGGTAACTCTCAATCTTTAATTCCTCCTCCTAAATGGTACCACATCCAAACCCATGAACTCCTCTCTAACTCCATATAACTACCTCCAACACCATGTAATTACCTCCAACACAATGTAACTACCTCCAACACCATGTAACTACCTTTAATACCATGTAATTACCTTCAGCGCCATGTAACTATGTTTAACACTATGTAACTACTTCCACCACAATGTAACTACCTCCAACACAATATTACTACCTCCAACACCATGTAACTGTCTCCAATACCATGTAAATATCTCCAACACCATTTAACCACCTCAAACATTATGTAACTACCTCCAACACCATGTAACTGTCTCCAATACCATGTAACTACCTCCAACACCATGTAACCACCTTCAACTACCATTTAATCAGACCCATCATCATACAGCCACTTCAAACACTGCAAAACTGTCTCCAAAAGCTTCATCTTTCCCCCCACTTCCATTGAAACATCCTCCCCCTAGTTTCATGGTACCATCCTCCCCTAGTTTCATGGTACCACCCTCCCCAAGATCCATGGTAACCCTTCCCCATATAACTGGTACCCCCTTTCAACGTTCCTTGCTTTTCCCTCCCCAAGTTCCGTGGTACCTCCCCTCGTGGAGAAAATAGCACGAGAGGGGAGAGACAAGAGTTAGCTGGATGAGGACAAATGGCAGCATATTTCGTTAAGTTGGCCAAGCCGACAGTTAGGATACAATGAGACGTAGATGTTACTGTTATCTCACACACACGCTCCCCATCACCAGTGTTGGGGAAAGTGGGGAAGACGGAGGCTAGAGTGGGGGAAGATAGAGGCTAGAGGGGAGGAAGATGGAGGCTAGAGAGGGTGAGATGGAGAGGGGATACAACCTAGAGTGGGGGAGATGGAGTGGAGAGCGTGGGAGATGTAGAGGTAGGAGGGGAGAAGACGGAGGGGAGAAGGGGGAGACAGTGGGGTAGATGGAGGGGAGAGTAAGTTTTATTTTTATCAAAATTAGAAACATCAAGAGTGGCTGCTATGGTACTCTACACGACAGTTACGAAGGGGCTACATAAGGTGTGTTATATATAGTAGCAAAATACTTCAGCCTTTGCAGACTTCAATGGGGAGATGAGCATCTTTTCCAGAGGTGGAATGTGTGTGTGAAAGAGAGGGGAGAGAGAGAGAGAGAGAGAGAGAGAGAGAGAGAGAGAGAGAGAGAGAGAGAGAGAGAGAGAGGCTGGATTACAGTATTATTTCCAAGTGTTACATATATAATTATGAAGTACAGAGTCATTAACAGTAAACATCATTCACAAAATGCAGCCAGCTGTACCACTGTGAATTACTGAGGTACACACAACCAGCTGTGCCACTGTGAATTACTGAGGTACACACAACCAGCTGTACCACTGTGAATTACTGAGGTACACACAACCAGCTGTACCACTGTGAATTACTGAGGTACACACAACCAGCTGTGCCACTGTGAATTACTGAGGTACACACAACCAGCTGTACCACTGTGAAGTACTGAGGTACACACAACCAGCTGTACAACTGTGAAGTACTGAGGTACACACAACCAGCTGCACCACTGTGAAGTACTGAGGTACACACAACCAGAAGTACTGAGGTACACACAACCAGCTGTACCACTGTGAAGTACTGAGGTACACACAACCAGCTGTACAACTGTGAAGTACTGAGGTACACACAACCAGCTGCACCACTGTGAAGTACTGAGGTACACACAACCAGCTGTACAACTGTGAAGTACTGAGGTACACAACCAGCTGCACCACTGTGAAGTACTGAAAGGACATAGGTAAGTACTGGTTTTCTAACAGAGTTGTAGATGCGTGGAACAGTCTTCCTAGTGGGGTGATAGAGGCTAGGACCTTGTGTAGCTTTAAGAAGAGACTGGACAAATATATGAGTGGGAGGGGCTGGGTTTGATTGGTGTCATTGGGTACGGGAGTTATTTCTTGGGTGGCTTTAGGTAGAGATCGTTTTGATAAGGACCTGCCTCGTATGGGCCAGTAGGCCTTCTGCAGTGTTCCTACATTCTTATGTTCTTATGTTCTTATGTACACACAACCAGCTGCATCACTGTGAAGTACTGAGGTACACACAACCAGCTGTACAACTGTGAAGTACTGAGGTACACACAACCAGCTGCACCACTGTGAAGTACTGAGGTACACACAACCAGCTGCACCACTGTAAAGTACTGAGGTACACACAACCAGCTGCACCACTGTGAAGTACTGAGGTACACACAACCAGCTGCACCACTGTGAAGTACTGAGGTACACACAACCAGCTGCACCACTGTGAAGTACTGAGGTACACACAACCAGCTGTACAACTGCGAAGTACTGAGGTACACACAACCAGCTGCACCACTGTGAAGCAGCACTTATAAGTTAAATTTCCTAGCACTTATAAATTAAATTTCTAGCACTTATAAGTTAAATTTCTAGCACTTATAAGTTAAATAATGTAGAACTTAGCCATACAGATTGCGAAAAGGACTTGGGGGTTATGGTAAGCAGCAACCTTAAACCAAGACAGCAATGCCTAAGCGTACGTAATAAGGCAAATAGATTACTGGGATTTATATCAAGAAGTGTAAGCAACAGAAGTCCAGAGGTCATACTGCAGCTTTATACATCATTAGTAAGGCCTCACCTAGATTATGCAGCTCAATTCTGGTCTCCATATTACAGAATGGACATAAATTCGTTAGAAAACATTCAGCGTAGGATGACTAAATTAATACATAGCATTAGAAATCTTCCTTATGAAGAAAGATTGAAGACTCTTAAGTTACATTCACTTGTTAGACGAAGAATGAGGGGAGACCTGATCGAAGTGTATAAGTGGAAGATAGGTATTAATAAAGGGGATATTAACAAGGTCTTGAGGATATCTCTCCAAGAGAGAACCCGCAGTAATGGATTTAAATTAGATAAGTTTAGATTTAGAAAGGACATAGGAAAGTATTGGTTTAGAAATAGGGTAGTTGATGAGTGGAACAGTCTACCTAGTTGGGTTATTGAGGCTAGGACTTTGGGTAGTTTCAAATTTAGGTTGGATAAGTACATGAGTGGGAGGGGTTGGATTTGAGAGGGACTTGCACATCGGAGCTTGTTTCTTGGGTGGCATTGAAAATTGGGTTGGTCAAATGTTTGTTAGTGGGATGAATTGTAAAGGACCTGCCTAGTATGGGCCAACAGGCCTGCTGCAGTGTTCCTCCTTTCTTATGTTTCTTATGTTTCTTAAGTACTGAGGTACACACAACCAGCTGTACAATTGCGAAGTACTAAGGTACACACAACCAGCTGTACAACTGCGAAGTACTGAGGTACACACAACCAGCTGTACAACTGCGAAGTACTGAGGTACACATAACCAGCTGTACAACTGCGAAGTACTGAGGTACACATAACCAGCTGTACAACTGCGAAGTACTGAGGTACACACAACCAGCTGCCCCGTCTATCATACATGATAAACATTACCTTCATTTTCCGATCATTCTTAAAATATAAGAGAGATTATACCGGGAAATAAACACCCTGAATATTGGAGTAAAAAAAAAATATGCCCAGGAAATGATAAAAAATTCTCTCCCGTTTTCAAAAACAAAAATAAATTATTTTGATGGGATAGAGAGGAGGTAAACCTGGTAAACCTTTAGACACAAAAGTAGTGGGTGGAGGTAAACCTTTAGATGGTAGTGGGTGGAGGTAAACCTTTAGATGGTAGTGGGTGGAGGTAAACCTTTAGATGGTAGTGGGTGGAGGTAAACCTTTAGATGGTAGTGGGTGGAGGTAAACCTTTAGATGGTAGCGGGTGGAGGTAAACCTTTAGATGGTAGTGGGTGGAGGTAAATATTTAGATGGTAGTGGGTGGAGGTAAATATTTAGATGGTAGTGGGTGGAGGTAAACCTTTAGATGGTAGTGGGTGGAGGTAAACCTTTAGATGGTAGTGGGTGGAGGTAAATATTTAGATGGTAGTGGGTGGAGGTAAACCTTTAGATGGTGGTGGGTGGAGGTAAACCTTTAAATGGTAGTGGGTGGAGGTAAATATTTAGATGGTAGTGGGTGGAGGTAAACCTTTAGATGGTAGTGGGTGGAGGTAAACCTTTAGATGGTAGTGGGTGGAGGTAAATATTTAGATGGTAATGGGTGGAGGTAAACCTTTAGATGGTAGTGGGTGGAGGTAAACCTTTAGATGGTAGTGGGTGGAGGTAAATATTTAGATGGTAGTGGGTGGAGGTAAACCTTTAGATGGTAGTGGGTGGAGGTAAACCTTTAGATGGTAGTGGGTGGAGGTAAATATTTAGATGGTAGTGGGTGGAGGTAAACCTTTAGATGGTAGCGGGTGGAGGTAAACCTTTAGATGGTAGTGGGTGGAGGTAAACCTTTAGATGGTAGTGGGTGGAGGTAAATATTTAGATGGTAGTGGGTGGAGGTAAACCTTTAGATGGTAGTGGGTGGAGGTAAACCTTTAGATGGTAGTGGGTGGAGGTAAATATTTAGATGGTAGTGGGTGGAGGTAAACCTTTAGATGGTAGTGGGTGGAGGTAAACCTTTAGATGGTAGTGGGTGGAGGTAAACCTTTAGATGGTAGTGGGTGGAGGTAAATATTTAGATGGTAGTGGGTGGAGGTAAACCTTTAGATGGTAGCGGGTGGAGGTAAACCTTTAGATGGTAGCGGGTGGAGGTAAACCTTTAGATGGTAGCGGGTGGAGGTAAACCTTTAGATGGTAGTGGGTGGAGGTAAACCTTTAGATGGTAGTGGGTGGAGGTAAATATTTAGATGGTAGTGGGTGGAGGTAAACCTTTAGACCGAAGAGAATACCAGGGACTTAGAAAGCAAACTGAGGCTATCTTCTGAATAGAACTATCTATCCACTTCTAGCTAGCGCTATCTAGGCGTGAGAATCACGGCTAGAAAAGCAGAAGGATCTGACGAAGGACAGGAACGTTTGCGTTAAAGAATAATGATTTTCTCTATCACACAAGCATTAAAAAAGACGAAATAATCATTATTACGATGAAATAATCATTATAAAGCTGAGATAAGCATTGTAAGATGAGATAACAGCACTGTAAAACTATAATATGCATTATAACGTTTAATTAAGCATGATAACGATGACAAAAAACATTGTAACGATAACAAAAGCAATGTAACGAAAACAAAAGCAATGTAACGATAACGAAAGCTATGTAACGATGACCAAAAAATTGTAACGATGACAAAAGCAT
Organism: Cherax quadricarinatus; assembly: GCF_038502225.1. NCBI lineage: Eukaryota > Metazoa > Arthropoda > Malacostraca > Decapoda > Parastacidae > Cherax > Cherax quadricarinatus. The sequence continues at coordinate 31,960,655 of NC_091308.1, forward strand.
TGTAACGACGAAATAAGCATTGGAAAAGTGATATAGGCATGGCAGCCAGTGGCAAGCAGCAGGATGCAGCAGCTAGCCAGCCAGCCTACAACACGACTTACAATAAGAGAAAGAACAAGGTACACTTCTCTCAGTGTCGCCAGCCCAACAAATATGCCTTTTAATTCAGTACGTGCTTGGCTGTCCAAATTGCAGTCGTGAGGGTGGGGGTGGGAGGGAGATTAGGGGAAAGAGTAGAGATAGGGGGGGTGGGAGAGGAAGGGAGGGGGGAAGAGGAGAGAGGAAGAGGGGAGACCTCGCAATAACATCGCCCTAATTCCGCGACAGTTTTAAATTCTCTAGTTTTAGCTGTGCTCTAGCTTATAAACTTCCCCCTCCCCTCTCCTCCCTACTCCCATCCCCATCACCCTCTCTCTCTCTCTCTCACCCTCTCTCTCTCTCTCTCCCTCTCTCTCCCTCTCGCTGTCTCTTTCTCTCTCTATCTGACACACACATACACACATTTATATATATATAAAGCCAGAGTATGGTATAGGCGATTCTTACGGTATTATAAAACGGCTGATACTCTAAAAATATTAAAACTACACACACATTTTTCTTACCGTTTCCCTCTCAATAGTTCCCTCCATCCCTCTCTACCATCTCTACCTTCTACCTTACACCTCACCAAAGTGCCCTCTCGCCCCTCACCTCACCCACCCCATCATTCATTTCCTAATCATCCCTGCATCACACTTGTCTTCACCACCCCCATCATTCCTCTTCTTTTCCTCACGCATCGTATTCACCCTCCTTATTATCCTCACTGTTCCTTCACTCATGCGTCACACTATCCCCCATCCACACCCATCAATCGTCCCCCACTCCCTTAGTTCCATCATTCCTCCCTCCTGCCCCACCACCACCACCCCCGCAACTCAATATTCTGCAGCGTTCATAACACACCATCACGGAAGAGGGAATTTCAAACTTTATTTCAGTGAGAGAGTCAAGTACAGTATATATATGAGAAGGAACTCTCGCCCAGGTGTCTTCTCAAATATGTGTGTGTGTGTGTGTGTGTGTACTCACCTATTTGTGGCTGCCGGGGTCGATTCACAGCTACTGGTCCCGCGTCTTCGCTGATCTCTACTAGGTTCGCTCTTCCTGCTCCAAGACTTTATCGTACCTCTTTTTAACGCTACGTATGAATCCTGCCTCCACCACTTCACTCTCCAGATTGTTCCACTTCCTGACAACTCTAAGGCTGAAGAAGTATTTCCTAATATCCCTACGATTAAGATGAGTTTTCAACTTCCTGGTGTGCCCTCGTGTTCCTGTGACCCATCTCTGAAACATTCTGTCCTTGTTCACCTTATCAAAGCCTCTCAATATTTCGTACGTCGTTATCATGTCCATCCCTTATCCCTTCTGTTCTCCAGTGTCGTCAGGTTGGGTTCCCTTACCCTCTTCTTGAAGGACATGCCCTTTAGCTCCAGGAATAGTCTTAATGCTGCAAATTTTTTCACTTTCTCTAATTTCTTGACGTGTTTGACTACATGTGGGTTCCATATTGGTACTGCATACTCTAATATGGGCCTGACGTACACGGTGTACAGTGTCGTGAATGACTCCTTACTTAGATGTAGAAACTATATTCTTAGGTTTGCCAGGCGCCTTTATGCTGCATCGGTTTATTTGGTTGATGTGCGCCTCAGGAGATGTGGTCGGTATGATGCTCACCCAAGATCCTTTTCCTTGACTGCGTTTCGCAGCCTTTCACCTAGGCTGTAGTCCGTCTGCGATCTTCTTTATCCTTTCCCCAATCCTCATGACTTTGTCCTTGCTGTGGTTAAACTCCAGGAGCCATTTTGTCGGACCAGGATTGCAGCCTGTCCAGATCTCTTTGTAGGCTTAGTTGATCCTCGTCCGCTTGTATTCTTCTCATTAGCTTCACAAGGACACCTCTGAATCTATTCCCTCCGCCATGAAAGTATGTATGTATATATGTATGTACGTACGTACGTATGTATATATGTATGTACTCGTATGTATGCACTGGGACTGCATCTGTTTTCTTCTCAGGTCTTGACCTGTACTCTAACTGGGTTTTACCTGTATCCATTTCTATCGTAGTGGTAGTTATAGTGGAAGTAGTAGTTGTAACAGTAAAAAGTTGAAATAGTAGTAGTAGTAGTTGTAGTAGTAGTAGTAGTAGTAGTAGTAGTAGTAGTAGTAGTAGTAGTAGTAGTAGTAGTAGTAGTAAGAATGTAATTCTTGCTGTACTCCTGTTCCAAGGCACTCAACCTCCGTACCTTTGTGTCGTAACAGTTGGCTACAGGTTCACTTTGTATCTATACCTTCCCCCGTCCCTCCCGGTGTGTTACGCCAGTACCTGCAGGTGTAAGCAGCTTTACCTACACTGGTACTTGCCGAGCTCGAGTGAATAATTTCAATTTGAATTTGAAATGAATTTGGCAACGAAGGCGAAGATATATTCAGAACAGACACCAGTCATCACTGGCGTCATCATCCCTCTCTTTTTTTTTTTAATAACGTTTCAATGCTCGGAACCCCAATGACTCATACGGGTTTAGCGTTCCGATTGAAAGAATGATATATATACATATACATCTTCTGTACCATATTATGTAATAAAATATTCCTATTGGTAAAAAAAATATATACTAAAAGATGGGGTGGTAGGGGAAGTGGAATATTCAAACGGCTTCAGGAAGAAATCCAAATATTCTTCCTTGAAGCCTTTTTATGCACTTCTCCGAGGCTGTGGGTCCCACAATTTACACCAGAGGTGGACCCCATCCTATACATTATATATATATATATATATATATATATATATATATATATATATATATATATATATATATATATATATATATCGTATTGTTGTTCATTCTCTAGTTCTGTTCGTTTTGATTAAATTCGTAAAGTGCGCCTCGTGGAGATGTAAGCGGGATGATGTGATCATTGAACTTGTTGGAGTGTTTCCTCGTGGCACAGCAAGCAGTGTTTTTCTTTGTTGCTTTAAGTGGAAATTATTTACTGAACTATTTAATGCGTTGTGTTGTGACCCCACGACCAGGTGGCCCATTACCAGGTGACCCTTTACAAGGTAACCCACAATCAGATGACCTATGAACAGGTGATCTATAACTAGGCGAGCGATAACTAGGTGACCCATGACATGAAATTTTCTATAAAAAAAAAAGTAAAAATCATACATAAATTTGGTCAATTAGTAAGAACTCGTTTAAAATTAACTCCTTTCTAAAGTTTTCTCTTTTACGTTCAAAGATATATTTTTTTATGTAATGTAAAAATTAATAATTCTGTACCAAAAGAACCTTAGAAAATTTACCTAACCTTATAACAAACGCAATTTAATTTAGCCTAATCCAACTAAATATATTTTAGATAAGTTTACAGTAATTTAATAATAAAAAAACACAATGAAATATATTTTTTTCGTTAGGTTCAGAATGATTTTTGCAAAATTATTGCATTCACAAATTTTCACTTGTCTTATTCGGCAAGAAGAGCGTTGCTGTTTAAACTAAAATGGCAAGTTTCACCATATATATATATATATATATATATATATATATATATATATATATATATATATATATATATATATATATATATATATATATATATATATATATATGTATGTGTGTGTGTGTGTGTGTGTGTGTGTGTGTGTGTGTGTGTTTGTTTTTAAAGAGTTAGAAGAAATATATGGAGGTGCGAGAGACAAGTGGTTTTTGGGGATCTGACGTGCTGTCAGAGTGTAATCAAGGAAATATCCAGGATGAGATTCGAGAAAAAGCTTGGTTGGTCGAGCCTGAGTTCCCGTGGTGTGCAGTGTCTGCCCTCAGGGTCGGTAGATCGTAATATCCCTGCACTACTGGAAAGTCATCTAGTGGAAGAGTGATGGTGAATGTGTTTTCTCCTCTGGGCAAGGCCTCCAAGAGAAATTTTTGTAAGGCGGAACAAGACTGCTTTGGGGCCCCTGGGGTCAGGCTGAGGCTTCTCCCAAAATTGAGAATTTGAAGTCCAGTAAAACCACTGGTTTATTTCTTGCGCAGTATTATTATTATTATTATTATTATAATCAAGGGAGAAGCGCCAAACCCGTAGGATTATACAGCGCCCAGGGGGGGATGTGGAAGGCATTCAGGCTTAATTCGGGGAACTGGAGCACAGATTCAATTCCCTAAATCAAGAGCCCCTCACCAACATCAAGGAACCTTCCATGAGGGGTCTTGCGCAGTAAAATGACCAGATAACACATACTTTATATATATACTTTATAGATTTTGAAATTTTTTGTTGACCTATAACTATAAAAGTGCTTAAATTTCTAAATGTTTAATAAGTTCTTTCCAAGTAAAATAAATTCTTAAAAGTTTAATATATTTACTTAAACTACTTAGTGAAAGAAACTTTTTTTTTTCTGAAAAAATTCTGCTGTATAGCCCTTGTGGCTTAGCGCTTCTTTTTGATTATAATAATAATAATAATAATAATGCAAAAAATCTAATAACAGTATCAAAATAATTTTCTAAGTCAATGCTTGATTCAAAGCCCCTTCATAGATTCAAAGCCGGACCCCGGACCAATGTACCGGCTGGATCCCCTCTAATAGGCCCAGCCTCTGGGTTACCCTGCTTGTGGTGTCATCACAGGAAGGATACAAGTTGGATAGCAGAAATGAGTAATGCATTTACGAAGTTAGATAATCAACATGGAATCTTAGAAATGGATGATACTCATTGTTTAGGCTCGTATAGAAGATTCTAAGTCCGACCTGTACACAACCCTGTGAAAACCTGCTTGTTACCACCAAGTCAAGCTTAACGAGGAACCATAAGTAAACAGTGTGTTACAAGTGAGTCAGGTGTGACGAAGAACCTGAAAAGCGCAGTAGAGACATTTACTGAATGATGTTGAGGGAATGTTTAGAGAATTTTGAGCTAAGTAATAAAATTTTTTGGAGACCTGAAGCCAAAGTGTGACACACTGTTTTGGAGGTGTGGAGGCAAGTGGTACAGCACCTGGGGATTGATGTGAGGAAGACTAACAGCTCCAGTTCCTTCGAGAAAGAGTCTTACACAGGCTTGTGTAGATGACATCTAGAGATGACATCTAGAGATATGAGTTAAGTAGAAGGCACTACTTGAGCCGTACGGGTTTAACTGCTCATATAATATTAATAATAACAATAATATTATCATTATTTACTAAATACGTGTTTATTCCGACAAGTGGTGTATAGACACTCGCTGGTACAATGTTTCATCCTCGATGATATAAATTATTTTTTTAGGAGCACTGAGAGACCTACTGGTCCATATTAGGTTTCTTTTATTCAAGTTGATGTGTATTATGTTCACATTGGAAACCCCCATATCACATTTTTATGGTGTTAATTAATTTGATTTTAGATTAGTCCAAATACATGTGTTAAACACTGTTTTTGTGAAATAATAGTCTGGTTCTGTCCCATTCCATGATGTAGGAGTACGTGTTGCAGTGTTGTACACATGCAATACTGATGTACATGCTACAAGCATACTTGTATTCTGGTAGGTGTACGGGAAGACTCCTACCAGTGTCTCCAATATAAACCATATGACATCCACTCCAAGGGATGCTGCGTCTCTGACTCACGAAATCGTAATGACACGATTGCAAACAAACCATACCACGGGCGAGGATAGAACTCGCGATCAAATGCGTCTCCTGCGTCATTGTGTCATGTGTAGTGTGTCAATGTCTTCGTGATGTCTCGTATGAGTTTGGTGGTAAACACAGTAATGTCAATGTTGGAGTTGTGTAGTGTGGACTGTGATTCAGATAGGCAATATGTATCGTCTTTCAGTGTTGTTTCGGTTTCTAGTGTAGATGCGCATCACGTCCTCTTTACGTAGGTACTGAAAGTACACGTGGTGAGGAACTTTGAGGCTGGAGAAGGTGCTTTCTGTGTATGCTTGCTCATTTTGAAAAAAGTCATCACTGTGGATTCTAAGTGCCCTCAAGGAAAAGCCATCTAGCAGTCCTTCTTTGGCTTTCAAGTCGTGATGGAAGGAGAAGGCAATTAAGTCTTTATTTGTAGGTTCTCGGTATACAGTACGCTTAATCTGATCCCCCTTGTCTGGTGAGCCGTACGTTCAAGAAAGACCAAGTGTCGTCAACTTCCTTCAGATTTTTCAAGGTTGTGAGACTGAACACCTATCAAGGATGAGGGACTGATCACCTCAAATTACCTCTCCACCTCTTCCGTCCTCTCCAGTATTAATTCTCTGTACTGGATTGACAAAAAAGCCACTGGTTGGCGAAACGTCTCCATCAATAAAGATACCCAGATATTACACACTTGTCCTATTCATCAACGTGACAGTACCATAAACCATTAATACAACGGTAATTTTATCCTCCAAGGCGAAGTGCATAGGAAGCTCATCCTAGTTTAGTTGTTCTTTCAAGTGCAATAAGCTGAAGCGACAGAGTACGATGACCTTGATATCGTCAACGTACCTCATCCAGCTGGGCAAAAATGCTGCCGCAGAGGAGTTTAAGTGGTCAAGGCTACGTGCTGTGCAAGACAGCATTTGTACGGGATCCTACTGGCAAGACTAATTTCTGTCTGTAATTCACGGGTCCATCTGTTAAATATCGAAAATTATCGGTATGAATAAGGAAGAAAGGGAAGTAGAGAAAGGAAAGGATGTAAGTGGGAAAAGCAGAAGGAACGGAAATATGAAAAAGACAGGGATTTGCAAAATAAAAGGACTGGAAAAGTAAAGAAAAACTAAGCAAAATTTAAAGAGAGGAAAAAAAGGTAGAGAAAAAGAAAGTGAAGAAGGAGAAAGGAAAAGAAGAAAGGAACGAAGAAAGGAACCTTGGAAGGAGGGAAAGAGGAAGAGGGAGATAAATAGAGGAAGTGTGGAATGTAAGGAGTGACGAAAGAAGTTTGGGAAGGGGGGGATGAAGGAAGAGAGAGAAGTAGAGGAGGAAGGTAAAGAGGAAGGGAAGGGAAAGGTATAGACATATGGAGAGAAGTTGGAAGTAGAAAGGAAAGTAGTGAGAGAGGGATAGAGGTAGAGGAAGAAAGGTAAAGATGAATATAAAGGGAGGGAACGTAGGTAGAGGGAGAGAGAGAAGGAGAGAAAGAAAGAGGAAGGGAGAGGGGGAGGGAAGGAGCGAGGGTGGGAGGGAGATAGAGAGACAATCATAGCCTTAACCTTAATCCGGTGAAGAGAAAATGCTTGCCCCGAAATGAAGCCTCGACTATCCAAATTGAATATCAATTCGCAATTTCAATTTGGGTGATTACATTATTCAACACCTTCAATCCGAGGCGAGTTTTTATTGACGTTTAAATCCCACAGAGCCTGATGCATAGTTTACATATTGCTAAAACGTAGAGCAAACCCATGAGTGTTGCAGGTGTTGCAATATTGAAGCAGTAGGGCAGTTGTATTATCCAACTAATTTAAGTGTTGCTGTGTTCAACGAGTGAGATGGTGCGGTATTTATCTTGTCAGACAGTACTCATCTTGCGGTGCATTAGTTACAGTACTCAATAAGGTGTCGCAATTTTCAATTACCGAGGCGTTGTACCACTGTACTCCACAGATGCGACGCTTAACCAATCAGAGACTAGCTGGACTAGAGTGCACTTGCAATTTGTATATGTAAAACTTTGCCTTGGTGCTCACCATTCTGGGTGTCCGCTGATCTGGGCACCCATGATCTGGAAGCCAGCCTCCCTGGCAGTTACCCAGTGCCAGCAAGCGTAGGTCTATGGTGGGTGCCATCTCGCTTCTTAAGCTGGGAGTACACAAAAGGATGCTGACCTACTTGCCCAGTGGTATAAATGTTGACACACGTTACATGCAACTAGCTGAGTACAACGATTAGCAGATGGAGGATCAAACTTCCACCACTTCTGGCGAGTGACCCCACACCGGTTTAGCGACTGTTGTGTGGCCACGTATACAGTGCTCGCATCAGGGGTGACATGTCCAGTGGTACTGGGCACCTGATGTTTTAAATATTGATAGCCAAGTGGACTAAAGAGTCTAGGAATTCACACACACACACACACACACACACACACACAATATTATATATAATTTCTAAAAAATATAGGGCGGTACCACCTCTAGAACTGTCCTGGGGACCCTCATCCTCAGAGAAAAAAATAAACTTGCTTCAGGGAAAGCTCAAGGTTCTCCCTGAAGCTCTCTGAAAATTTCCTCCTACCACCCCCTAAATATTCTACACACACACACACAAATATATATATATATATATATATATATATATATATATATATATATATATATATATATATATATATATATATATATATATATATATATATATATATATATATATATATAATGTGAGATTAACAAGTTAAGGAAGCCTCGAGAACAAATGGATTTGTCAGTTAAAAATAGGAGAGGAGACTTATTAAATGGAGAGTTAGAAGTATTGGGAAGATGGAGGGAATATTTTGAGGAACTGTTAATTGTTGATGAAGATAGGGAAGCTGTGATTTCGTGTATAGGGCAAGGAGGAATAACATCTTGTAGGAGTGAGGAAGAGCCAGTTGTGAGTGTGGGGGAAGTTCGTGAGGCAGTAGGTAAAATGAAAGGGGGTAAGGCAGCCGGGATTGATGGGATAAAGATAGAAATGTTAAAAGCAGGTGGGTATATAGTTTTGGAGTGGTTGGTGCAATTATTTAATAAATGTATGGAAGAGGGTAAGGTACCTAGGGATTGGCAGAGAGCATGCATAGTTCCTTTGTATAAAGGCAAAGAGGACAAAAGAGAGTGCAAAAATTATAGGGGGATAAGTCTGTTGAGTATACCTGGTAAAGTGTATGGTAGAGTTATTATTGAAAGAATTAAGAGTAAGACGGAGAATAGGATAGCAGATGAACAAGGAGGCTTTAGGAAAGGTAGGGGGTGTGTGGACCAGGTGTTTACAGTGAAACATATAAGTGAACAGTATTTAGATAAGGCTAAAGAGGTCTTTGTGGCATTTATGGATTTGGAAAAGGCGTATGACAGGGTGGATAGGGGGGCAATGTGGCAGATGTTGCAGGTGTATGGTGTAGGAGGTAGGTTACTGAAAGCAGTGAAGAGTTTTTACGAGGATAGTGAGGCTCAAGTTAGAGTATGTAGGAAAGAGGGAGACTATTTCCCAGTAAAAGTAGGCCTTAGGCAAGGATGTGTGATGTCACCGTGGTTGTTTAATATATTTATAGATGGGGTTGTAAGAGAAGTAAATGCGAGGGTCTTGACAAGAGGCGTGGAGTTAAAAGATAAAGAATCACACACAAAGTGGGAGTTGTCACAGCTGCTCTTTGCTGATGACACTGTGCTCTTGTGAGATTCTGAAGAGAAGTTGCAGAGATTGGTGGATGAATTTGGTAGGGTGTGCAAAAGAAGAAAATTAAAGGTGAATACAGGAAAGAGTAAGGTTATGAGGATAACAAAAAGATTAAGTGATGAAAGATTGAATATCAGATTGGAGGGAGAGAGTATGGAGGAGGTGAATGTATTCAGATATTTGGGAGTGGACGTGTCAGCGGATGGGTCTATGAAAGATGAGGTGAATCATAGAATTGATGAGGGAAAAAGAGTGAGCGGTGCACTTAGGAGTCTGTGGAGACAAAGAACTTTGTCCTTGGAGGCAAAGAGGGGAATGTATGAGAGCATAGTTTTACCAACGCTCTTATATGGGTGTGAAGCATGGGTGTGAAGAAGGCTGGAAGCAGTGGAGATGTCATGTCTGAGGGCAATACGTGGTGTAAATATAATGCAGAGAATTCATAGTTTGGAAGTTAGGAGGAGGTGCGGGATTGCCAAAACTGTTGTCCAGAGGGCTGAGGAAGGGTTGTTGAGGTGGTTCGGACATGTAGAGAGAATGGAGCGAAACAGAATGACTTCAAGAGTGTATCAGTCTGTACTGGAAGGAAGGCGGGGTAAGGGTCGGCCTAGGAAAGGTTGGAGGAGGGGGTAAAGGAGGTTTTGTGTGCGAGGGGCTTGGACTTCCAGCAGGTATGCATGAGCGTGTTTGATAGGAGTGAATGGAGATAAATGGTTTTTAATACTTGACGTGCTGTTGGAGTGTGAGCAAAGTAACATTTATGAAGGGGTTCAGGGAAACCGGCAGGCCGGACTTGAGTCCTGGAGATGAGAAGTACAGTGCCTGCACTCTGAAGGAGGGGTGTTAATGTTGCAGTTTAAAAACTGTAGTGTAAAGCACCCTTCTGGCAAGACAGTGATGGAGTGAATGATGGTGAAAGTTTTTCTTTTTCGGGCCACCCTGCCTTGGTGGGAATCGGCCAGTGTGATAATAATAAAAAAATAAATATATAATTATATATATATATATATATATATATATATATATATATATATGTGTGTGTGTGTGTGTGTGTGTGTGTGTGTGTGTGTGTGTGTGTGTGTGTGTGTGTGTGTGTGTGTGTCTGTGTGTGTGTGTGTGTGTGTGTGTGTGTGTGTGTGTGTGTGTGTGTGTGTGTGTGTGTGTGTGTGTGTAAACTGAATGACCTGAAGAAAATGGAGAAGAGAATAAGAGATCTTGATGCCCATGATGACCTGTATCTCCTCACATGGTGTCTGAATTTATACATTTGTAGTCCCTCTGTTCCTGCCATAGCTTATCCTTCAACATTATTGCTACTTCTTCTTTAGCTCTAACTCTATTTGAAACCCCTGAGCTAATTCCATTTATTCCTCTCCATTGAAACTCTCCCACCCCCTTCAGCTTTGTTTCACTTAAAGCCAGGACATCCAGTTTCTTCTCATTCATAACATCAACAATCATCTCTTTCTTATCATTTGCACAACATCCACGCACATTCAGACTTCCCACTTTGACAATTTTCTTATTATTCTTTTTAGTAATCTTTACAGGAAAAGGGGTTACTAGCCCATTGTTCCCGGCATTTTAGTTGACTTTTACAACACGCATGGCTTACGGAGGAAAGATTCTTATTCCACATCCCCATGGATATAAAAGGAAAAGTAATAAGACCAAGAACTATTAGGATAAAATCAAAGAAAACTCAGATGAGTGTGTATAAATGTGTACATGTATGTGTAGTGTGACCTAAGTGTAAGTAGAAGTAGCAAGACGTACCTGAAATCTTGCATATTTATGAGACAGACAAAAGACACCAGCAATCCTACCATCATGTAAAACAATTACAGGCTTTCGTTTTACACTCACTTGGCAGGACGGTAGTACCTCCCTGGGTGGTTGCTGTCTACCAACCTACTACCATATAATATATATAATATATAATATATATACTATATAATATATATAATATATATATACATATATAATATATACATATATATATATATATATATATATATATATATATATATATATATATATCTATATATATATATATATATATATATATACATATGTCGTGCCGAATAGGCAGAACTTGCCATCTTGGCTTAAATAGCAACGCTCATCTTGCCATATAGGACAAGCGAAAATTTGTGTATGCAATAATTTCGCAAAAATCATTCTGAACCTAACGAAAAAAATATATTTCACTGTGTTTGTTTAGTATTAAATTGTTGTAAACAAATTTAAAATATATTTAGTTGGGTTAGGTTAAAATAAATTGTTCTTGTTATAATAAGGTTAGGTAAGTTTTCTAAGATTCTTTTGGTGCAAAATTATAAATTTTTACATTAACATTAATGAAAAAAATATATCTTTAAACGTATAAGAGAAAATTTTAGAAAGGACTTAATTTTAAATGAGTTCTTGGTAATTGACCAGTTTTACATATTCGGCACGACATTATATATATATATAATATATAAATATATATTATATATAATATAAAATATAAATATATAATATATATATATATATATATATATATATATATATATATATATATATATATATAATATATATATATAAATATATAATTATATATATATATATATATATATATATATATATATATATATATATATATATAATATATATATATATATATATATATATATATATATATATAATATATATATATATATAATATATATATATATATATAATATATATATATATATATATATATATATATATATATATATATAATATATATATATATATATAATATATATATATATATATAATATATATATATATATATATATATATATATATATATATATATATATATATATATATAATCATTTTTGGCTGAAAGTGGGGAATCGTAAGAATTTCCTCGACATCTTGTGATTACAGTCGTACACAAAGACAGGTTGGAGAACAAGACTTTTGCAGAGCTTTATCAAGACTTAATAAAGTTGTACAAAGGGCAGAATTTTGTTGCAATAAAACCTTGTAATCCAACTTGCCTTTGTCTGTATTATTTTTGTCTACAACACGTCACATCACGCCTTTGTCTGCATTATTTTTGTCTATAACACGTCACATCACGCAGCTTAGCTGCACGCCTTGCTGTGTTCAGCTAAGCTCTAGTGAAGCTTGCTTGACTACAAGCTTGACTAATACGTTCATATGAAGGCGCTAAACCAATAGGGGCCACTCAGAGTACGGCAGAGAGAGGGAAAAGAAAGCTTAGGGAGGAAGAAGTGAGTAGAGAGGGAAAGGACGAGGTTGTTAAGAAGAGAAAGAAGGCTAGTGGGGGAGGGTGAGAAGAGTGGCGGAGAGAGGAAGAGAAAGGCTGGTGGGAAAGGGGTTAGAAAAAATGTAGAGGGAAAGGGAGTTACCAAGGCTAGATAAACTTCCCTCCTACACAGAGAAATAGTCGGAATTGGAATGGGAATTCAAAGTTGGTATATATGGAATACAAAAGAAAACTGAGCGAACATATTAATATTCAGTTATATGTGTGGAAGTTAAAACTTGAGTGGGAATTAAGAGGTAGATAGAAGAGAGGGAGAAGGAAAGGGAGAGAGGGAGGGAGGGAAACAAGAAGTCAGGCAAGGCGTCCACGCTGCCCACGACCTCAGAGCAAAAAGACAAAGCAATAAGGTAAGAGGGGGAGGCAAGTGGGTAGAGGAAAGTCGGGGGGGGGGGGGGGAAAGTGAGGTGAAGGGGTGAGGGAAGAGGGACCTGGAACTGTGCGACAATTGGACGTGTGAAAGACGGGTCCTCCCTTCATGTCCGCACCAGAGAGAAAGTACAACACAGCCTATACTCTCCAGTAAGAGCCTGTACTACCCTCTGATAGCGAGTACTATCCCCTATCGGTCTGTACTAACATCTGACAATATGTGCTACCAAATTACAGCCTGTACTACCTGTAACAATCCGTACTTCCAGTTCACAACTTGTAATACCCCATGACAGTCCTGCATTCAACCTCATGACAGCCTGTACGACCCCGTGACAATGTGGGTTAGAGCCTCGGAGAAAAAACCTACAGAGAATGCATGATACTGTTGAAATGTGTATCTCCGCCAGGCCTGTTTGTGAAATAATGCAAGGAAGTGTGTGAAACTGTCAGCACAACCTGTCACAGAACTGGGCTTGCTGAGGGAAGGTGAGGGGGGATGAGTAAGGGTGAGGGAAGATGAAGGAAGGTGAGGGAGAGTGAGAGGTGGGGGAAGATGAGGGAAGGTGAGGGAGAATGAGAGGTGAGAGAGGGCGAAAAAAAGTGAGGGAGTGTGTGAGAAGGGGAGTGATAGTGAAAAAAGGTGAGGGAGGCTATTAGACGTTGGACATATTTCCTTACACCTGGTGGTCCTGTTCACCTAGCAGTAAATAGGTACCTGGGTGTTAGTCGACTGTTGTGGTTTGTATCCCAAGGACTTGGTAATCTATCTTAAAGAGAGCTGAGCTTTGAGATGAGCCAGAGATGGGATAACGGCTCTTAGCCGTTATCCCACGGTCACCACGCTGTAACTCAGGCACCAGCGTAGGACATGCGGCACAAGCTTTTAAAAAAAAATACGTTTCCTAAAGGAGTAGAGAAAGGATAAAATGTACATCAACAAAAAAGTTCACAGACAGAATAAAAAATAAACACCAACTCTGGTACGCTTAAAGCCGACATCAAGCAACAAATACGCAAGCAACGAACACACAAAAATCATGCCCACAATTCTTCCCACGTAGGAGAAGGGGCGCAATAAATAAGATAAACAATGGGGGGAGGGAGGGCAAGGGGCAGTGTGGAGCAATACGTCATGGACCAGGACAAACCTGGTCTGGTTTAATCTTGGGGTTCATTTCCCTGAGCTGCCTTTCCTGCCCTCTGTCTTGACGAGTACACAAGAAACATGGTGTACCAGGGGAGAAGAGAAAGGGAGAAATGGGAAAGGTGAGGGAGAGCAAAGTGTGTGTGTGCACTCCCCTATTTAAGGCTGCAGGGGTCGATTCACAGCTCTTGGCCCAGCCTCTTCGCTAGTCGCTACTACATATACACACACTCGATAAAGATCCATGAGCTTTATCGAGTGTGTGTGTATATATACACATATACTCACGTATTTGTGGATGCAGGGGTTGATTCGCAGCTCCTGTCCCTGTCTTTTCACTTGCCTCTTAGCCACGTGTGCCTACTCTCAAAATTATGTATGGAACCTGTCCACTGAGGAAGAAACGAGGTAACAAAATAATGACAGTAATAAATATAGGAAGAGCTTGGTGTTATGCTGGTTAATACATTTTAATAAATTGTATAACAAAATATGGTGTTTATAGCGTTAAGATAAACTGAATTATAAAATAGTTTAAAGTGTGAAAAAAGTGTTTCATAACTTCATAAATAATGTCAGTGTTTTGGTGAACGTTTCAGAAAGTGACGTCACAGCGTCACTAGAGTCAAGAGGCAGCGTAGTGGATGACAGGGTGCCCAGGTAGAGTCAAGAGGCAGCGTAGTGGATGACAGGGTGCCCAGGTAGAGTCAAGAGGCAGCGTAGTGGATGACAGGGTGCCCAGGTAGAGTCAAGAGGCAGCGTAGTGGATGACAGGGTGCCCAGGTAGAGTCAAGAGGCAGCGTAGTGGATGACAGGGAGCCCAGGTAGAGTCAAGAAGCAGCGTAGTGGGTGACAGGGAGCCCAGGTAGAGTCAAGAGGCAGCGTAGTGGATGACAGGGAGCCCAGGTAGAGTCAAGGCATACGCAGTCCGGCGTACGAACCACAGCCTGGATGGTCGTAAACTAACTTTAGGTATCTGTCCAACTTCCTCTTGAAGGTAGCCACGGGTCTGTTGGTAATTCCCCTTATGCCTGGTGGAAAGTTGTTGAACAGTCTTGAGCCCAGAACACTTACTATACTTAGTGTATTCATGGTGCCCCTACTTTTCATTGGGGGTATATTGCACCGTCTGCCCAGTCTTTTGCTATCGTAGGGAGTGATTTTTGTCTGCAGATTTGGGACCAGCCTCTCTAGGATTTTACAGGTGTAGAGTATGATGTATCTCTCTCTCGCCTGAGCTCCAGAGAGTACAAGTGACTCCAAGCATTCCAAGTAATTAAGGTGTTTGACGGAACTTATTTGCGCGGTAATGGTTCTCTGTACATTCTCTAGATCTGCAGTTTCACTTGCCTTGAATGGAGATGTTAGTGTACAGCAGTATTCCAGTCTAGAAAGAGCAAATGATTTAAATAGGATCATCACTGGCAGGTTCTCATTATTCATCCTATCATTTTCCTCGCAGACGTGATAGTGACACTGTTGTGATCCTTGAAGGTTAGATCCTCTGACATTAACACTCCCAAGTCCCTTCACACTACTTTTCCGTTCTATTGTGTGGTTAGAGTTTGTAGTATACCCAGTTCTAATTATTTCCTCCAGTTTTCCATAACAGAGTAGTTGAAATTAGCCCTCATTGAACATTTTATTGTTATCCGTTACTCATTGGAAAACTTGGTTTATATCTTCTTGGAGATATAAACTACAAAGGATGACAGTCTCATGGAGATTCTAGTATCGTCTGCAAAGGATGACACGGTGCTATTGCTTACATCTCTATGTCTGATATGAGGATGAGTAACAAGACGGGGGAGAGTACTGTGCCTGGACATGTTCGAGCGGGGTGGGTGAGAGTTGGGGAGATACAGAAATAACAGCGTATTCACCTTCACGGAGGGAAGGAAACGAGAAAAATTAATAGATAACGAATGAATAATAAGTAACGAGAAAAGGTTGGAAATATGAAGGGGAAAACAACTAAAAAAAATTAAAACGCAAATAGGGAATGACATGAAAGAAGGAATCGAAGAGTGAAGAATTAAGGAGTATTACTGATGTGTTGAAAAATAGGCAGTCCATTAAATAATAGAATCTGAGCTTCTACCATTGCATGGTAAACATAAATATGCACCATTGCATAGTAAACAAATATGCACCATTGCTTGGTAATAATGAGTATTCCACCTCCCATAATTTTGACTCCCTGCACCACTTCCACTCACTCCCATAATTTTGACTCATCCCCACCAATCACTTTTGATTCCTTTCACCACTTCCCTCCCAAAGCCTTGACTCCCTCAATCAGCTCCTCTTCCTTCCATACTTTCCCTCAATTAACTCCCCTTCCCCAAAATTCACCCCTTTTCTCCTCCAACCTCCCCTTATCTCCTCCCATCCTCTTTACAATCAATTTGTGTTCCACTCTTCTGTTTTGTCCCTCTCTGGTCATTCTCTCTTCCTCTCATTTCTTACTCAAACTCCAATCCCTCAGTTCCACCTCAGACCTCATTTCCCCACACAAATTCCTCTCAACTCATCCCTTTCCCCTATCCACCATATTCTAGACTATATCCACTCCATATATTTCTTAGTAAAAAAATGTCTTCGGCCTTTGCAGCTATTGCAAAATGAAGACCTCAGAATGATTTTTGGCTGTCTTAAAGATAAGAGGTTCCTTAAAGAACACTTACTGCTTCCAGTGTCAGTGATAAATGAACTTGGCGCAAAAATGTAAAGAAAGGAACAAGACACGGTCATCATAAATCTTACTAAATGTCTATAATTATGTAAACATAAATCCAGAATGATAAAATATGCGCCCACATTAAATTTCATAACCTACCTTAACTGTTTTATCACAGACAACAGGAGAATGTCATCCACTCAGTGAAAGGTGCATTCATTTAATATCAAATTATAGTGGGGGTTGGAAAAGAGATATTGGAGTAAGAAATACACGCTGTTGAAGATTGAGACACTTATGCAACATATGGAAATCTTTATTGAGGAAACGTTGAGCCACACAAATAAAGATTCCCATATGTTGCACAAGTGTCTCAATCTTCAACTTGTCGGTTTTCAAAACCATTCATCACAAGAAATACACACGTTGGATATCCTGGAGGCATATAGTCAAGAGATGCTTGTAGAGTAGACCAGGAGCCTTGTCCACTCTATGCCTAGCGGGAACTGACTGCAAGGCCTCTGCCTACTGTTCACTTATGATGGGTTTCGTGACGTCATGGCTAGCAAGGGAGCATATCTAAAAAGTAGCTAGGATTATCTAAGTGTACTACACAGTACACAGTAGCACTGACAGCTAGGTGACGCTAACGTATGGTGTCCCGACATACGGCTAACTTATACACAGTATAGACTGTAAGCATTATGGCTCTGGGCTGATTTTATACAATGGCAATGTACACAACAGTTGAACATAAGGAACTATACATAATGATGATAATTGATTGTAATGCCTTACAAATTATGATATATCACAAATCATTGTAAATTATAGAATCAGTGATTGTACAAATTAACAAAAGAGATCAACATAAAGAGAAGATCGGCAAATATAGAGAGAAGATAAGATCGATTGATTGATTGACGTGTAAGATTACTTGATATGGATCAACAAACTTTTCATCGAGAATTGCCGATGTTTTATTAACCTTAACTCTCGAACCTACTTTAATTTTGGTTGGTTTTACTCGAGTATCAGTGATTCTTGTATATTCAGCTGCTGATTTATGAAGTGTTTCTCAGATTCTTCTGAAAACACCCTGAGCTAAGCTGGTACGAGTCGGTATGAAATCATCAGGATTGTAATTTCGTTTCGGATTAGAATATAACAAATCATATGTTAAACATTTATCTACATCATACAAAGCATCATGTGGAAAGTCACCTACAGAAGCACTGTAAGCAGAATTTATGGCATACTGAACATCAGGTACAATTTCATCCCAGGTTGCACTACAGGGACTGATAATGGCTCGCAACACATCGAGTACTTACTTGTTCTTTCCGCTAGACCATTACTTGCAGGATAGTAACAAACAACGGTTGACTTAGAGATCTTGTATAAAGTACACAACTTTTCAAGAATCTCATTACAGAATTCACCTTCATTATCGCTAGGGACATAGTAGTAGTATGCCCGCAGATTATACGTTCCTTAAATACTTTAGCTACTGTCTCGGCAGTCTTATCTGCTATAGGAACTAACTCACAATATCTGTTGAAATGGTCCACCATAACACACAGAAGTTTGTTGCCCCAGAGGGAATATTAGAAATTAGTTAACAAATCTAGCGTAACTCTTTCCCAAGGTTTGCTAGTAGTGGGATACACCTGGATTGGATAAGGACCACTAACATTACCTTTATGCTGCATACAGACACAACATTTCTTAACATACTCATAGATATCAGTTGCCATACGAGACCAAAAGTAGTTCAGTCTGGCTTGTTTTACAGAACGATCCATACCAAGGTGTACAACACCTGGTACATCATGAACTAGCTGTAAGGCTAGCGATTGTGGAATTACTAATTGACTGTGGAATTACTAACTGATGTACCCTTCTGCTAGGAGAACCCAGCTCAGCTGTGTGATACAGTAACTCTTGGTCCATGAGTCACTGATGGGTGCTGGTGGCTTCACAGAGAGAGTTTGATCTTCCTGTAGCAGGAATCGAATCACACCAGACCACATGGGATCTGTTCTTTGAGCATTCTTTATATCCTCGGCACTTAATGGAGGATCGCTATTACTGTATTAATATGTCGCGATAAAGCATCTGCGACAACATGTGATTTGCCAGGTAAGTGTTCAAAGGCTGGGTTGAACTCTTGAAAAGTCGAGGACCATCTGGCTAATATTCCAGTAGGTTGTTTATTCTGGAATAGCGGAATCAGTCTAGCATGATCTGTCAATACATCAACAGGGTACTGATAAATAATGTCTCGGAAGTGCTTTAAAAACCATCCTATTGCTAGCTAAGGCTTCTTGCTCAGTTACTGTATACTTACAGTCAGCCTTTGTGAGAACTCGGCTAGCAAATGCAACTGCATTGTACTTGCTATCGGCCTTTTGAGCTAGGACGGCACCTATGCCAATAGAACTAGCATCAGTTGATTGATAGAAAGGCTTACAAAAATCAGGGAATTTCAAAATAGGAGCAGATGTTAACTTTTCCTCGAGAGTTTGGAATGCTCTTTGACGGAAGGTCCAAATGAAAGGAGCATCTTTCTTAACCATCTCAGCTAGAAGAAAAATTAGCAATGAAAGATCTATTAAAACCTGCAAACCCACAAAGGATCTTATGGCATCAGCAGTTTTGAGAGATGGAAAATTTTGTACAGCAGTTATTTTACTTTGGTCAGTCGTAACCCCTCCAGGAGTGACTACGTAAACAAGAAACTTGATCTCTGATCTGAAACACTGACATTTAGACAGTTTGATCTTTAAATTAGTTTCTTCAAGCTTACCAAGTACAATACACAAATAATAAATGTGTACAAGAGAAAATATTACTTGCTTCAGGTTGAAGGGAATGAGAAACGATAGCAAACACAAAAATGAACAATAACATGGAACACAGACGTAGAGAAAAATTTTACACCAGGACACAAACGTCTCTGAATAACACAAAAAAAGGAAAAATCACTGTAGATGTAGAAAATGTCTCAACACACGCAAATGTCTATATAAAAAAAATGTCTATAATGGCTTGACTGAAGAACTGGATGAGGCGGATGATATAAGCCCAAAATATGGGTAGATGAATGGCACACGTGGTTGATGGCATCAGGCTTTGTGTGGGTGGTGGCTTAGGTGGGCTGGGTAAGCTGGCATTCCGCGTGAGCGTCTGGCTGGCACGAGGCATTCACGTGGTAATAAGCATCGGTGGCTTAATAAGCCACAATTGTACCACAGGGATAGTAATTATCTGACCAGCGTTTTACTGGTAGCACAGAGTGGTACAGCACGTGGAGACAATAACTTCAAAGAGGATCTTGCTTGGCTTACTTCTCTCTGAGCTGGGTTAAGCTGGCTTAAACCCTCGACACTGGCTAGGCTGGGATGGCTTGAATGCTTGAAACTATGCACAGCAGTAATGAAGCAGGCTGGGTGACTGGCTTAGGCAGGCTGGGAGGCTTAGGCTCTCCCTCACAGACTGGCTTAGTGTACCGGCTTAAGTGGCTTGGCTTAATTTCCAAAACCCGGATCAACTCCTCGTAGGTTAGCAAATAAGACACTATGCGCGAAGAAACTAACCAGGAAGTTGTGTAGACAAGGCTGGAGGATGCTGGCTTCGTTGTGGGTTAGCGTCGTCTGGTGGACTCACATGGTCACACACACAATGTCCAACTGGCTTGGTAGAATTAGTCTCCTTATATCTGCG
This sequence comes from Cherax quadricarinatus, assembly GCF_038502225.1. Classification (NCBI taxonomy): domain Eukaryota; kingdom Metazoa; phylum Arthropoda; class Malacostraca; order Decapoda; family Parastacidae; genus Cherax; species Cherax quadricarinatus. Next base: position 31,981,319 of record NC_091308.1, read on the forward strand.
TAACCGTCAAAACCACGCCCACACCGCTGTCACCATTTGTCGTGGGGGTTCGTGAGGAGATACTGGAGTAAGAAATACACATGTTGGATGTCTTGGAAGCGTATAATTAAGAGAGTCTTGTAGGGTAGCCCAGGAGCCTTGCCTTGTCCAGTCTATGCCTTGCGGGAACTGACCGCGAAGCCTCTGCTTACTCTTCACACGTGATAGGTTTCGTGACGTCACGGTGGCTAGCAAGGGAGCATATCTATAAAGTAGCTAGGATTACCTAAGTATACTACACAGTACACAGTAACACTACTGACAAAACAGCTTTAAGTTCCTCCCGTAAAGCTTAACACAAGCTGAAAGAAATTTTATATATGGTTATGAATGTAAACAAGGATCGTACTCTCACTGTCACTCTCAGATACAACTTAAAACAATCAAGTTGGGTTAATTTATGTCACTGAACTTGACTCCTGGATCACTGCTGATTCTAGGTCATCAATGAATGCCTTTGACTTATATGATAACTAAGAACAAGTAATAAAAAAAATCGGATAACAATGTACAGTTCATATGAATTTCATCCCAAGAAATATTTTCACATGATTATGTAAATTAGCCAAAGAAAGTATTTTGAAAGAAGTCGACTGTCCTTGTCAAATATTAGAATTATTATATAGAGAATGAAATAATTAGTTCGAATGTGTTTGATTGGTCATGTATTGACGAATTTAAATTATAGTACAATAATAAATTTTGATCAGGTATCTTAAATTTGCTTGAAACAGATCAATTTTATTTCAAATAATACGAACTCCTTTTTCTAGGGTCTGGTTCACAGGCCTTTTATTTATCCATCAGCCTCTGCACTGCCTTCCACACGATGTCTATCTGATGCGTAATAAACTAGCCGCTTCGGCAGCAGTATCTAAACTCATTATTATTATTATTATTATTATTATTATTATTATTATTATTATTATTATTATTGTTTCGCCTTACCTACTTCTCCACTTTAACTCCTCCTCTCACCCTATCTCCCTCCTCTGTTTTCACTGAAGGGCTTCATACTTCGTTCACTTCTTCGACTTCTTCTTCCCCTCTCTTCTCTCTGCCGTCTCCCCTACCCCCTCCTCCCCCGACTCATCACACCTCCCACCTCTCAGCCACGTGGTGATTACGTCAATTACGGCAGATAACACGTCCTCTTAAACAAGCGGTGGAGCCAATAATTACTCCCCAATTACACAATACGCAGCCAAATAAACACAAACACTTTATCACCCCAGAGCAACCAAATTAACCCCTCTCCCTGACTCCCAGGAGAAGGGAGAAGGAGGAGTAGGGTAAGAGGAAGCAATTTGGTGAAGAGGTGCAAGAGGAGAGATGGGAAGAGGAGCTGGATGGGAGTAAACGAAAAAAAAAATTGATATACATGAGAAACTCAGAGCAGAAAACTCCGTCATGGTCCATATTGAAGAAACAGCTGCACCCTGGCTACCTAGGATCCCTTCTAGATACCTGAATAAGAGAATAGCATAGCAGAAGGCTCTCTTCTCACCCTCCACTCCCTCTAGCCAATTTGCAGGCAGGGAGAAAAAGCGGTAAAAATGACTCCACGACAATAGAAAAACGTGCATGAATATTTAACAGGAAAGGTGAAAATAGAGTTTTATATCTACTGCCAAAACTACCACTGTTACCACCACCATCACCACCACTACGATCACCACCACTACCATCACCACCACTACCATCACCACCACTAATACTAGTACTGTTACTGTGCCCAGTATGACCATCGTCACCTGGGTGAGTCTAGAGATAGACTCAACTGGCTTCAGGATTTCACTGACCACAGTCTAGCAGACAACGTTTTAGGAGGAAGAGATGGAATAACAAAGGAATGTATGATATTACATAGACGTGTATGTCCCACATAAGAATACACATTAGTGTATGGTAATTCATAGAAGTACATAGAAGCGTATGGCAGTACATAGAAGTGTATGGTACATAAGAGCACACAGAATTTTATGGTAGTACACAGGAGTACATTTGAGTGCATGGGAGAACATGGATGTACAAGAGATTACAAGGGCAAGGCAGGAAGCAGCATATCCCACAGTCCACAGCAAGACTAACTCTGACGACCAATAATTTTATGTAAATAGTTAAGGTAGAGTCTACAATAGACGGGAGGAAGAAAAATGAAGAAAGTTTAAGGAGAGTGAAAAGGGAGGGATTATCGGAAGAGGGCTGACGAAAGAAGAAAGGGGGCTGGAGATATGAAAAAATGGGAGGAGGAAGAGAAGGATAGAGCATTGAAGGAGGAGGTGAAACGAAGTAAATGTTTCATGAGGAGAGACTGAAATATTTATGAAGAGACAGAGTCTATTAGAATAGAGGAGGCAAGGGAAAAAGAGAGGGCACTGAAAAGGAGGAAACGGGCAAGAGCAGTCTGAAGAGGTGAAAAGAAAGTGTAGAATTATCGAATAGAAGAGGACGCAGGTGGAGAAAATGTAGAGGCCGAAACAGAGAGAGAGAGAGAGAGAGAGAGAGAGAGAGAGAGAGAGAGAGAGAGAGAGAGAGAGAGAGAGAGAGAGAGAGAGAGAGAGAGAGAGAGAGAGAGAGAGAGAGAGAGAGAGAGAGAGAGAGAGAGCAAACGAACAGCTTAACAAAATAATATAAGCGTTCGGCTGCCAAAAAGTGTACTCTTTACTATTTATTCTCTAAACTCAGATGTTACAATACACACGCGCACGCACGCACGCACGCACACACACACAGTGACGCCACAAATACACAGTGACGCTATAAACACACACACAGTGACGCCACAAACACACACACAGTGACGCCACAAACACACAGTGACGCCACAAACACACAGTGACGCCACAAACACACAGTGACGCCACACACACACACACACAGTGACGCCACAAACACACACAGTGACGGCACACACACAGTGACGCCACAAACACACAGTGACGCCACACACACACACACAGTGACGCCACAAACACACACAGTGACGCCACAAACACACACAGTGACGCCACACACACACACACAGTGACGCCACAAACACACACAGTGACGCCGCAAACACACACACTGACGCCACAAACACACACAGTGACGCCACACACACACACAGTGACGCCACAAACACACACAGTGACACCACACACACAGTGACGCCACAAACACACACAGTGACGCCACAAACACATACAGTGACGCCACAAACACACACAGTGACGCCACAAACACACACAGTGACGCCACACACATAGTGACGCCACAAACACACACAGTGACGCCACAAATACAGTGACGCCACAAACACACACAGTGACGCCACAACCTCACACAGTGACGCCACACACAGTGACGCCACACACACAGTGACGCCACAAACACACACAGTGACGCCACAAACACATACAGTGACGCCAGACAAACACACACAGTGACGCCACAAACACACAGTGACGCCACAAACACACAGTGACGCCACAAACACACACAGTGACGCCACAAACACACACAGTGACGCCACAAACACACAGTGACGCCACAAACACACACACACAGTGACGCCACACACACAGTGACGCCACGAACACACACAGTGACGCCAAAAACACACACAGTGACGCCACAAACACACAGTGACGCCACAAACACACAATGACGCCACAAACACACACAGTGACGCCACACACACACATACACACACACACACACACAGTGACGCCACACACACACACACACACACAGTGACGCCACACACACACAGTGATGCCACACACACAGTGACGCCACAAACACACACAGTGACGCCACAAACACACACAGTGACGCCACAAACACACAGTGACGCCACAAACACACACAGTGACGCCACAAACACACAGTGACGCCACAAACACACACAGTGACGCCACAAACACACAGTGACGCCACACACACAGTGACGCCACAAACACACACAGTGACGCCACAAACACACAGTGACGCCACAAACAGTGACGCCACAAACACACAGTGACGCCACACACACAGTGACGCCACAAACACACACAGTGACGCCACAAACACACAGAGACGCCACAAACGCACACAGTGACGCCACAAACACACACAGTGACGCCACACACAGTGACGCCACAAACACACACAGTGACGCCACAAACACACACAGTGACGCCACAAACACACACAGTGACGCCACAAACACACACAGTGACGCCACAAACACACATCCACTGCCTTCATAAATCGTGAAGATAAAAAGGACCAAGCTAATGGTCTTCATTAATTCCAGTTTCATTGCATGTGTTTCTTTATCAGGGGAGCAGACACGCTGCTAGTGGGGAGAAGGGGGAGAGGAGGAGGGGGAGAGGAGGAGGGGGAGAGGAGGAGGGAGAGAGGAGCCTGAAAGAGGTGGAAGAAGAGGGGAGGAGAGGGTAATAGGGAAGAGGAGTTGTAGGAACAGAAGGATGGAAGGACTGGAGAACAGAGAATGAAAAAAGGAACATGAACGTGAACAGGGAAATAGAGAAAAGGAGGGAAAAGGGAGACTGAGGAGTGTAAAATAATGAAAGGGAAGGGGAAATAAGGAAGGGAGTATAAGGAGGGAAGTCTACGGTGAGAGGAAGGAAACGGAATGTGGAGAGATGAGGGAACGAGACTGGGATTGGTAAAAGAAATGGGGCAATAAAACGTTCGTTTTAATACGTTACAATGCTTGAATTTCTGCACGATGTAAAAAGCGCCGAAGTAATAATAAATTAGTAATCTCAGGATTAAGCCATGTTACGTTAGATTAGATTAACCTTATTTGTCAAAATCTCCTTCGTAAATCAAGATAAAGGCTGCGTGTTCTCTTGTTTACAAATAGATCTAGTTTAGAGTAAGACACATGTGTAACATCTGGGTATCTTTATTGTAGACGTTTCGCCATCCTAGGTTGAGGGACTGATTACCTCATCTTCTGTACATAGTTCTACTGTCTTCAAGTTATGTCCTAGAATTTGTATTGATAAAGCCACTGGATGGCGAAACGTCTAAAATAAAGATACCCAGATGTTGCACATGTGTCTTACTCTCATCTTGTCGGTATTATATATCATTCGTACACAGATCTAGTTTAGGTCCTCCCGGCTGGTTTTCACAGGTAAATGCGACGTACTGTAAGTGATGTCACATTTGCATCTTTAATTGTCATTAATAACTATGTAAATATTTTGCATTATATAAATATGGCAAAATTCACTATAGTGATTTAGTTATGAGTGTCTTGACATACGTAACACACTTGTGTCGGCCGAGCTGACGTCTGGCGGTAGTATGAATGATCAGAGAAATATAGCTGGTGACTTGTGCCAGTGATGTGGTAAGTTACTATGGAAAACTTTCTGGCTGAATTTACTCTGCCTTTCTACAAGTTTAAATCATTTGTGTTTAAAATTAGTCCTTCCAGTTAGGAATAAATTTTCAGATCGTCAGTGACTTGTCTAGAATCTTATGAATCGGAATTAGAGTTGAATATTTAATTGTGCTGAACTTTTACATGTCTTGAAAAAAAATATTCTCTTCGGTGAACATGTTCTCTCTCACTTTCGATACTTTGTATATCTGTCCCTTCTATCTAAAGTAATAAAGAACGAAAAGGCACAATACTGTGACTGGAACAATACACAAATAACCCGCGCATGGGAGAAAGAAGCTAGGTTAGGTTAGGTAAGGTTCGTCAGGAAACAGGACAAATGTTTCCTGACGCGGGTCTTAGTCAGATGATGACCCGCCTTTGGAGCTTTTGGTCATCTGACCGAGGCCTTCCCCTGGCTTACCGGTCCACCCCTTTAAAAATTATGGTCATTTATAACCATTGTTATATATGAAAGAAGCTTATGACGACGTTTCGATCCGACTTGGACCATTGAGAAGTCACACTAATAGACAGAACATAAGAAAGAAGGAGCACTGCAGCAGGCCTACTGGCCCAGGCGAGGCAGGTCCAAGTCTCCTACCGGCTTAAGCCAATGCCCTAACCTAGTTAGGTCAGGTCACATTCACTTAAGGAAGGAGCACGGCATCTGACCTAACAGCACAGGCTAGCCAGGTCCAATTCACACCCACCCACACCCACTCATGTAAGGTATTCACGATACCTTACCTGTAGATGAATGGTTCAGAGAACCGACATGTTGATAAATTAGACACAAGTGCAACTCTTGGGTATCTTTATTGAGGAAACGTTTCCCCACACAGTGGCTTCATCAGTCCATACAAAGGAGAATCGTGAAGAACAGGAGAAGAATGAGGTAATCAGTCCCTCAACCTTGAGTCGATGTCGTCAGTCCATCAATCTCCTGCCTACGGTACATAAGCTACTTCTCGGCACATATGCTGTCTTCTATGCAAGATTGATGGACTGACCACATCGACTCAAGGTTGAGGGACTGATTACCTCATTCTTCTCCTGTTCTTCACGATTCTCCTTTGTATGGACTGATGAAGCCACTGTGTGGCGAAACGTTTCCTCAATAAAGATACCCAAGAGTTGCACACGTGTCTAACATACCTTACCTGACCTGAAGTATACTACGTTTGCATGTAGTAAACAAGAGTAAACATCAAGTGTAAAGTACAGAAAGTTGCACAAGTGTCTCATTCATCAATCTGTCGGTTTCCTAAACCATTTATATAAAATAAAAAAGACGGAAGGTGTACGTCTGGCATCGAGTGATATCGTTGCTATTTAAAGCGTTGTTAATCCAACGCTTTACATTTAGATAGGAGGACGGGATGGTCTACCAGAGCCAAGCACCAATCATCTTATCAGAGTAAGATACGCTGCTTAGTCAACCATAACTCAGATATATCCTTTGATGGTTACCTGTTCCACCAATGAGAACCTTCTTTCCACCAACACTTCGAAGTTTCCATCAATGAGAACTCCTCGTCCACTGGCACTTCGTAACCTCCACCAGTTAGAACCCACTTTTCACCAGCACTTAACAGCCTCTACCACTCATAATTCTACTAATATCATTCCTCACAAGAAATACATATGAAACTTCAACTAATCACGACTTCTGCCGTCTCCACCACTGAAACATCAGCTTCTGTCACTATTGCGGTCTCCACCACTGAAACATCAGCTTCTGTCACTATTGCGGTCTCCACCACTGAAACCTCAGCTGCTGTCACTATTGCGGTCTGCACCAATGAAACCTCAGCTTCCAATCACTGCTCTTGGGGGTCTCCACTAATGAGTATCCAGCTTTAGCCTCCTTTTGGCGACTCTCCACCAATGAGATCTCAGCCGCTAAAACATTCATCTGCGCCCGCCAATGAGTACAGTCGTTTGGGGTTTGCGCTAATCAGGTGGGCCAATCATTACCCGGTTATATGGGTCTTAAACAGCGGATGGGCAGTTTATGAGCGCAAGCTGGATGAGGCGCTTCTATTTACAACTTTTTTCCTAACAAAGTCAAGATACGGAACAAAATTAGATTGCGCTTTAAACTTCACGACTCATCCCCGCCCCCCATCCCTCTACTTCTTTTTGTAAAGAAACTAATGTCGGATTGAGGCGTTTTAAGTGTGTTGTAGAGAACTGGGGTGATTAATAGGGTAGTTTAAGAAATTGGGTTGTCTGAAGGGACCGTTTAGAAAAATGGGTTGTTTGATAGGGCAGTTTAGGGTATCAGGTTATTTGAAAGGGCAGTTTAGGGAATTGGATCTGAAAAGGCAGTTTAGGGAATTGGGTTGTTTTAGGGACATACGAAATTGGAATGCTTGGAAGGGTTTAAGAATTCGTGTTGTTTAAACGGTATAAGGGAATTGGGTTGTTTAAAGGATTCGATTGCTGCGACAAGAGGAAATTAGGGAATTAGAAATGCTTAGAGAACAGAGTTTGGAGAACTGGGTTGTTTAAGAGGTTTATTTAAAGAACTGGGTTCAGAAAAGTGGGTTGCAGAGAACAGAGTTGCTTTACTGTTTTTTTTTTTGTTTTTTTGTTTTTTGTTTTTACAAGCTCTGGTTGTTTACTAAGCTTAAAGAATTGGGCTAAGAGGGTTGTTTACAAGGCTTATTTAAAGAATTGGGTTAATTCTAGACTTCTTTAAACAAATGGCTTAAGAAGACTGTTTAAAGAATTAGGGTGTTTACTAAGCCTCTTCAGAAAAGTAGGTTTTATGAAAGGCTTAGTTAGAGAAATGTGCTGCTGAGAGAGAGCTGTTTAAGAAGGCTGCTCGGATAACAGAACTCTGTGACGGAGGGCTATTTTCAAAGCAATTAAACAAATCACCTTTCTAAGGCAGCTTAGAAATCGAGGTTTTCTTGATGGCACCTCAGGCTAAAAAAAAAAAAAAAAAAAAACATTCATTGGACAGTTTGCAAAGTTCAGTGGGAAGCAGGGAAACTCGAGGATAATTCAACCTACTTCGCCTCAAAAAATATTCTGCAAGGCTGTTGAGGCTGCATCTGTTAAGGAGCGGCCTCCCTGTGAGCAGTTCGGCTACACAGGCATCTCTCTTCCTCTTTATTGCCACACTTGGGGAATTTACAGAGCATCAACGTGATGCCAAGAGCAAGTTTGTCGAAGAAGCAACACAAGTGGGAATGTGGAAATGGAAAGCTTGGGGAAGGTAGTGTTTAATTTAGCTCTGTTATTATTTTTGGAACATATAATACGTGCATAGTAACAGACACAGACGCGAAGATATACGCACACACAGACATACATTCACACGTGTACACACGAACTCTTGTACACTCATAAGTATGACCTATGAGGAGAGACTAGAGAAGCTAAACCTAACGACACTACAGGGCAGAAGGACCAGAGATGACATAATTACGACGTACAAAATATTCAGGGTGGACAGGGAGAGTCTGTTTGGCAGGCGGGTCTCTGGAACATGAGGTCACATGGAGATGTTGAAAGCACAGGTGAGCCACAGGCATGTTACGAAATACTTCTTTAGCCTTAGAGTTGTTAGGAAGTGAAACTACCTCAACAGCGAAGTGGTAGAGGAAGAATCTATACATTGCTTTAAGAATAGGCATGACAGGGCTCAAGCAAGCACGAGTGAAACCAGTAGCAGCAGCAGAGAAGCAGGGCCAGGAGCTGAGACTCGACCTCTGAAACCACAATTAGGTAAATAAAATTAGGTGAGTGTACACACACACACACACACACACACACACACACACACACACACACACACACACACACACACACGGACAAACATCAAACATAACAATTATATCATTAGCATTTAGAACACAAAATAAATAGTAATCAAAACAGTGTTGGGTAGCTTGAACACTGTATAATGATGTTAGGTTGTATCCTCTCTCTTTCTCTCTCACACACCCTTATCTATCCTTCTCTCCCTATCACCCTTCCTCCACCCCACAGTGAGATTTCGGTTCTTCCATTCGTCCCCCAACCCCTTAGTACTTCCTATCACTTTCCCATTCTTCCCCCCCTTCATTCCTTAGTCCTTTGTCCCCTTTCCATTCCTTACTTCTTTTGCACACTCCATTCCTTATTCCCTTTCCTCCCATCATTCCTTAATCTTCCCTATCCTTCCCTCTTTTCTTTAATCCCTCCTTTATTTCCCTCCATTTCTTAGTTCTCCCATTCCTTCAATTCCTCCATCTCTTATACCAACTAATCATAATTTTGCATCTTCCCTCTTTATCAAACAGATAGTGAAGGCAGCGGTTGAAGACGGAAGGTGGTGGAGCAAAATGGAGGGAGAGAGAGAAATTAAGGGGAAAAAAAGTGGAGAAAGTTGAGGGATGTGTGCAGTGGAGGGGAGTAGATGAAGTAGAGGAGAGTAGGTGGTGAGATTATAAGGGCGTGGAAGGAGTGGAGAGACTTGGAAGGAGCTGAGGTTAATGGAATGTGCGAAGAAAATGGACGGGCAGGAAGTGGAGGGAGCTTAGGTGTATGGATTGTGTGGAGGGAATGGATGGGAATGGAAGAAGTGGCGGCTGGTGGAGGGTGATGGAGGGTTATTGAGGGTGATGGAGGGTGTAGGAAGGTGGAGAGGCGTGGAAGGTGAAGGGGGGAAGGAGGGTGGTGGAGGGTCATGTAGTGTTGTGGAGGGTAGTTGAGGATAGTGGACGGTGGAGTGTCGTAGAGGGTAATGGAAAATAGTTGAGGATCGTGGAGGGTAGTGGAGTGTGGTGGAGGGTAGTGGAAAGCGGCGGAGGGTGGTGGAGGGTAGTGGAGGGGCGACAGTGGTCACTGCTGATAAAGACAGCAGTAACGAGGCGGTCTCCTCGCTGATAAAGGCAGCAGTAACGAAGTGGCTTCCACGTGTGGAGGATAGTGGAGAGCGGTGAAGGGCAGTGGAGGGGCGACAGTGGTCACTGCTGATAAAGGCAGCAGTAACGAGGCGGTCTCCTCGCTGATAAAGACAGCAGTAACGAGGCGGTCTCCTCGCTGATAAAGGCAGCAGTAACAAGGCGGTCTCCTCTCCGATAAAGGCAGCAGTAACGAAGTGGCCTCCACGTGTGGAGGATTGTGGAGAGCGGTGAAGGGCAGTGGAGGGGCGACAGTGGTCACTGCTGATAAAGGCAGCAGTAACGAGGCGGTCTCCCCGCTGATAAAGACAGCAGTAACGAGGCGGTCTCCCCGCTGATAAAGGCAGCAGTAACGAGGCGGTCTCCCCGCTGATAAAGGCAGCAGTAACGAGGCGGTCTCCCCGCTGATAAAGGCAGCAGTAACGAGGCGGTCTCCCCGCTGATAAAGGCAGCAGTAACGAGGCGGTCTCCTCGCTGAAAAGACAGCAGTAACGAGGCGGTCTCCTCGCTAATAAAGAGAGCAGTAACGAGGTGGTCTCCACGTGTGGAGGGTGGTGGAGGGTAGTGGAGGGGCGACAGTGGTCACTGCTGATAAAGGCAGCAGTAACGAGGTGGTCTCCACGTGTGGAGGGTGGTGGAGGGTAGTGGAGGGGCGACAGTGGTCACTGCTGATAAAGACAGCAGTAACGAGGTGGTCTCCACGTGTGGAGGGTGGTGGAGGGTAGTGGAGGGGCGACAGTGGTCACTGCTGATAAAGGCAGCAGTAACGAGGTGGTCTCCACGTGTGGAGGGTGGTGGAGGGTAGTGGAGGGGCGACAGTGGTCACTGCTGATAAAGGCAGCAGTAACGAGGTGGTCTCCACGTGTGGAGGGTGGTGGAGGGTAGTGGAGGGGCGACAGTGGTCACTGCTGATAAAGGCAGCAGTAACGAGGTGGTCTCCACGTGTGGAGGGTGGTGGAGGGTAGTGGAGGGGCGACAGTGGTCACTGCTGATAAAGGCAGCAGTAACGAGGTGGTCTCCACGTGTGGAGGGTGGTGGAGGGTAGTGGAGGGGCGACAGTGGTCACTGCTGATAAAGGCAGCAGTAACGAGGCGGTCTCCACGTGTGGAGGGTGTTGGAGGGTAGTGGAGGGGCGACAGTGGTCACTGCTGATAAAGGCAGCAGTAACGAGGCGGTCTCCTCGCTGATAAAGACAGCAGTAACGAGGCGGTCTCCTCGCTGATAAAGACAGCAGTAACGAGGCGGTCTCCTCGCTGATAAAGACAGCAGTAACGAGGTGGTCTCCACGTGTGGAGGGTGGTGGAGGGTAGTGGAGGGGCGACAGTGGTCACTGCTGATAAAGGCAGCAGTAACGAGGCGGTCTCCTCGCTGATAAAGACAGCAGTAACGAGGCGGTCTCCTCGCTGATAAAGACAGCAGTAACGAGGTGGTCTCCACGTGTGGAGGGTGGTGGAGGGTAGTGGAGGGGCGACAGTTGTCACTGCTGATAAAGGCAGCAGTAACGAGGCGGTCTCCTCGCTGATAAAGACAGCAGTAACGAGGCGGTCTCCTCGCTGATAAAGACAGCAGTAACGAGGTGGTCTCCACGTGTGGAGGGTGGTGGAGGGTAGTGGAGGGGCGACAGTGGTCACTGCTGATAAAGGCAGCAGTAACGAGGCGGTCTCCACGTGTGGAGGGTGGTGGAGGGTAGTGGAGGGGCGACAGTGGTCACTGCTGATAAAGGCAGCAGTAACGAGGTGGTCTCCACGTGTGGAGGGTGGTGGAGGGTAGTGGAGGGGCGACAGTGGTCACTGCTGATAAAGGCAGCAGTAACGAGGCGGTCTCCACGTGTGGAGGGTGGTGGAGGGTAGTGGAGGGGCGACAGTGGTCACTGCTGATAAAGGCAGCAGTAACGAGGCGGTCTCCACGTGTGGAGGGTGGTGGAGGGTAGTGGAGGGGCGACAGTGGTCACTGCTGATAAAGACAGCAGTAACGAGGCGGTCTCCACGTGTGGAGGGTGGTGGAGGGTAGTGGAGGGGCGACAGTGGTCACTGCTGATAAAGACAGCAGTAACGAGGCGGTCTCCTCGCTGATAAAGACAGCAGTAACGAGGTGGTCTCCACGTGTGGAGGGTGGTGGAGGGTAGTGGAGGGGCGACAGTGGTCACTGCTGATAAAGGCAGCAGTAACGAGGCGGTCTCCTCGCTGATAAAGGCAGCAGTAACGAGGCGGTCTCCTCGCTGATAAAGGCAGCAGTAACGAGGCGGTCTCCTCGCTGATAAAGGCAGCAGTAACGAGGCGGTCTCCTCGCTGATAAAGGCAGCAGTAACGAGGCGGTCTCCTCGCTGATAAAGACAGCAGTAACGAGGTGGTCTCCACGTGTGGAGGGTGGTGGAGGGTAGTGGAGGGGCGACAGTGGTCACTGCTGATAAAGGCAGCAGTAACGAGGCGGTCTCCTCGCTGATAAACTCTCTGGCTGGATTATCTTAACAAAACTTTCGCTTCACGACTACCCAGCCCCTCGAGGCTAATTTGCATGAAGCTGTGTAAAAGGGCGTGTCGTGGGGGTGGAGGGAAGGGGAGGAGAAAAAGGGGGGTAAGGAGTGTTAGAGGGGAAGGGTTAGAAGGGGAGGGGAAATGGGAGGTAACATACTGAAGTGGTGGAAAAGGAGAAGGGAGAAAGATGGGCATAGGAGTGAGAGATGAAGAATGGCGAAAGAAGAGGGAGGAAAAGTAGGTAAAAGTGGAGTAGAAGATGGGGAAAAAACGGGTCAGGAGAATAGAGGGGGAAGAGGTAGTAAAGAACGAAGAAGGGTGGAGGAGTGTGTGTGTGTGTGTGTGTGTGTGTGTGTGTGTGTGTGAGAGAGAGAGAGAGAGAGAGAGAGAGAGAGAGAGAGAGAGAGAGAGAGAGAGAGAGAGAGAGAGAGAGAGAGAGAGAGAGAGAGAGAGGAGGGGATAAATGTGTGCTTTAGAAAGAAGAGGTAAGAAAGATGTGTGTCTTACGAAGGAATCGGCCAGTGTGTTAATAAAAAAATAATAGTGTGTGTATATGTATATATATGCATATATATATATATATATATATATATATATATATATATATATATATATATATATATATATATATATATATATATATATATATATATATATTGCATATAAGGACACACACACTGCACTAGCCAAGGAGTCGAACCCATGCTGTTTTTTGTACCCACCATCGAAGACATACGGTGGTGTGGACGCCTCTGAGCTAATTTCATTCTACTCTCTGTTTGTGTACTAGCTCAACAAGCAGTATATTATATTATTGTACCCACGGAACAAATGGTATTGATCACTAACAACACTGCACTAGCCAAGGAGTCAAACCTATGCTGTTTTGGCCCGCCTCATGGTGAAAGAAAACGCATAACGCTTTAGACCATTAGACCACACAATCCTTAACAATGGTGTGTCCAGCCAAACTACATGTTATACCCACCATCGAAAGACATACGGTGGTGTGGACTCCACTGAGCTAATTAACAAGATCTGAGCTAATTAGCAAGATCTCATTTAAAATGACGTCCTTTCTAAAATTTTCATCTTATACGCTTAAAGATATTTGATGATATATATAAAGTAGTTGTACCATGCAGTATTTTTTCCTCATTTTGAGTTTACAAATCCGGGATGCAGCTGGTGATTTAGGACAGACCTTTGAGTAGTCAATCACACTACTTGTATAGGCTCCAGCGGCACGCCAATCCTAACTCCGGCTATCTTAGAAAACATTCAGAATCCCTCATGCCCTGGTATTGAAAGATCAGGGCCAATAAGCACAGCGCCTGTGGTTCACATAACCTGAATAACATATGCAAAGCTGCCAAATATAAGAACAGCCTTCGGGAATCTTAAATGGGAAACGCTCAGATCACTGTGCTCGGCATATGTAATACCAGTGAGTACTCCATCCCAGCTTGGGACTCTCATCACGTATGAGACTACGAGAATGATGAGATGTTTGCTACAAATCTGGTCCCAGTGCTACGAGAACAACGGCTACAAATATTGTCTATTAGAGGTACATTTTACATTACTAAAAACAGAGGAGACATGATCATAAATTACAGGATCCTCAGAAAAGTTGCTCAAAAATGATAGGGTCAGTTATGCGAAACGGAAGGAAACTGAAGGGGACATAAATGGATGGTAATATACAGCGAGAATAAGCATGAAAACGCAATAAATACAACACATCCGTGAGTGAAAACTCTGTAGACATCTTCAGCGAAACCGAGCTGCAGCACATCATAGGATGCTCGTATCAACCAAATATGCATATGCAAAACTAGTTAACATGAGAACAGTCATTAAGAACTTTAACATGGAGTCATTTAGAGCTCTACATATACGACATTCCTGCCATTTGTTTCGAGGGTACTTCTCATTCTGGCAGCCATGCTTCATGCGAGTTTTCATTGTTCACGGCTGGACTAAAAATCTATTGCTGCTAGCTTTCCGCAGGCTTACATAACCAACGAAACCTAACTGGAGGTAAGTGTTCAATTTCTTACAATAACAAGCACAAGCATGGAGCCCGAACCTGAAGAGTCGTGTCAAGAAGTTTTGCAAGACAGAAAGGAATCGCGAATCGATTGGTACAACAATTGAAGGGACAAAGTTCTAGGAGACGTTAAAGGAAATTAGACGAAACTAGAAAAGAGGACTAGAGAGAAATAATATATTAATGGGGACGCTGTAGCTAAATATCACAAGTGTGTGTGTGACAGCTGTTGCAGTATTCAGCCGACTTACAGTGTGTGTGTGTGTGTGTGTGTGTGTGTGTGTGTGTGTGTGTGTGTGTGTGTGTGTGTGTGTGTGTGTGTACATGAATGCGTGTTTTACACCACATACCAGAAGAATGCGAAAAGTTGATGAAAATATAACAGAGACAAATCCACAGCGAAAGAAAATTTCCATAAAGAATGAACAGAAAGACTTATTCCAAATTGAGGCAACTCTTACCACGACTGTCTCCAGTTACTTTAATTCTCATGGTGGTTATGCTGGCGTCTCAGAGCAACACACTCGTAACCAACAAGCACGGTTGTAGGCGAGGATCCCACTGAAAAACTGGGAATCTCGACCAAAAGAGGGATTTGTCACTTCAGTTCCCCACCCCTCCTCCTCCTTCCCTCAGTGGGTGGGTGATTTCGGATGGGGGTGGGAGGGAAGAAGAATCGGAATTAACATGTGTATGGTTAGTGTCTTGTATTCAGTCAGGCATTCGCCGAGGCACACACCCACGCACTCACCTAGGCACTCACCTAGGCACTCACCTAGGTGCACACTCATCTCTCCTGAGAGAGCCAAGTAGTTTCCTTCAATACTGTTCTTCTTCAATCCCTTCCTTTCCATTTTCTCTTACCTCCCTTTCCCTTCTCTATCACCTGTCTTTCTCATCCTTTGTCGTTTTCCTTTCCCTTCTCTATCAATTTTCTTTTTTCTTTTCTCTTACTTTCCTGTCCCCTTTTCGTCATATTCCTTCCTTCTCTCTTACCCTCCTTTCTCTTCTCTCAATTTGGAGAGCCCAAGTAGCCTGCCTCCCTCTTATTCCCTCCCTCCTTGCTTCTCTCATACCTTCCAGAGTTGGAAACCTTCCTTCCCTCCTCCCGCCTACCTTGGAGACACCGGTGTATTTCTGAAGACTTTACGTCAGGTGTAGATAAATTTTCTTCTCTCCTGAGAAGTGATGCCTTCCCGGTGACTAAGATGCAAAGTCTTATATCCCTCAACATCAGAAAAATTCTCTACAATTTTCTGAAAATCAAAGCTGGCACAGTGGCACCAACATACACCGATGACAGTGCCAACCTTTCCTCTAAGTAGCAACTGAGCAATGTTGAATAAGTGGAGATCAGGAGAAAACAACACGTAGAAACAAACAAATTTTCGTAATTTGAGAGTAAGGTTGCGCTATAAACTAAATTTTAAGGAGAAATTAAAAAAATCTTCGATATTTTGCAATATTGTCACTTTATTATTTTAGGGTACGTAATAGTCGATTATATTTTTTACTTATAGACAACCTAACCTAACCAAATTTGACCTAACCTAACTTAACCTATGCAAAAATAACTTAACCTAGCTAAATATGACCAAACATAACCAAATAAACAAACCAGTCTTAACCTGAATAATGTACACCGATGCAGTTCCTTAAAATCGTGTCTGGTGTTTGCTTCAGGAAAGCCGGAAGAATGAGCGCACGAACACAAGCATAACACCTCGAATAACTGACGCAAAATCGAGAAAAACAAAGCTCCTCTGAAGGTGGCTAAACCACACTGACAAACACCGCTGATACCTTCACTGACCGACAATGAACCGACAAAAAAAAAGCAGGTGACAGCAAGGACAAAAGCTCCTCTGAGGGCAGCATAATCACACAGACAAACACCGCTGACAGCTGTACTCGGCACATTTCAGGGAAGTAATAACTGGAAACGGGTACAAAGTTTGCTTGCTAAATTATGTAGCTTTGACGCTGCACCTCCCGTGATAACCAGTTTATAGAGATCACAGGATGAGGTTCGCTAGCTAGCTCTCTCTCTCTCTCTCCCTCTCTTTCTCCAGTGTCTTTTTTTCCCTCCAATTCTCTTAGATGCAGATTTTTCGGCAATTTACTTGATTTGTACGCAGTTAAAACTGCTGTTATGTGCACAGTTCTCAAATATCGTGTATATAGCCCCCACCTGTCGTGTACACAATCTCCACCTGTCGTGTACACAACCCCCACCTGTCGTGTACGCAACCCCCAACTGTCGTGTACACAATCCCCACCTGTCGTGTACACAACCCCAACCTGTCGTGTACACAACCCCAACCTGTCGTGTACACAACTCCAACCTGTCGTATACACAGCCCCCACCTCTCGTGTACACAGCCCCCACCTCTCGTGTACACAGCCCCCACCTGTCATGTACCCAATCCCCCCATCTGTCGTGTACACAACCCCCTTCTGTCGTGTAAGCCGCTTCCGCTAGTTTTTCTAGTAGCAACTGTCATACAAGCAGATATCAGCTGGCACACATGTTAAGTACACAACTACACTTTATATATGTCCCCACCTAAAAGTTACGTACGCATCTTCTACCTATCATCTACACAACTCTACGCAACTATATCTCATCTACGTAATAATAACTGTCTTCTACACAACTCTGTCATTTATGGAATTCTACCGAATTTCTTGCATGTTACGCAACTCTACTTGCCATAATGCGTTGCCTACCTTTCAAATACGCATCCCACCCGCTAATTTTACAACTCCACCTGTAATATGCGTACCTATACCTGTCATCAAAGCAGTTCTACCTCTGTCATATACGCAAATATACATCTATCATATACGCAATTATATCTCTAACAAAACTCTACCAATCATTCATGCAAATATTATGTCACCTACTCAACGCTCCCTGCCATCTACACAGATCTGCCTGCCATCCACGTAGCTCTGCCTGCCACACATAATTACAACTAATTATATTATAACCTGTTTATTCACAGGGAAAAGCACAACGCCCGCAGGGGTAATAGAGCGTCTAAGCAAAATGGAAGGGAATCAGGTACGATTCAAGGAAGGGAAGGACACAAATTGAAGGAAAAAAAAAGAGAACACAAAAAACTGAAGGAAATGAGAACACCTACAGAAACTGAACGAAATGAGAACACTAGCAGAAACTGAACTAAAATAGGAGAACGCCTGCAGGTAGTGAACGGAAACATAAGGATACCTACAGACAGTGAACGAAAACAGGAGGACACCTGCAGAAACTGAAAGAAAACGGGGGTCAGTAAACAGACATGGCGGCTTCACCTGTCTCTACTTAGCCCTGGATGTGATGAATTTAATTCCCCACACTTCCCTTCACTTTCCTTCGAACTCTGATGAACACGAGGGGAGAGAACACAGAGGGAGGGAGAGGGGGGAAAGGTCAGCCTGTTGACCTTTAATATTCTCAAGATTTACCCCTCTCTCCCCAACCGGAAGAGTTGTGATACCTCGATGCTGGTGAGGGGTGAGGGGGGGCTCTTGATCCAATGAATTAGGCCAACTCTCCTCTTCCTTGGTTCGGATTTTTTCTTTTTGCCCGCAGAAATGTTTGCTGTCTGTAGGGACATTGCAAGAAATTATATTTGTCGGACATTACAAGAAATGACATGTGTCGGACATTGCAAGAAATGACACGTGTCGGACATTGCAAGAAATGACACGTGTCGGACAATGCAAGAAATGACATGTGTCGGACAGTGCAAGAAAGAACATGTGCCGACGTACACAAATTTTCAGGTAAAAGATTCGTGAAGTCTCCAAATAAGTGATCTTTCTGGTCACCACAACAGTAACCTCAGGGCCAAACAAAAAAACCCACAACGGTAACCCACTTCGGTCACTCAGTCGAACGTTCGGTTCACAACAGAGAAGGCCCACGTTCATCTCTCCCGGGACGAAGGTACCCACTGCATCTCCGCTTTTCACTTGGTTAATTTTGCACTTCTTCCCATATCTCTCGCTCTCCAGTATGTTGTTATGGCAGTGTGCAGATTCGGGACAAGGCTCTCATATACTTTCCAGATATATATTATATATCTCTTTCTCCTCTTCTCTTAAATGCTTTATTATGTTAGGTTAGGTTTAATTAGGTTAGCTCAGGTTAAGTTTGATTAGGCTAGGTTAATTTAAGTTAGGTTAGGCTTCGATAGGTTAGGTTATGCTAGGTTAGGCTAAGATAGGCTAGGCTAGGTTATATCACATTAGATTAAGTTAGGTTAGATTAAGTTAGATTAGGCTAGGTTAAGCTAGGTTGGGCTAGGCTATGTTACATTACGTTAGGTTAGGGTCCATAGATATAGCATAAAATATATTTACCTACAATTAGATATACTTAAAAACTGCTGCAATACGTTTGGTAACAAGGTAGCTGAGCGTTAGCAAGAAACGTTTGAATCTGCACGACTATGAATCTTGGTGCGAGAATGCGTTACTCGTGGCGTAATTCCTTGCTGCTTGCGTAGCTGGAGACAGCTAGAGTGAGTGTACATAACTTGGAAGACGAAGCCACAGCCAGACACCAGCTATACATGCAAGATAAGCCTTGACAAGAGTGGTAGGGGAAAAAAGCAATGAAGGAGGGAAGTGAAGGAGGGGAGTGAAGGAGGGGGAGTGAGATAGGGGAAGTGAAGGAGGGTGATTGAAGAAATGGGAGTGTAGGAGGGAGGAGTGAAGGAGAGAGTACTGGAGGAAGAGGTGAGAGGGAGGGAGGGAGGGAGGGAGGGAGGGAGGGAGGGAGAGAGAGAGAGAGAGAGAGAGAGAGAGAGAGAGAGAGAGAGAGAGAGAGAGAGAGAGAGAGAGCGAGAGAGAGCGAGAGAGAGCGAGAGAGAGCGAGAGAGAGCGAGAGAGAGCGAGAGAGAGCGAGAGAGAGCGAGAGAGAGCGAGAGAGAGAGAGCGAGAGAAAGAGCACAGAACAATATGCTCAGTTGGAGATCAATGTTTTGCACACACAAAAAAAAAACGATGTTTTTAACGAGTGTTTGTTTATACTCAAGCACTGTCGCAAGATATTTGTAGAACCAAGCGGTAGAGGGAAGAGCGAGAGGGAGTCAGGGGAAGGGTAGGGAAGGAAGAGTGCAATGGAAAGGAGTAACTGTGGGATAGGATGGAATAGTTACAGGGTGGCGTGGCTTATAAGATGGAATGGTTATTGCGATGGATGAAGCTAAGAAGGATGTTACAGGGCGAGAGAGAGAGGTAAGAAGGGAAGGGGGGTGAGAGAGGGAATGAGGGAGATGAAGGGAAGAAAACGAGAGGGAGTAGAGTGAAAAGACTGGAATCAATAAAAGAGTAAGAGGTGGAGAGAAGGGAAAATAGGTAGGGGAGGGAAGGAAGGTGACAGGAAGGGAAAAAGGAAGGGAAGGTGGGTGAAAGTAGAGAGAGGTGGGAGTGGGGAGAGTAAAGGCACCACTTGTAGGAGAGTAATTCACCCCACAACAAAAATGGGAGAGGCTGCAGCTTATTAAAAAGGGAGAGTAATGTAAACATCAGCAAGACGGGGGAACAATGGAACAGAAGCCAGGTCAAAGTTCAGGAAGAGTGGGGAGAAGAACACAGGTGAGCGAAGGGAAAAAAAAAAGGGCGGAAGAGAAGGAGAGAGGATAGGATAGAAGGGGAGTGGAGGTTAGCAGACAAGATGAATGGAGAAAGTAGTGGAATGGGAATAGAGGAGGAGGAAGAAGGTAATCTGGAAGGAGGAGGTAAGAGAAAGGGAAGAGGAAGATGGACGGAGAGTGGAAAGGGGACGAATGTAACAGAAGGAAAAAAAAGGAATGAAAGAGTAGAATAAAACATGTTTATCATTTTTTCCACTTTTCGTAAACAAAATTAGATACATCAGCAGTGTGCTGTGACACTATTCTGCATGATAGTTACAGTGGGAACGCTTATAATGTGACTTTAACTTGACTCACGAAATCGTAATGACACGATTGCAAACAAACCATACCACGGGCGGGATTTGAACCCGCGGTCAGAGAGTCTCAAAACTCTAGACCGTCGCGTTAGCCACTGGACCAGCTAGCCACAACATTACGATTTCGTGAGTCATGTTGAAGGCAGTGAAGGGACTTGAGCTAGAGTTCGTCACGGCCACGCTAGCTGGAGATTCGTCTGTAAAAACTTGCATTTGTGGTTACAGTGGTGCCTATGCTAACCTTCCTATGGTGTAGAAATATACCTAGTTGGACGAATCTTATTGTGGCTAGCTGGTCCAGTGGCTAACGCGACGGTCTGGAGTTTTGAGACTCTCTGATCGCGGGTTCAAATCCCGCCCGTGGTATGGTTTTAATGTGACTAATTTGTTTTATATGATATAATCAGTGGGAACACCCATAGCTTGCTGTAAACCTATTTTACATGATACACAGCGGGAACACCCACTGTGATGATACCCTATTGCACATGATAGTTACTGAGTGGGAACACCCACAGTATGCTGCAACTCTTCTATACGTTACATAGTGGAAACACAAGCTATTTATATTTCTCAGTCATATTCTAGTCGCACAGGATGATTTACATACACAGTCGCGAGGGAAAGGAAGGAGAGAAGAGGAAAGAGAAGGGGGAGGGATGGGGAGATAGAATCACGTCATGATCTGTTTCCTGTGGAGTTGCTGTCTTTGTTGCTAATACCTACTCTGTTGGTTGGTTGGTACCTACTACTCTGCTAGTTAGATTGGTACCTACTCTACTGGTTGGTTGATTGGTTAATGGGGATAAATTGTATCGTTTACATGAGGGTTCTTACGACTTCACGAAACTTGTTCACCACCAGTCAAGAATTTAATCCCAAAAAATAGGGACTAAAGTAATATCTTGGTGTATATACTGAACACAGAGGCATACACATCTCCGTGTATATACACAGATATACATCTCTCGGTGTATATACACAGATATATGCCTCTCAGTGTATATACAGAGACACACCTCTCCGTGTACATACAGACATAAATCTCTCCGTGTATATACACAGACATACACCTCTCGGTGTATATACACAGACATACACCTCTCGGTGTATATACACAGACATACACCTCTCGGTGTATATACACAGACATACACCTCTCGGTGTATATACACAGACACCTCTCGGTGTATATACACAGACATACACCTCTCGGTGTATATATCCTGGCAGCTGCTTCTACAGACTTTATTTGTTCATTTTCATGTTTTTTTTTTTTTGCTATGTCCCCCAGTTCTAATTTTTGTGCAGTTCTTTGATGAAATTGCAGACGAAGATTACTGGGCTATCTTCCTTGACTTGATGACTACCTTGTTTGACTTCATGACTACCTGGCTTGGCTTCATGACTACCTTGTTTGACTTCATGACTACCTGGCTTGGCTTCATGACTACCTGGCTTGGCTTCATGACTACCTGGCTTGGCTTCATGACTACCTGGCTTGGCTTCATGACTTCCTTGTTTGGCTTCATGACTACCTGGCTTGGCTTCATGACTACCTGGCTTGGCTTCATGACTACCTGGCTTGGTTTCATGACTTCCTTGTTTGACTTTATGACTACCTGGCTTGGCTTCATGACTACCTGGCTTGGCTTCATGACTACCTTGTTTGACTTCATGACTACCTGGCTTGACTTCATGACTACCTTGTTTGACTTCATGACTACCTGGCTTGGCTTCATGACTACCTGGCTTGACTTCATGACTACCTTGTTTGACTTCATGACTACCTGGCTTGACTTCATGACTACCTTGTTTGACTTCATGACTACCTGGCTTGGCTTCATGACTACCTTGTTTGACTTCATGACTACCTGGCTTGACTTCATGACTACCTTGTTTGACTTCATGACTACCTGGCTTGGCTTCATGACTACCTGGCTTGGCTTCATGACTACCTGGCTTGGCTTCATGACTACCTTGTTTGACTTCATGACTGCCTGGCTTGGCTTCATGACTACCTGGCTTAGCTTCATGACTACCTGGTTTGGCTTCCTGACTACCTTGTTTGACTTCACGACTACCTTGCTTGGCTTCATGACTACCTGGCTTGGCTTCGTGATATTTTCTTTGCTTCGATACATCACTTCCTTGGCTTCGTGACGTCACTTCCTTGGCTTCGTGACGTCACTTTTTTCTGTAGTCGTCCCGTTGTGGGAAAGAAAGATTCGTCAGATTTCTATAAATTTCCAACAACAAGAAAATAATAATAATAATAATAATAATAATAATAATAAATTTTCATATTTTGCTATTTTATTATTGTCAGTGGAAAGCGTTAAACCCGTTGGGTCATATAGAGCCTAGAGAATGGAGGGTAATCAGTTTTGATCCAAGGAAAATGAGGGTAGCGTTATTTCCATTGATCAAAGGCTCTGCACCAGCCCCAAGACGACCTTCCTGAACCATCATCATAGAACTTAATAATTATGAGGATGTTTTGACCCTATGTTCTCACCTACTTGTCTTTGAGGGGGGTCCAGTCTCGGCTCCTGGTCAAGGTTTGGCGGAGAATCGAGTCTTCGCCCGCCCTAAAGCCTCAACAAACACACCTCTGTAACTAGTCAGACCCTTCTGGCAGGCCATATATTAAAAATAACAACGACTTAAGTTACGTTTACGCGTGCTGAGACATCCGCCTTTACCATTATCATAGTCTCATGACTCGTTGGTATTCCTTGATGCACTATACAGCTTGACGGGGTACCTAAGCTTCCTCTAATTTATGACTCAATCTCTGGTGGGGTACAGTGTTAAATGCTTTCGTATGTGTGTGAGCGCACCACACACACACACACACACACACACACACACACACACACACACACACACACACACAAACATGCTCTTGATAGATGAATGTCATACATATAGCACTTAACATTAGTACGGGAGAGAAGCTGGGAAGAGATTAAGTGGTGGTACCGCATGCTTGGTCGACACACACATATTAGTGAGCGCGTGCGCAGGCGCTAAGGTCAGACAAACATACAATAACGTAGTTGCTAAATAAGTGTAGGAGCAGGACAAGGTTTTTGGAACTGACAGTAATTTAAATAACACAGTGAAAACATACGAAGTGACACACACACACACACACACACACACACACACACACACACACGAAAAAAACGTACGTACACACGCGCACACAGCCTGCTAACCGTTAGCCTAAATAAACAAGAACCAGCCTCGTACTCACAAATCCCTAATACACACACACATATATACCCATATATATATATACGCCTATATATACATTCATGCATAACGCGTGCACACGTTCACGCACGCACTCAAACCCAAAACTAACGCTCACACAAGTACACCCACATGTATAGATACACACACAGGTTAGTTCCAGAGCTAAGGGGAATGTCCTACGAAGAAAGGTTAAGGGAAATCGGCCTGACGACACTGGAGGACAGGAGGGTTAGGGGAGACATGATAACAACATACAAAATACTGCGTAAATAGACAAGGTGGACAGAGACAGGATGTTCCAGAGAGGGGACACAGCAACAAGGGGTCACAATTGGAAGTTGAAGACCCAGATGAGTCAAAGGAATGTTAGGAAGTATTTCTTTAGTCATAGGGTAGTCAGGAAGTGGAATACCCTAGAAAATGACGTAGTGGAGGCAGGAACCATATATAGCTTTAAGATGAGGTATGATAAAGCTCATGGAGCAGGGAGAGAGAGGACCTAGTAGCACTCAATGAAGAGGCGGGGCCAGAAGCTGACTCTCGACCCCTGCAACCACAATTAGGTGAGTACACACACACACATACATGAACACAGGGCAAATGACACCTCACTCTGACTTGAGAGCATTACCCACTCCTTTACCTCCAGGTACCTACACCTACCTACCTCTCTCTCTCTCTCTCTCTCCCTCCCCCATTCCCCCTCTCTCTCCTTCTTTCTCTTTCTCCATTTCCCCCTTTCTCTCCCTCTAGCCCTCTTCCCACTCTTTCTCCACCCCCATCACTCTCCCTGTCCCCTTCCCTTCCTCCCCCTTACAACTCCCCACCCCCACCTCCTTTATCCCTCTATCCCTCTTTCTCTCCACCTGTCTCTCTTTTTCTCTCCACCTCTCTCTCTCTCTCTCTCTCTTCCTCTACCCCTCTTTCTCTCCACCTCTCCCTCTCTAATTATCAACCTCCACCCCTCACCTCCTCTATCCCTCTTTCTCTCCACCTCTTTTTCTTTCCCCCTCCCTCTCTCGTCCTCTGCCCCTCCTCTCCATCTCTCTCTCTCTCTCTCTCTCTCTCTCTCTCTCTCTCTCTCTCTATCACTCTCTTCCTACCTGTTTCACACACACACACACACACTCTACCCCCCTTCCCACTCTCCACCTCTCCATCACTCTGTTCCCCTCCCTCCCTCTTTCCATTTCTCTCCCCCTTCCTATCTCTCTCCTTGCAACTCTCCCACTCCACACACACGTACACACACAAACATTACAACACCTAACCCATAAAAAATGGTGGCTCAAAGGGAAAGTCAAAGGCTCAGAGGATCAGAGGAAGATGGTTCTGGTAAGGAAGATTCGATGGAAGAGCAATGTAAAAGGATAGAACAAGAGTGGGAGAACAAACTAGGTGAGCTTTCTGCAAAAATGGAGAAGAGGATGGAGGCAGAGATGAAATGGGAGTCACAAGCCGAAGCCGCAAAAGCCAGGATATGAGCCCTAGAATATGAGGTAAATAGGCTGAAGCAAGTTAGAGGACTATTGCCCAGAGGAGACATAGCATCTGAAGCAGGTACACCTCTATTAAACGAGGAGTCCAATGGAAAGGAAGGAAGGAAACATGACTTACGCTAAGGCCCTATCAGTCCACCAAGCAGGGCCGAGGAATGAAGAGGAAGAGCTGCTGGAAGCAGGGATAGCAGTAAGGGAGTGGGGAGAAGGTGGAGAGGGGGACAGGTCCAATGCAGAGGCACGACCATGCCACCAAGAATTACAGGAAACAGTAAGAGAAAATGGCCATGCACAAACGGGATCCAGAGACACAAAGGGAAAGGCAATGGGAGGAAGAGAGGGAGAAATCAGTATTTATTCATGGGCTTCAGGAGAGCGAGTGGAGGACACACAATGAAAGATGGCAGGAAGAAAAGCATTAGATTGAAAACATCATCAAATAAATAGGCGAGGAGGACATGACTGAGATAGCAAATTTTCAAAGAATAGGAGGGTACTAGAAGAAGAGAAATCAGCTGGTCAAACTGATTTTCAAGATAGAAATGGTGCAAAACAGGATCCTGCAAGAGAAACCATGGCTGAAGGAATCGTCAACATACAAGAACATAACGAGAGCAGCTGAGGGAGAGGACACAGAAACGAAAGAGGCTAGGAAGAGAAACAAGGAAAATGCAGAGGACAACCAGAGCAGGGCAGAACAACAAGTGCAAGAACAAACACAACCATCCCCAGAACCAAACAACTAAACATGCTATTCCAACACAAACCACAATCCACACTTACAGCCTCCACCCCACACTATGCTGTAGAATCCCACGGTACACTGCCAGGTTCCCCACCCCCACAGACACCCTAGAATAGAGAGTTGGAGAGGAAACTGAAGGTATGGTGTACCAACGCTGATGGAATAACGAATCAGTGGGAGAAGTGGCACGAAAGGATCAAAGAGGCATCACCGGACATCATAGCTCTCACAGAAACCAATCTCACAGGAATAACAACAGATACCATCTTTCCAATGGGATATCAGATCCTGAGGAAAGACAGAAGGAACAGAGGGGATGGAAGAGTGGTACTGCTCACCAAAAAAAATGGGATTTTGATGAGCTATAGAGAGAGGAGACAGAGGAGAAGCAAGAGACTATTTGATAGGAACCCTTCAGTCTGGAGGTCCCAAGGGGATAATTGCAGTTATGTATAACACACCACAGAACAGAAAGAGGCCAGGACGAGTATGATGAGAGTAGCAGAGTGATGACTGACACACTGGCTGAAGTGTCCAGAAGAGATCATGCGAGCAGGGCAAGGCTGCTGATTATGGGCGACTTCAATCACAAGGAAATTGACTGGGAGGACCTGGAGCCACATGGGGGACCAGAAACGTGGAGAGCTAAGATGATGGAGGTGGTACTGGAAAACCTTATGTACCAACACGTCAAGGACACTACCAAAGAGAGAGGAGAGGATGAACCAGCAAGACTGGACCTAGAATTCACTTTGAGTTTGCAGATGATGTGAAGTTGTTGATGAGAAGAATTCAATCGGACGAGGGCCAGGTAGAACTACAAAGGGATCTGGATAGGCTGCAGGCCTGGTCCAACAACTGGCTCCTGGAGTTCAATCCCACCAAGTGCAAAGTCATGAAGATTGGGGAAGGGCAAAGAAGACCGCAGACTGAGTACAGTCTAGGGGGCTAGATACCACAAACCTTACTTAAGGAAAAGGATCCTGGGGTGAGTATAACACCGGGCACATCTCCGCGCCTAGCAAACCTAAAAACAGCATTCCGACATCTCAATAAGGAATCGTTCAGGACCTGTACACCGTGTAAGTCAGACCAATATTGGAGTATGCAACACCAGTTTGGAGCCCACACGCTTCTTCCAGCTGGCGTTGTCTCCCTGAGGAACCAACCCTGCACTAAAATATGTACTGTAATGATGCTCTGAAATGATTGACAGAATAGACCGAGTGGGGAGGGTCTGGGAAGAATGGGGAAAGTAAGGAGGAAGGGGGCATGCAGGGGAAGGGGGCTTAATGCGTGGGAGGGGTTGAGAGGGGAATTAGAAACCTGAAGGTGCCGTCAAATGAGGAAATCTGAGTAATATTGCCCACGTGTTTAGCTCCAGAGGACCTTGTCGAGTAACACCTTCCGTTATCGACTCTAAATGCTACATTTACCTCAACATGCTAATGTCCATCTCCCTCACAATGCCTTTTTACTTCAGTCGTCACCCGCATTACGCTTGAGGATCACGTAGCTTATGAAGTTGAGCTTGTGAGGCGTAGTTGTATGAGGCGTACTTGTGTGAGTAGTGCGAGGCGTGGTTATGCGAAGCGTGGCTGTGTGAGGCGTGGTTGTACGAGGCGTGGCTGTGCAAGGCGTGGTTGTAACCGAGCCATTGTTCGTAGAGGCTACGCAGATTTATAAATATGCTTGTGTGACACGTAGATGAGTAGTAGTTTGATCTACCTTCCTCGCCAGCCTGCCTACCTGCCCACGTACTTGAGAGTCTACCGACCAACGTTCCAACCTTCCTACTTGCCTGCCTACCTATCCACTTACTTAACATCTGTCTTTATACCTACCTACCAGCCCAACTACTTGACTGCCTACCTCCTTGCCTACCTACCTACGTACGTACCTGCTTCCTGCCTGCACTGCCTACCAAGCCCTCCTCTTCAAGACATCAATTTTTCAAGCGACTTACATGGCTGTCGAGTTGTGCTGCGTTCAGTTCATAACTCCTCGCTACAACACCGCCCTTCACAGATGCACTTATTAGGTCTGTAAAGTGCGTGGTTCCTGCTAGTTCATCTCCTCGCTACAACACCGCCCTTCACAGATGCATTTATTAGGTCTGTAAAGTGCGTGGTTCCTGCTAGTTCATCTCCTCGCTACAACACCGCACTTCACTGATGCATTTATTAGGTCTGTAAAGTGCGTGGTTCCTGCTAGTTCATCTCCTCGCTACAACACCGCACTTCACAGATGCACTTATTAGGTCTGTAAAGCGCGTGGTTCCTGGTGGTTCATCTCCTCGCTTCAACAACGCACGTCACAGCCGCACTTGTTAGGTCAAAAACACTTCGCAGACGCACTTATTAAGCTCGCAAATGGGTGTTCCTCCAATGCATCGACACACATCACAGATGCACTTATTAACTGTGAGTGCTGAGTGGTACCCTTAGTGTCTAAAGTGTTTTTACCCGTTATAGAGAGACGTTCGTTAGCTATGCAAGTTCTAAGTGGTATTAAGTGGTACCTTACGGCTGCACTTATTAGGTTTGTAGAGTGCGTGTCCTTGTTAACTTTCCTCCTACTCTACATCACACTTCGCAGACGCACTTATTAGATTCTTAAGTTTCAAGGGGTAATAAGTGGTACTTTACAAGAGCACTTATTAGATTCGTAAGTGTGTTTATTCCTGCTGGTGTTTCTCCAGCGGACTTCAAAACCACATTCAGTAAATATTTAAGTAAGCGATAAAAGGGACTGCCAGATTAAAGGGCTTTATTACTGCAGCTTTAAATTATATCGCCATATGTTTCTTTTATTTTTAATACATTACTAAAATTACTTTTATATGCTACTGAAAAATAAAGCAATACACGGAACACTTCCTGCTCCTTTTAGTTTATTTATATTCGAGGGTGGGGGAGAGGGAGGGGGGAGGGAAGAGGGAGAGAATGATGGAAGGAGGGAAAGAGAAAAGGATGGACGGGAAAAAGAGAGGGAGGGGCCTATAAATTACCTGTATTCGGTATCGTGGGGGTCACCGCCCCCGTGGCTCGGTCCCAGACCAGGCTTAGTACAAGGTTGTAGGCAGAATGACAAATAAAGGCCCAAATGAGTTCTAAGGACGCTAGAAACTACTACTTCAGTCTCAAGCTTGTTAGGAAAGTGGCACACTGCTTGAAGGAGTGGAGGCAGATTTCACAGTGTTCTAAAGTAGGTATGAAAGGGCCCATGACTCCAGGAATTTAAAGCCGAGACTCTCACAACCATACATGATTACAGAATAGCCAAAAATAAATCTTCGAGCATTATTTTTTTTTCTTTAGTCTAACATGCAACTTTTTGAAAATGATACAAAAATTACCGTGTACAATAACACATGTATGCAAAACAGGCCTTTGCTTGGACAACGTATCGCTCTATGAAGTTGAGACAAAGCTCTGCTTAGAGCAAAACGTTGTACAAGTGAAGCCTTGTTCTGCATACTTGTGTCTTCCACCAAATAACTGCGGGCGTCGTGCCCTCTAAGTATGAAGGAGCAAAGGATG
Organism: Cherax quadricarinatus; assembly: GCF_038502225.1. Lineage (NCBI taxonomy): Eukaryota > Metazoa > Arthropoda > Malacostraca > Decapoda > Parastacidae > Cherax > Cherax quadricarinatus. The sequence continues at coordinate 32,011,193 of NC_091308.1, forward strand.
AGGACAAGAAGCTTCAGGAAGGCTAAAATAGAAGGGAGGACAATAAGATACCAGAATTTTTTGAGCAAGTGTGAACTTCACTTAGTCCTTTTAGGACCGAGGTTCCATGACTGTGGTGCCCCCATATGGAAATGAATCTCATATCGTTCAAAGAGCGAAGGACCAAAGAATCACGGAGTACAAGATGTTGAAGGGGCCTGACACATTGTCCGACACGAAGAAACAGATCAAGAGCCCATAAAAAGAAGGTGACAACTAACATGAGCCAAACATGTTAGACTGCTTAGAGAGGAGGTAGACGACGAGGCAGGGAAAGCAAATTTTATACATGGATTCCAAAGATGTGATAAGAGCAATAGGCTACAACCAGGCACACCAGTCCATTCAATGTCATGGCCGGACCAGGAGCTGGAGCTCTACCCCAGGGAAGTTTTGAAAAGCCCATGAGGGAACTGAACACTCCGGTGGCAATGATGTACTGTAAAGATAAATCTCAGACTGAATAATAAATGAGGCTGCTGCGATGCTATTCCAGGATAAGTGTATATTGAATGGTAACTTGCTTGTCACGAGCTAAGCGCGAGGATCGAACTTTAACATACACCTTACTGACCCACGCGGGTTTACCGATTCACATGAATTCAAAAAATAATGTCAGCGAGTATGATGAATGTAATGACTGGAGACAAGTGAAGCACCAGGTGACTGGCAACGTGTGTAGTACACTCCTTTAATAAAGAATACAGACAAGACGTACAAACCTAATGCACAAACTAGAATCATTGATATGAAGACATTGCAATGTAATGGGCAAGTTAAGAAATAAAACTAAAAAACCATCAATAAGATACTGACTTCGTTATGAAAACTTAGCCCAATTAAATTCAATGTTTCGCTGATAAGATTTGGGAAGGGTGAGCAGGATTGGTTCATCATATATTTCTTGATTTTCGATAATTTTTTCTATGGTGTCTCACAAGAACCTAGTTCGCAGAGGGAAGCTATAAACTCGTAAGGATCATACAGCGGCTAGGGAATGCGATAAGAAAATGTGTTAAATTTACCCAGTCACTGAAATATTGATTTCAAAACAGACCTAGAATGCAATTTGGTTGACATGTCGTGTGTGTAATGATCAGTTTCGGCAAAATAAAAAAGAGAGAAGAGGGGGATGAATACCGAAAGATGTTATAGGAAGATATAAACAAGCTACGTGAATAGTCCAATAAGTAGCTACTGTTATCAAAGGCGTTGAAGATAAGGATTAGGAAGGGAATTTGGGATGGTTGGAAGGACAACAAAAGATACCGAACAGGTAAGATAATACAAAAGCATGTACAGGAGACGAAGCCTTCATTATCTTCACTAGACAAAGTTTCACGGATATAAGTATCTTACTGCAAGATCCGGGGATAGACAGTACGCCAAATCTCTCTCCAGAGGAATATAAACACACTAACGGCGGGATATAAATTATTTTGCAAGAATAAGGAAAACCTTCACAAACACTGTATACTTCATTACTGAGTAAACCACAAACGCGCGCGCACACACGCACACACACGCACATGCACACACACTTAATACAAAAGATCCCTCCAGTGAACTAGCAGAATACAAAGTGAGCTATTTCAGGCTGCCGCTGAAGTGTAACTGGTTTAGCAAATTTTAACTGCCGACCTTATTTACACGGCGGCTCATCCGTCTTACACAAGTACACGCCTACCCAGACTTTCATTTCTTCTTATATATTCTGAATATAATTTTTTTTGCTCATAAATTACTTGATCTGTGAGAGGAAAACGTATGAGTGCGTTCCAATATGTTTTTATTTTTATACTTTCTTAGTTAATACTGGATTTCTTAGCGTTTTCAAAAAAAAAAGTAATTTCCACGAATCTTTGAGTAATAAATGTCCACAAGCTAACGTTTAATAAAGCCACTTCAGTCGGGAGTAAAACTAACTTTCCAAACAAGGAAATATTGGGTTTGTAACAAGGAAATATTTTAGTTTTGTTTTCTTAGTCTTTTTTATTAATGTTTCATGAATGCCAAACTAGTCTTCGACAAATTTGTTGACGTTTTGGTAATGGCTTGTATTAAATGTTACCCAGCCGTGTGTGTGTGTGTGTGTGTGTGTGTGTGTGTGTGTGTGTGTGTGTGTGTGTGTGTGTGTGTGTGTGTGTGTGTGTGTGTGTGTGTGTGTGTGCATGCTCTCTCTCTCTTTTACATATTTACATAAGTCGATCTGTAGTTAATGGAGTCGAGTCTCGGCTCCTGGTCCCACCTCTAGCCTTGTCGCTTGCCAGATTCACTCTCTCCTAACCTTTTAGAGACTCTATGATGTCTTTACTTAAAACTCAGTATGGAGCCCGCCTGCTCTACTCTGTCGTCCTGATCATTTCACTTCCTGCCCACCCTGAGGCTAAAAAAAATACGTCCTGATATACCTTTCATTCACCTGTACCCTTAACTTGCATCTGTACCTGTTCCTTGCAGCTTAAACAGTCTTTCCCCTGTCCACCCTTTGAAGGCTTCTGAGTATTTTGTATGTCGTTATCAAATCTTCCCTGGATCTTTTGTTGTCTAACGTCGTAGAGTTCAGTTCCTTCATTCTCTCTTCGTAATGAATTTTCCTTAGATTTGGTACTCGTCTCACTGCGAACCTTTACGATTTCTCCAGTTTCATATATGCTTGATAAGGTGTAGCTTTCATGATGGTGCTGCGTACTCCAACTTGGGTCTCGCATGTTGTATATGGAGCCATGAATGACACTTTGTTGAGATTCCTGAAAGCTAATCTTGGATTCGCCAAACGAGCATTCGCTTCAGAGGTACTCGCTTAATGTGCGCCTCAAGCAACATGCTCCACACTTAACTCACAGACAAAAACAGCTTTTCTTTAAAAAATTAAGCTAACAAAATTGTTGAAAAACCCTTTGATCCCCATGTGATGTTTAGGGTTAATGTTAAGCCTAAATTCAGTATACTACGTCTTCAGCTTCAACATA
>NC_091308.1:32021703-32056703 GCF_038502225.1 Cherax quadricarinatus
CAATTCCCCAGTTATCACAGGGAATCCAGGAACTCAAAGTTTTTAAGTACTGTATGTTAGTAAGAATGGCAAATTTGCGCCCATACATCGTAATCGTAGAGGATACTGTTATTGTCTTAATATTCATCATTTTAAAATGAAGTATACACAAGGTATATTATGAAAAATACAGCACCATTTTAAAAATAAAATTGGAAAATTGGTGCCTACACACTTGAATAAAATTCAGAACCTTCTACCATAGGACTCGCCAAGCTCGATGATTGAGGCGCATTTGAAAAAAAGGAAGGAACCTAAAATCGAGAACGGTTTCTAGCCTTGACCTGAGTGTCCCTTCACATGCCAGTACTTACACTAGTCTGTCTCTAGTTGCATGTTGAATATCTGAGGGTCGATCGAATCAGGCGTTCTCAAGTTGCGAACGAAAATCATGAAGGAAAAGGAAAAAAAAAATGCCGCTTAAAAGTACCCCTCCGGGAATACCTCATGAGATAAACCACTATTAAGAAACAGTAAATAACCTGGTTTCTTCAAATGGTTAAGAACTTTAAGACTGCCTTTGCTCATTTCAAAGCCCAGCCTCATCTAAGGCACACTCCAAGTCTTTGTTGATTATCCGCTGGGATTATGGCATTTTTCTGAGGAGACTTTTCGTCCGCCAGGGACAATATTAATTTGAAGAACTGACACAGTCACTGGTTTACCAAACGTGTCAGTAACATACCATGACCTCCATACTGTCTCTCATTAAGATTCAAAGGCGAAATGTCCACAACAGTAGAAAAAAAGTCAAATGTGCAGAACAAGTAAGCTTTTTATTGTGACATTTTCCCCGACACAGCGCGAAACGTTGTCCAAGATATAAAAAATCCCTCCGTACCTGTATCCTTCCTTCAGTGATAACAGTGTCCGATTGCAAGCCAATGCCTAACTTGTAGATGCAAAGCTATTCTCTGATCTTTTTCCCTGACTGCAAAACAGGAAACTTTGAGATGCGTCGGGATACCAGTAATGTAAACAAGATCGAAATACTTGATACAAAACACAGACGAAACGTGGAATAACTTTGTAAACAAAATTCCTAATCTCGAATGGGACAACAAAGATGAGAATCAGACAACAAAGAACCGTAATCAACCTCATTAATAAAAATAACAGTAAGTAGCGAGGAATGTAGGGCTAATAGAGTAGTTACGAGGAATTTCATGAACGGTTAGCCAACTACACTTAAACAATTGGTTAAGAGCATGTGCGTAGATCAAGATTAATTTATTTTAATTCTCCACACATTCTATAACTCTTAGGGATTTAGCGCCTCCGTAAGGCTAATAATTATGCAATCTTGTTATATTCATTGTTCAACAGCAGCAGCAACAATAATAATCTCAACATTAACAAACTAAAAAGACTAAAAGGAACAGGCCTCTAAAACCATATAATATAAACGCCAAATTGCATACGTGGACACAGTGAGAGTATATACAAATATACTTGGGCCAGGTGTATAGGCCAGTAGGTATACACAGTATACCTGACTAGTGGAGTATATTATAATTATGAGGGAGCGCTAAACCCGTAGGATTATACAGCGCATGTGGGGGGGATGGAAGGTATTCAGGCTCAATTCAGGGAACCGGAGCACAGATCCAATTCCCTAGACCTAGAGCCCCCTCACCAGCGTCGCGGAACCTTCCCTGAGGGGACTAGTGGAGTAGAGGTGCCATGCAGCCTTAGTAACCTACATGCAGTTGACGGGCTTCAAGACGATTTCCTCCTTTCCCCTCTCCTCCCCTCCTCTCCCCTCCCCTCCGCAACCCTTACCTCGTCCCCACCCGGCAGTATTTTGCAAATCATTAGAAGAAAAAATATCTAAATGATTGGATATTGGCAAATGCTATTATTCTGATATTCAAAACTGGGAAACGAGACGCGAGTCACTAACTACTCTACTGCCCCATTCTCTAAAAGGTTGTGTTTTGGGTAATCAATTACTAAGGTTATGAGGATGATGTGTAAAGTTTGGTAAGATAACTTGATAACCAGATTTCTACTTCAATTTTGAAACATGACATTATGCCTAGCACCTTAAATAGCTGTTACTGTAACCATAAATAAGTATATGTATATATATATATATATATATATATATATATATATATATATATATATATATATATATATATATATATATATATATATATATATGCAAAACAACCACTCTGAAAGAATAGAGAAATTCCAAGCGCTTTCGTGACTACTCGCATTATCAAGGAACTATGTTCCTTGATAATGTGAGTAGTCAGGAAAGCGCTTGGAATTTCTCTATTCTTTCAGAGTGGTTGTTTTGCATATTCTGAAATCACCTGTTTACTGTGATCGTATTGCATATATATATATATATATATATATATATATATATATATATATATATATATATATATATATATATATATATATATATATATATATATATATATATATAATTTATACATACACTCGCAAACAGGCGTTCATAACAATAAAGAATAAGCCCCACACACAAAAATGTTTACTTCTTCAATGGTGCATTAGGGAAGGGGAAAGCAGAGACGGGAAGGGGAAAGAGGAGGGGAGGAGGAGGAGACCACAAGAGAATGGGGGGGGGGGAACAGAAGCGAGGGATTCACAACCCCACGACACTTGCTTTACCGTCACGAGGAAACAAACAGTAAACTGCCCACGCAACCCCACTGCTTCACCCTGTTCTTGTCTACTTCTCCCTCCCCGCCGCATCTACCCCTCCCCCAACCTTCCCATCTCACCTTCCCCTACCTTCCAATCTCACCTCCCCCAACCTCCCCCCCACCCGTGATAACTACCACAGTACTCCATCTGACAACTAGATAATTAAATGGAATTGACCGCGCGCGCGTGCGTGCGTGCGTGCGTGTGCGTGTGTGTGTGTGTGTGTGTGTGTGTGTGTGTGTGTGTGTGTGTGTGTGTGTGTGTGTGTGTGTACTCACCTAGTTGTACTCACCTAGTTGAGGTTGCAGGGGTCGAGTCCAAACTCCTGGCCCCGCCTCTTCACTGATCGCTACTAGGTCACTCTCCCTGAACCGTGAGCTTTATCATACCTCTGCTTAAAGCTATGTATGGATCCTGCCTCCACTACATCGCTTCCCAAACTATTCCACTTACTGACTACTCTGTGGCTGAAGAAATACTTCCTAACATCCCTGTGATTCATCTGTGTCTTCAACTTCCAACTGTGTCCCCTTGTTACTGTGTCCAATCTCTGGAACATCCTGTCTTTGTCCCCCTTGTCAATTCCTCTCAGTATTTTGTATGTCGTTATCATGTACCCCCTATCTCTCCTGTCCTCCAGTGTCGTCAGGTTGATTTCCCTTAACCTCTCCTCGTAGGACATACCTCTTAGCTCTGGGACTAGTCTTATTGCAAACCTTTGCACTTTCTCCAGTGTGTATGTGTGTGTGTGTGTGTGTGTGTGTGTGTGTGTGTGTGTGTGTGTGTGTGTGTGTGTGTGTGTGTGTGTGTGTGTGTGTGTGTGTGAACGCGAGAAACTAGGCAGATAAAAGCAAATAGGAATGTTTAAATACACATACTCACAGGTGTATGATCATGCAGGGCAAGGTACATAAACAAGTGTGCAACCAAAGAAGTGTATTTGCAGACTGTCAAATGTTCACAATGGTGTACATACACACTTGTACACAAAAACGAGCACATACAAACGCAGGATTAAGACTTAAGAAGTTGACGTGAAAGATGCAATTGTACATACAGGCACACACGTAAGTGCATATAGCAGATGCACATACACGGAGTGTACAACATAACCTCACGCACACGCGCGCGCACGCGCACACACACACAAAAACACACGCACACGCACACGCACACACACACACACACACACACACACACACACACACACACACACACACACACACACACACACACACACACACACATGATGTGAAGTTAATGAGGAGAATTAAATCAGATGAGGACCAGGCAGGACTTCAAAGAGACCTGGACAGGCTGGACACGTGGTCCAGCAACTGGCTTCTTGAATTCAACCCTGCCAAATGCAGTCATGAAGATCGGAGAAGGGCAAAGACCGCAGACAGAGTATAGACTAGGTGGCTAAGGAATGAAAATCTCGCTCAAGGAGAAAGATCTTGGGGTGACCATAACACCGAGCATGTCTCCGGAGGCACACATCAACCAGATAACTGCTGCGGCATACGGGCGCCTGGCAAACCTGAGAATAGCGTTCCGATACATTAGTAAGGAATCGTTCAAGACACTGTACACTGTGTACATCAGGCCCATACTGGAGTATGCAGCTCCGGTTTGGAACCCACACTTGGTCAAACACGTCAAGAAATTAGAGAAAGTGCTAAGGTTTGCAACAAGGCTAGTTCCGGAGCTCAGGGTTATGTCCTACGAAGAAAGGTTGAGGGAAATCTGACTGACGACACTGGAGGACAGGCGGGTCAGGGGAGACTTGATAACGACATACAAAATACTGTGTGGAATAGATAAGGTAGACAGACAGGTTGTTCCAGAGAGGGGACAGAAACAAGGGGTCACAATTGGAAGCTGAAGACTCAGACAAGTCAGAGGGATGTTAGGAAGTATTTCTTCAGTCATAGTGTCGTCAGGAAGTGGAATAGCCTAACATGTGATGTAGTGGAGGCAGGAACCATACATAGCTTTAAGACGAGGTATGACAGATCTCTGGAAGCAGAGAGAGGACCTAGTAGCGATCAGTGAAGAGGCGGAGCCAGGAGCTGAGTCTCGACCCCTGAAACCACAATTAGGTGAGTACAATTAGGTGAGTACACACACACACACACACGTTAGTGTTTAAAAGTTGTAAACAGACACAGGTGAGTGTATAACACTGTCATACATGCACGTATATCACAAATGCACATACACAAAACACACGTACTGCTGGATATACACCGGTCTTCCCAACAATCATCTTATGTATATAGATACAAAAACCAACAAGCAATAGTTAAGTGGATCGTCTGGGGTGCATCGACAACAGCTGTAATGTATAGTCCCTGGCCACACTGTCTTCTCATACTTACAAAAATGCTCCCGTTTCGGTTGTCAGAAATTTAGCATCAGTGCCCATAAGTGTTGAGTTTTAACGTGTCTCTGGCCAACAGGAAATGTTTGCCGAATGTGTTGTGGTTTTGCCTTTCCTGGAATCCGCGAGAGATCCCATTTGGTAGGTCCCGCATGGAGAGTCTTTCCTTGGGAACCATCTTTACTCTTAGAATCTAGGCCTTGGCAAGAAACCAACAGAGAGGAACTTACAAACCAAGGAACGGGTGGGGTTTTAATCCATGGCGAGTGAATTGTATAGCTCCAGGCAAGTGGTTTGTTTACCATCGTATTATTACGATTTCGTGAGCCACGATGAACGGTCAGTGAGGGGCTGTCAGCATCGGGACGAGGCTAAGTACTGACGGGGCTTTAATCTTGAGATATTTGGCCTGATTTAGGCTGTGTTTCAACTCCAACTGTGGATATATGTTTAAGATAGTATAAGTCGAGAAGTTAATGAGTAGGACACGTGTGCAACAGTTTAGTATCTTCATTGTTGAAACGTTTTGCCTACACAGTAGCCTTCTTCAGTCAAATACAGAGGCAGTAAGTGTAGTAGCAAAGTAAAGATGATGTAATCAGTCCCTCAACCTTGGAGAAATAATCTTTGAGGTGATCAGTCTCTCAGCCTGGAGAAGAGTTCAGCCCCAGGTTGCACGTGTATCATACTCATTATGAATATAAACTGACAATATTAGCGTGTGAGTGATCCTTACATTATATGGTCTCACTCCGCCCTCTGGTGACATCTCTCAACTTGAATATTATGTATTGGTAATATTTACTGAATTGTAAAGGTTTTATATTCAGTAAAATCTCTGGAACTTGTAATCCCTGTTTGATTATTCTCTGTAACTCCTGTGCTCCCTCCTTCATAATTATTTTATATTGTATTTTATATATTTACCTTACCTTATATTCACAAGCAGAACCTAAATAGAATACGAGGGAGCTGTCCCATATATTTGGTAATTAGGTACTCTGCTGAGTATTTAAGAGAATGTAATGCTGGTTGGTCAGGAGGATATTCCCCCTTCAACCGCTTTACTTATGACACTATAGCTATATTTTATATAGGTGGAAACCTTGTCTAAGTGATCTGGTGAAGCGTAAATACGGTGTGTGGCAGCTCGCTAAACTATTTGATGATATATATATAGTGGGTGAGAAATGGAGGCTTCTAATCGGCAATGTACTATATATAATGTCTCTCTATTAAGGTCCTCGTTATACGAGAACATGTTCTCTTACACGTGTGTGTTCCTGCACTGTTTAGTGATTTACCTGAGAATACTGAGAAGAGCCCAGTAGATTACCTGGAGTGTACTGAGAGGAGCTCAGTGGATCACCTGGAGAGTACTGAGAAGAGGTCAGTGGATCACCTGGAGTGTACTGAGAGGAGCCCAGTGGATCACCTGGAGTGTACTGAGAGGAGCCCAGTGGATCACCTGGAGTGTACTGAGAGGAGCTCAGTGGATCACCTGGAGAGTACTGAGAGGAATTCAGTGGATCACCTGGAGTGTACTGAGAAGAGCCCAGTAGCTCACCTGGAGTGTACTGAGAGGAGCCCAGTGGATCACCTGGAGTGTACTGAGAGGAGCTCAGTGGATCACCTGGAGAGTACTGAGAGGAGCTCAGTGGATCACCTGGAGTGTACCGAGAGGAGCTCAGTGAATCACCTGGAGAGTACTGAGAGGAATTCAGTGGATCACCTGGAGTGTACTGGGAAGAGCCCAGTGGATCACCTGGAGTGTACCGAGAGGAGCTCAGTGGATCACCTGGAGAGTACTGAGAAGAGGTCAGTGGATCACCTGGAGTATACTGAGAGGAGCCCAGTGGATCACCTGGAGTGTACTGAGAAGAGCTCAGTGGATCACCTCGAGTGTACTGAGAGGAGCCAGTGGATCAGTTGGAGAGTACGGAGAGGAGCTCAGTGGATCACCTCGAGTGTACTGAGAGGAGCCCAGTGAATCACCTGGAGTGTACGGAGAGGAGCTCAGTGGATCACCTGGAGTGTACGGAGAGGAGCCCAGTGGATCACCTGGAGTGTTATGAGAGGAGCCCAGTGGATCACCTCGAGTGTACTGAGAGGAGCCAGTGGATCACCTGGAGAGTACGGATAAGAGCTCAATAGATCACTTGGAGTGTACGGAGAGCTCAGTGGATCACCTAGAGTGTACGGAGAGGAGCCCAGTGGATCATCTGGAGTGTTATGAGAGGAGCCCAGTGGATCACCTGCAGTGTACTAATAGGAACCCAGTGGATCACTTGGAGTGTACGGAGAGGAGCTCAGTGGATCACCTGTAGAGTACTGAGAAGAGCTCAGTGGATCACCTGGAGTGTACCAAGAAGAGCCCAGTAGATCACCTGGAGTGTTACGAGAGGAGCCCAGTGGATCACCTGGAGTGTACTGAGAAGAGCCCAGTGGATCACCTAGAGTGTACTAAGAGGAGCCCTGTTGATCACCTGGAGTGTACTGAGAAGAGCCCAGTGGATCACCTAGAGTGTACTGAGAGGAGCCCTGTTGATCACCTGGAGTGTACTGAGAGGAGCCCTGTTGATTACCTGGAGTGCACTGAGAAGAGCTCAGTGGATCACCTGGAGAGTACTGAGAGCTCAGTGGATCACCTGGAGTGTACTGAGAGGAGCCCAGTGGATCACCTGGAGAGTACTGAGAGGAATTCAGTGGATCACCTGGAGTGTACTGAGAAGAGGTCAGGGGATCACCTGAAGAGTACTGAGAGCTCAGTGGATCACCTGGACTGTACTGAAAGGAGCTCAGTGGATCACCTGCAGAGTACTGAGAGGAATTCAGTGGATCACCTGGAGTGTACTGAGAAAAGCCCAGTGGATCACCTGGAGTGTACTGAGAGGAGCTCAGTGGATCACCTGGAGTGTACTGAGAGGAGCTCAGTGGATCACCTGGAGAGTACTGAGAAGAGGTCAGTGGATCACCTGGAGTGTACTGAGAGTTAGTCCAGTAGATCACCTGGAGTGTACGGAGAGGAGCCAGTGGATCACCTGGAGAGTACGGAGAAGAGGTCAGTGGATCACCTGGAGTGTACTGAGAAGAGGTCAGTGGATCACCTCGAGTGTACTGAGAGGAGCCAGTGGATCACCTGGAGAGTACGGAGAAGAGCCCAGTGGATCACCTGGAGTGTACTGAGAGGAGCTCAGTGGATCACCTGGAGAGTACGGAGAAGAGCCCAGTGGATCACCTGGAGTGTACTCAGAGGAGCTCAGTGGATCACCTGGAGAGAACGGAGAGAAACCCAGTGGATCACCTTGAGTGTACTGAGAGGAGCCAGTGGATCACCTGGAGAGTACGGAGAAGAGCTCAGTGGATCACCTGGAGTGTACGGAGAGGAGCTCAGTGGATCACCTGGAGTGTACGGAGAGGAGCCCAGTGGATCACCTGGAGTGTTATGAGAGGAGCCCACTGGATCACCTGGAGTGTACTGAGAAGAGCCCAGTGGATCACCTGGAGTGTACTGAGAAGAGCTCAGTGGATCACCTGGAGAGCACGGAGAGAAACCCAGTGGATCACCTGGAGTGTTATGAGAGGAGCCCAGTGGATCACCTGGAGTGTACTGAGAGGAGCCCAGTGGATCACCTGGAGTGTACTGAGAGGAGCCAGTGGATCACCTGGAGAATGCGGAGAAGAGCTCAGTGGATCACCTGGAGTGTACGGAGAGGAGCTCAGTGGATCACCTGGAGTGTACGGAGAGGAGCCCAGTGGATCACCTGGAGTGTTATGAGAGGAGCCCACTGGATCACCTGCAGTGTACTAATAAGAACCCAGTGGATCACTTGGAGTGTACGGAGAGGAGCTCAGTGGATCACCTGGAGAGTACTGAGAAGAGCTCAGTGGATCACCTGGAGTGTACCGAGAAGAGCCCAGTGGATCACCTGGAGTGTACTGAGAAGAGCCCAGTGTATCACCTGTAGTGTACTGAGAGGAGCCCTTTTGATCACCTGGAGTGTACTGAGAGGAGCCCAGTGGATCACCTGGAGTGTACTGAGAAGAGCCCAATGGATCACCTAAAGTGTACTGAGAGGAGCCCTTTTGATCACCTGGAGTGTACTGAGAGGAGCCCTGTTGATCACCTGGAGTTTACTGAGAAGAGCCCAATGGATCACCTGGAGTGTACCGAGAAGAGCCCAGTGGATCACCTGGAGTGTACCGAGAAGAGCCCAGTGGATCACCTGGAGTGTACCGAGAAGAGCCCAGTGGATCACCTGGAGTGTACTGAGAGGAGCCCAGTGATCACCTGGAGTGTACTGAGAAGAGCACAGTGGATCACCTGGAGTGTACGGAGAAGAGCCCAGTGGATCACCTAGAGTGTACGGAGAAGAGCTCAGTGGATCACCTGGAGTGTACTGAGAAGAGCCCAGTGGATCACCTGGAGTGTACTGAGTGGAGCCCAGTGGATCACCTGGAGTGTACTGAGAGGAGCCCAGTGGATAACCTCGAGTGTACTGAGAAGAGCCCTGTGGATCACCTGGAGTGTACGAAGAGCCCAGTGGATCACCTGGAGTGTACGGAGAAGAGCTCAGTGGATCACCTGGAGTGTACTGAGTGGAGCCCAGTGGATCACCTGGAGTGTACTAAGAAGAACCCAGGGGATCACCTGGAGTGTACTAAGAAGAGCTCAATGGATCACTTGGAGTGTACTAAGAAGACCCCAGGGGATCACCTGGAGTGTACTAAGAAGAACCCAGGGGATCACCTGGAGTGTACTAAGAAGAACCCAGGGGATCACCTGGAGTGTACTAAGAAGAACCCAGGGGATCACCTGGAGTGTACTAAGAAGAGCTCCGTGGATCACCTGGAGTGTACTAAGAAGAACCCAGGGGATCACCTGGAGTGTACTAAGAAGAGCTCCGTGGATCACCTGGAGTGTACTAAGAAGAACCCAGGGGATCACCTGGAGTGTACTAAGAAGAGCTCCCTGGATCACCTGGAGTGTACTACATAACAGAACATCACGACTTCATATATGAAATATCCCGCCCTTAAACGTATTATAGAGATCTTTTATTCTTATAAAAAAATGTCGAAAATGTTGAAAATTCAAGGTGGTGGAATTTTTTTTTTTTTTTTTTTTTAAAGCCGCTAGTTTTAAATTTATGTATTTTTGAATACGAAAAAAAAAAATACAAAAAAATAGCGTTGAGTAGTTTACAAGACAGCTGAAACCATAAACTGTTTCTTACAAACGTTCCTAAACACTCCAAACAGTGGCGGCCATATTTTCAAGATGGCCGCTACTGTTCGTTGAAATTGACTTACACTGCTTAAAATATGTGATGCGAGCGAAATTCATGCAAATAACTTAGGCTTCTGCTTAATATATAATACAAGAGGATCATCACGAGGCAGTAGACTCACAATAGAGCCACAGCACAACTTCAGTAGAGCCATAGTGAATATCAAAAAGAGACAATACCGTGACTGGAACAATACACAAATAACCCTCACATAGGAGAGAGGAGCTTACGACGACGTTTCTGTAAATGGTTCAAGTCGGACCGAAACGTCGTCGTTAGCTGCTCTCTCTTATATGCGGGTTATTTGTGTATTTAACCACAGAAGATCCACAGCACAACTACACTAGATCTACAGTAGAGCCACGGTGGATCCATGGCAGAGCCACGGTGGATCCACGGTGGTTCAACGGTAGAGCCACACAAGAGGACCATTACTAAGGAAATTGTAGAGCCGCCTTTTATTGTCGTCAACTCAAAACTTTGGAGAGTTTTGTCATAAATTTTCTACCTGGAAGAGTAAGATGCCTAAAGAGGGAGAAAGAGGGGAGGGGGGGAGGAGGAAGGGGAGAGAGAGGGATGGAGGGGGAGAGAGAGAGAGAGAGAGAGAGAGAGAGAGAGAGAGAGAGAGAGAGAGAGAGAGAGAGAGAGAGAGACAGAGAGAGAGACAGAGAGAGAGAGAGAGAGAGAGAGAGAGAGAGAGAGAGAGAGGAAAAGCTGGGAAGGGGCTTGAGAGCAGAGAATGGAGAGAAGGCAGAAAGTAGATGGAAGTTGAGAATGCAGAAGCAAAAGGTGAGTTTAGAAGACATAGGGAAGAACGCAGAGGGGAAAGCAGGTGAAATCGCAGATCTAGAGAGTGTACAGAGATCCTTTACTGCACGTATAAGTTCTGTCAAGCACCTTAACTACTGGGAACGCTTGGAAGCACTTGACTTGTACTCGTTGGAACGCAGGAGGGAGAGATATATCATAATTTACACTTGGAAAATCCTGGAAGGAATGGTCCCGAATCTGCACACAGAAATCACTCCCTACGAAAGTAAAAGACTGGGCAGGCGATGCAAAATGCCCCAATTAAAAGTAGGGGCGCCATTGGTACACTAAGAGAAAACACCATAAGTGTCCGGGGCCCAAGACTGTTCAACAGCCTCCCATCAAGCATTAGTTGAATTACCAATAAACCCCTGGCTGCCTTCAAGAGAGAGCTGGACAGATACCTAAAGTCAATGGCGGATCACCCGGGCTGTGGCTCGTACGTTGGACTGCGTGCGGCCAGCAGTAACAGCCTGGTTGATCAGGCCCTGATCCACCGGGAGGCCTGGTCATGGACCGGACCGCGGGGGCGTTGATCCCCGGAATAACCTCCAGGTAACTCCGAGGGAAAGGGAGGAGAAGGAGAGAGGAACGCAGAAGATAAAATGAAACTGAAGAGCAAATTATAAGACAGAAGTAAGAGAAGGGTAGATGGAGTAGAAGATGAAAAAGTAAAGGGAAGGAAAAGAAGGAAAAAGGTGGAGGGGAAGGCCGAAGGACAAGGAACCAAACAGCAAAGCGTTAGACTATAAAAGAAGGAAGGAGAGGGGGGAAATAAGAGAAAAGAGCAAAGGGGGAAAAAGAGAGATATAATAGGTAAAAAATGGAGAAGGAATCGGATAGACAGAGACAGAAGAAACGGAGAAGAAAATGAGTGGAGGTAAGAGAGGGAAATTTTTGAGTCAGGATGGAAGGGGAGCAACCCTGACGTCACTTTGCCGCTTTGTTTACCACCAAATTGAAAAAATGCTCAAGAGGGGAACATTTTTTTTTTGTTTTAACTTTGCGAGATGAAGGGGTAAGGCGGGCCAGGCAGGGTCGAGCGCAGCCCTTTGTTGACCTTTTATTTGTTTTTCCTTTTTTTTATGTTCGTGGTGCACCGAAATCATTGTTTTGCTCTTGATGTACAGTCATCAGTGTATTGTACGTGGCGTACAGTCATCAGTGTATTGTACGTGGCGTACAGTCATCAGTGTATCGTCTGTGGTGTACAGTCAGTACTGTGGTGTACAGTCAGTACTGTGGTGTACAGTCAGTACTGTGGTGTACAGTCAGTACTGTGGTGTACAGTCAGTACTGTGGTGTACAGTCAGTACTGTGGTGTACAGTCAGTACTGTGGTGTACAGTCAGTACTGTGGTGTACTGTCAGTACTGTGGTGCACTGTCAGTACTGTGGTGTACAGTCAGTACTGTGGTGTACAGTCAGTACTGTGGTGTACTGTCAGTACTGTGGTGTACAGTCAGTACTGTGGTGTACAGTCAGTACTGTGGTGTACAGTCAGTACTGTGGTGTACTGTCAGTACTGTGGTGTACAGTCAGTACTGTGGTGTACAGTCAGTACTGTGGTGTACAGTCAGTACTGTGGTGTACTGTCAGTACTGTGTACTGTCAGTACTGTGGTGCACTGTCAGTACTGTGGTGTACAGTCAGTACTGTGGTGTACAGTCAGTACTGTGGTGTACAGTCAGTACTGTGGTGTACAGTCAGTACTGTGGTGTACTGTCAGTACTGTGGTGCACTGTCAGTACTGTGGTGTACAGTCAGTACTGTGGTGTACAGTCAGTACTGTGGTGTACTGTCAGTACTGTGGTGTACAGTCAGTACTGTGGTGTACAGTCAGTACTGTGGTGTACAGTCAGTACTGTGGTGTACTGTCAGTACTGTGGTGCACTGTCAGTACTGTGGTGTACAGTCAGTACTGTGGTGTACAGTCAGTACTGTGGTGTACTGTCAGTACTGTGTACTGTCAGTACTGTGGTGCACTGTCAGTACTGTGGTGTACAGTCAGTACTGTGGTGTACAGTCAGTACTGTGGTGTATAGTCAGTACTGTGGTGTATAGTCAGTACTGTGGTGTACACTCAGTACTGTGGTGCACTGTCAGTACTGTGGTGTACAGTCAGTACTGTGGTGTATAGTCAGTACTCTGGTGTACAGTCAGTACTGTGGTGTACAGTCAGTACTGTGGTGTACAGTCAGTACTGTGGTGTACAGTCAGTACTGTGGTGTACAGTCAGTACTGTGGTGTACAGTCAGCACTGTGGTGTACAGTCAGTACTGTGGTGTACTGTTCGTGGTGTACCGTCTTCAGTGTTTTGTTTGTCAAATAACCTCAGTGCTTTTAAGTGGCTGCAACACACGTTACCTCTTATTGTCTTATATTCGCGAAGAAAAACTGCCTAGTAACCAATAATACACACCGCTTTCTTCATTTACATCTCTGTTCTCTCTGTAGATAGAGCTAAAAATGTAATTTACGTATTTTCTATTATCATTTTATGATCTTATGTGTTCGCCATGTCTCATCTTTCCTTTGGATCAAACGACGAGGACATTCGTAATGTTTTTACTAATCGTAAATCATTTTTGAATCTCTGGGTGCATTTTATAGCACTATTCATTACACATTATTTTTTTAAATACACTGCAGTGTCTACACTGTCAGCTGAAGATTGTAATTATGACTTAACGTATTTGACGTGCAGTTTCTCGTATTATTTTGCTATCATTACATCTAAATGTTATTCTGAATTGTATCATTGTAGCATAAGTGTGTCTCACGATCTTCCGGTGATAAGCTTGTGAGTATAATTACTCACAGATCCTTCTCTCTGATGCTTTCAGTATTTAATCCCGCAATCTATATTCTTCACGTGGCTATTATATTAATTACTTTATCCCGCTTCCATTACATTTCCATTATATATGTACCTCTCTATAATGAGATTTACCGCAATTTCTATTACCCCTCATTACTGTAAAGTTTTAAACTGATCTTAACAAGTCGCTTCTATAATTTAGAATTATTATAAGGGTGAGGACCGCACCTGGAGGCACCTCACTGGGCAACGTTTGGACAAGAGGATATTTTATATTCTCCTCATATTTGTCTCGTTCATCGTCACAGTTGACTTTGTGTTCCTTCCATCCATGTGTAGCTCTGTCGAAAGCTCTTTTTGGAAAGCTAAATAACAGCATATTGGCCATCCGTTTCTGTCCTGAATAATTTATGTGACTACTGTGGTAATTTATTAGAATTCCGTGGATCAAGAGCCCTTAATTAGCATTCCTTATTTTGTGAGCATATACGCGCGCGCGCGCGCACATAGACACAGACAGACAGATGCACACACACATACACACACACACACATACATACAAACACACACATTACCTGTTTAATTAAGAACCTTCACTGTTGGACAGGTAAAACACGAAAGGTCATCCTGGGTTCGGAAGGTCAAGTTTTAAAGGTGGATGTGACCTCCATGGCCGGAACGTGTTACCAGCAGTCACAGAGCTCCGTTGCTTCAAACTAGCTCTCGATTCAAGGAATTAGAGCTGCTCTTTCTTTCCTCGGATGATGCCTGGTTACATTTCGTTGCCCAGATACTTTATAATCCATCAGGAGGTAACGCTCTATCAAAAAATGGAATAATTAAATAACAAGCAAAATACGCACTGATCAGAGAGATGAAAACAATGTGCTCAAACGGAACACATACAAAACCCAAGAGACAGGGAGCTAAAACCTAAGAGATCCACAGGTTTTCTCAAACGCAGAATCCAGGAAAATTTTTTAATATCGGGCCCTTACTTAAAGAAGATGGAACTTACACTGATAACAAAATGAGTGAAATACTGATGTAGCGTTTCGACTCTGTGTTCAGTAAGTCATGTTAGATTAAATATTGGCATTTCCAATTAAATTTTTCGTGAATGAAACTCAGAAGGCAAAGAGATACAATAAAATCTTGGTATGCTCGTTCTTCTCCCTTCCTAATTTCAGTGGACTGACGTCTGGAACACGATTCCATATGCATGCTTGAAAATGCTGCCTCTTGGTGTTTTCATTGAATGTCTCAACAATCGTAGGTAAAGTTTTAAATTTTAGTAAAAGATCCGCACATTTTCTTCCTGTCAGTTGGAGAAACTGTGTAGCTGATATCTTACACTGCTTCTCCAGCCCTCAGACTGGAGAGTAATGTTATATTAGTGAATAACAGCTTTTATGTCTGTTGAGGGGTCACCTAAACTTTTCAACTCATTTAAGAGTTGAAAAGTCTTTAACGGTCTTATTTTTTTCTATGCGACAATAGCATGGTACTGTATGAAAACCAGTGAACGCAGGAACTGACAGAAGTTGTGAAGATATATGTTTACACTTTAGCAACTGTGGCATCTACGCTAACTGATGAGCGTCCTTGACTTGAGGACTCCATCAGAACTGTCGTGGTCAGCTGTCTCTCTGTACAGGTATTCACTACAATACAAAGACACCAGCGTCATCACCGAAAACTTTGACATTCAGTCATCTTACAGTTACTGATAATACTACTAGGTGAGGAAACATTACATCAGCTTCTTCATGTATGGTCTTCAGGTTATGCCTATGGATAACTAACACTGCATAGCTGTGTAGGCATGATCTGCCAGTAAGCATTAGACTGCTAGGTTTGACTTTTTCCATTGTAGGCAAAAATTTTTGTGTGTCAGCACAATCCGTTGAGACGGAAGAGGATATTTCAAACACATCTGTTGCTCTTTACAGCTCTCACCTGCACGATAACACCAAGTTCCATTTTTGATACTGAATTCATGGCAGTGATCACAGGTTACGTGCACTCTGATGCTCTCTCTTTAATTTTGCTGGTAACTTGTTTCACATAATTTGCAACTAGTTCTTTTACACTGATCTTGCTTGGCTAATGAACTACCAGAAGAATGGTACACCCAGTTGCACCAGCCAGTCCAGTTGCACCGGCAGACTACTCCACTAGAAACTTTTTCTACAATATTGACGTTGATGTAGCAATTTTCAGATCTATGGTGCTAGCTCATAGTTCATGTTCTGTACATTAACATTACGAGAGTTGATGAGTGATATAACCCTTGCGAATATCAATTCGGATTCAAACTATTCAGCAGAACCGACCTTGCTTTCTCCATGCCTTTTTGCATCGTAAGAGTACGTATCCTTAGGGGTATTGATGGAATCCTCCCTGGTCAGTTTACCTCATACTCATACATATATATTTTACCCACGCTGCATATACGTCCAGATGGCAGCCATCTTTGATTATTTTTTCCAGATACCCTGAGAGTGGCAGAATTTAAGCATGACTTAAACCAAAACCCAAAATTAATAAGAAACCTAAAACTAAATTAACGTTAAAATTAAAACAAAATAAAAGCATTAAAAAATAAATATAAAATTTAATCGAAAATCAAAAAGCCAAATAATACATATATATTTTACATATATTAGAAGATATTTTAAGAATTACAAAGAGATGAATATTTATTAAAAATTACTTTTCGCTCGTGAAATATCCCATCGAACATCGATTACAGCTGATAATTATCATGGATTACAGTTGATAATCTCCACGGACTGTTACTGATATCCAGCATGGATTAAAACTGATAACCAGCATGAATTATAAATTGATAACCTGTATGGATTGCACGTGATAACCTGCATGGATGACAATTGATAACCAGAATGGATTATAACTAAAAACCAACATGGATTATAAATGATAATCAGCATAAGTAATAACTGACAATCAGCATGGATTATAACTGAGAAGCAACATGGATGATAATGATAACCAGCATGGGTTATATTTGATAATCACTATGGATTACAACTGATAATCAGCAGGAATTATAACTGATAACACTGATCAGCAGTTTTTAAAAAGATGTATGAAGTTTTATGCTTCTTAAAAGAGATTAGTTAATTCTTTTGTATTTTCATGTCCTGAATCCAAGTATCATCTTGAAAAATGCTTATTAGCTATAGGTTTAAAGATACGAGACATATAATATTTGATTATTTTATTATAACGTACAATATGTGTCAGTATATTTTAAACTCTAATCCGTACCTACTCTCTGCCTATTTGCTTGACGTTTATAGTGAGCTGAAGAA
Source organism: Cherax quadricarinatus (assembly GCF_038502225.1). NCBI lineage: Eukaryota > Metazoa > Arthropoda > Malacostraca > Decapoda > Parastacidae > Cherax > Cherax quadricarinatus. The sequence continues at coordinate 32,039,070 of NC_091308.1, forward strand.
TCATCTCTTGCCAATGTCCAGCAATAGTCTGCAAGCATTCTTGTGCCCCATTTGCCCTGGTACCATTTTTCCATGGTTGAAATATATTGGTGAAGCCTTTCAACATGTTCATCACTATCTACCCCACAGTTCGCTGGAAACGAGTCTAAATGTCAGTCCAAAAAGTGGATTTTAAGTGACATGTTACATCCCATGTTCTTGTAAGCCTTGATGAGGTTTTCCACCAATTCTTCATAGTTGCCTTCCCATCTGTTTCAGAGAAATCCCTTTGCCACTAATTTAAATGCTTCCCAAGCAGTTTTCTCCTCCCCATGAAGGTCTGATTCAAAGTCACCATTTTTAAGAAACTCTCGAATCTGAGGACCATTGAAGACTCCCTCTCTTATCTTAGCGTCGCTCAGTGAGGGGAATTTTGATGTTAAATACTTGAATCCCTGTACTGGTGGTAGCAAAATATTGTTTGGTTCAGTGAGAGGTGGATGTTGAACATTTTTCATCCAAGACTTCAATGATTGACGAGGTGGCCTCACATGCGTATCAATAGCTTGCTCAGTGAATATTTATTATAAATTTAATAAGTGTTTGGCAAAGAAAATCACCTGCCTTTCACCTCAAAATATAAACTTAAACATCACAACCACCTTCTATGACTGCTGGAACAATAATGAAGGTCAGTGAGACTGTGAGTGTGGTAAGAAGCACACTGCCGCAAGTCTGTTGGAACCTGTTGTGACACGTAGGTGTATATTGAAAGGTAGAGCTAACAAACAATTTTAACCATGATATTCATTATCAGTGACCTAAAAGTAGTTGGAAATTGCTACTCTGGTCTAGGAAGCATTTGGGTCGTTGAGCAGTGATAACCAACATGGATTACATAAGAACATAAGAAAGGAGGAACACTGCAGGAGGCCTGCTGGCCCATACTAGGCAGGTCCTTTACAATTCATCCCACTAACAAAACATTTGACCAACCCAATTCTCAATGCCACCCAAGAAATAAGCTCTGATGTGAGAGTCCCACTCAAATCCAACCCCTCCCACTCATGTACTTATCCAACCTAGATTTGAAACTACCCAAAGACCCAGCCTCAATAACCCAACTAGGTAGACTGTTCCACTCATCAACTACCCTATTTCCAAACCAATACTTTCCTATGTCCTTTCTAAATCTAAACTTATCTAATTTAAATCCATTACTGCGGGTTCTCTCTTGGAGAGACATCCTCAAGACCCTATTAATATCCCCTTTATTAATACCTATCTTCCACTTATACACTTCGATCAGGTCTCCCCTCATTCTTCGTCTAACAAGTGAATGTAACTTAAGAGTCTTCAATCTTTCTTCATAAGGAAGATTTCTAATGCTATGTATTAATTTAGTCATCCTACGCTGAATGTTTTCTAACGAATTTATGTCCATTTTGTAATACGGAGACCAGAACTGAGCTGCATAATCTAGGTGAGGCCTTACTAATGATGTATAAAGCTGCAGTATGACCTCTGGACTTCTGTTGCTTACACTTCTTGATATAAATCCCAGTAATCTATTTGCCTTATTACGTACGCTTAGGCATTGCTGTCTTGGTTTAAGGTTGCTGCTCACCATAACCCCCAAGTCCTTTTCGCAATCTGTATGGCTAAGTTCTACATCATTTAACTTATAAGTACTAGGGTTATGGGCACTCCCAAGCTTCAGAACCTTGCATTTATCTACATTGAACTGCATCTGCCACTTTTCTGACCAAGAATAGAGTTTGTTTAAATCCTCCTGAAGTTCCATAACATCTACGTTTGAATCAATTATCCTACCTATCTTTGTGTCATCGGCGAATTTGCTCATATCACTAGTAATTCACTCATCAAGATCATTGATATATATTATAAACAACAACGGGCCCAAGACTGATCCCTGTGGAACGCCACTTGTTACAGATCCCCACTCGGATTTAACCCCATTTATGGACACTCTCTGCTTCCTGTCAGTGAGCCATGACTCGATCCACGAGAGCACTTTTCCCCCAATGCCATGAGCTGCCACTTTCTTTAACAGTCTATGGTGCGGAACTCTATCAAAAGCCTTACTAAAATCTAAGTAAATAATATCAAATTCTTTATCGTAGTCAACAGCCTCAAAAGCTTTACTGAAAAAAGTTAATAAATTAGTTAGACAAGACCGGCCTCTTGTGAATCCATGCTGAGTATCATTAATCAAGCTATGCTTATCGAGATGGCTTCTTATAATTTGAGCTATAATTGACTCTAGTAATTTGCCTACAATTGAGGTCAGGCTTATTGGGCGGTAATTTGACGGTAACGACTTGTCCCCTGTTTTAAAAATAGAGTTACATTAGCCATCTTCCACATATCAGACACTACACCTGTTTGAAGAGATAAATTAAAAATATTAGTTAATGGTTCACAGAGTTCCATTTTGCATTCCTTAAGAACCCTTGAAAAAACCTCATCAGGACCCGGCGACTTATTTTGCTTCAGTCTGTCTATCTGCTTCACAACCATCTCACTAGTGACTGTGATGTTACATAATTTATCTTCTTCTAGCCCACTGTAAAAATTAATTACTGGAATATAACTGATAACCTGCTTCCTAGACTTCTAGTCCGTAGACTTCCAGTCCATAGACCTCCAGTCCGTAGACTTCCAGTTCCTAGACTTCCGGTCCATAGACTTCGTCTGTAGAATTCCGGTCGATAGACTTCGTCTGTAGAATTCCGGTCCATAGACTTCGTCTGTAGAATTCCGGTCCATAGACTTCGTCTGTAGAATTCCGGTCCATAGACTTCGTCTGTAGAATTCCGGTCCATAGACTTCGTCTGTAGAATTCCGGTCCATAGACTTCGTCTGTAGAATTCCAGTCCGTCGACTGGAAGTCAACGGACTGGAACTCTACAGGAATTCTCCAGGAATTCTACTGGAATTCTCCAGGAATTCTACTAGAATTCTCCAGAAAACTTCCAGTGTAAGAAAGAGACTCATGAACTACTGAACTTGTCCTTCAACTTTTTTATTATTTTTTTTTTTTTGCCCAGTAAAATTCGTGGCTTAAATTTATTAGAGACGCAGACTGTCAGAATAAGTTACGTTTTCTATAGGCTGTTCGCTAAAAACTGTTAGAATGGATAGACATGTATGACAAATTTTAGAATGAACAGACATGCATGCCAAACTGTATGATTAGATATTGTAACAGGCTGGCTATAATAAGTAATCATACAAGACACAACAGCACTTCTGTGAAGTGGTTGTATCACTGACACCAACCGTGAACTCATTCCACAACCACAGTAGCTTACATGGCCATATAGCGACTATATGGCTTTGAGAGGATGTAGGAAAGGATGTTCTATGAAAGTCTCTGGGGCTGTGAGATGAACCATTAGTGTCACAGTTGTGCCTCTCATACAAACGTGTCACAAAAGTGTTGGTTGTAAAATTATTCTATTATAAGTTCCGTGGATGAGCGGTAACAGGATTGAATCTGCTATATGTAAGTCCACGGTTCGAGTCACAGTTCTTTATGTTTATTCATTGAAAGTTCATTTATTACGACTTATACTGGGTTTAATATATATATATATATATATATATATATATATATATATATATATATATATATATATATATATATATATATATATATATATATATATATATATATGTCGTGCCGAATAGGTACAGACGTCCCTCTTAACATAATGATAAACGGATCACTTATCACAAAACTCACAGAGGGAAAATTCTTAGGAATCCACCTTGATAATAGACTCAAATTTCAAACACATGTACAACAAATTTCCAAAAAAATTTCCAAGACCGTAGGCATACCATCGAAGATACGGTACTATGTTCCACAGTCAGCCCTCCTGGCCCTATATCACTCATTTATCCCTATCTCACCTATGGAATTTGTGCATGGGGCTCAACAACAATAAACCATCTCAGACCATTAATTACCCAATAAAAGGCTGCAGTCAGAATAACAAATTCCCACTACAGACAACACACTCCACCAATATTCAAAACTCTAAACCTACTCACCATACAAAACATCCATACTTATTATTGTGCCTACTACATTCACAGAACACTCAACTCTGATATAAACCCTCCCCTCAAACGTCTCCTTACCAACCTCAACAGAACACATGACCATAACACAAGGCACAGCTCACTCTTTGATGTTCCTCGTGTCCATCTCACGCTATGCAAAAACTCAATGCACATAAAAGGCCCGAAAATCTGGAATTCATTACCTGTGAATATAAAAGAAACACTGTTGATAAATTCAAGTCTCTTCTCAAAAATCACTTACCCACAACTAAATAAATACCGAATAATTGTATCTCATAAATTGTATCTCATAAATGTTCCTCATTATTGTATCTCATAAATGTCTAACCTGTGACCCAATCAAACTTTTTTTTTTTAATACATTACCGAACAGAAAACTCAATTCTATTGAATGCTCAGCAACACAGTAAATGACCATATGACCTGTCTTTGTAATACTCATTTGTGCTAAATTGTTATCTGTATACAATAATGTTCTTACCACTAAGTTAATCTTAAGTTAATTTTAAGCCTGCCCATAATGCTCTGCATACAAGGGGCTTTGGCATGTTGCACTGTAAATAACTGTATTCCTTTGTACTTCACTGTATCATGTTCAAATTAATTAATAAATAAATAAATATAGCAACGCTCTTCTTGTCGGCCGAATAAGGCAAGCGAAAATTTGTGTATGCAATAATTTCGCAAAAATCATTCTGAATCTAAAGAAAAAAAAATCATCGTGTTTGCTTTTCATTAAATTATTGTAAACTTATCTAAAATACATTTAGTTGGATTAGGCTAAATTAAATTGTTATAATAAGGTTAGGTAAGTTTTCTAAGGTTCTTTTGGTACAAAATTATTAATTTTTACATTAACATAAATGAAAAAAAATATATCTTGCAACATTTAAGAGAAAATTTTAGGAAGGACATAATTTTAAATGAGTTCTTGCTAATTGACCAATTTTACTTATTCGGCACGACATATATATATATATATATATATATTTTTATTTTTTATTATCACACCGGCCGATTCCCACCAAGGCAGGGTGGCCCGAAAAAGAAAAACTTTCACCATCATTCACTCCATCACTGTCTTGCCAGAAGGGTGCTTTACACTACAGTTTTTAAACTGCAACATTAACACCCCTCCTTCAGAGTGCAGGCACTGTACTTCCCATCTCCAGGACTCAAGTCCGGCCTGCCGGTTTCCCTGAATCCCTTCATAAATGTTACTTTGCTCACACTCCAACAGCACGTCAAGTATTAAAAACCATTTGTCTCCATTCACTCCTATCAAACACGCTCACGCATGCCTGCTGGAAGTCCAAGCCCCTCGCACACAAAACCTCCTTTACCCCCTCCCTCCAACCCTTCCTAGGCCGACCCCTAGGAAGGGTTGGAGGGAGGGGGTAAAGGAGGTTTTGTGTGCGAGGGGCTTGGACTTCCAGCAGGCATGCGTGAGCGTGTTTGATAGGAGTGAATGGAGACAAATGGTTTTTAATACTTGACGTGCTGTTGGAGTGTGAGCAAAGTAACATTTATGAAGGGATTCAGGGAAACCGGCAGGCCGGACTTGAGTCCTGGAGATGGGAAGTACAGTGCCTGCACTCTGAAGGAGGGGTGTTAATGTTGCAGTTTAAAAACTGTAGTGTAAAGCACCCTTCTGGCAAGACAGTGATGGAGTGATGGATATATATATATATATATATATATATATATATATATATATATATATATATATATATATATATATATATATATATAGACCCCACAATTAAGCAGAAGAGGAGTAACAAGAGTCTTGCAGCGACAGTGGCATCAAACGTTAAAGACCTTGACGAGTTAAAGGATCTCAAAGCCACATGAAAACCTCTTAGGGCAACTCTGTGGACTTACGACCAACAACAACAACAAAAACAGAGAGAGGACTCAAGGGGTCTCACACAGCTGTTGTAGGATGAAAAAAAAAGTCTTGAGAGAGAGTCAAAGACCTCGTCTCCTTCCTCGTCTACCCTCTTCTCTTCACTTTCTCTGTGCCTTCATTTTCTTCTTCTTCCTCATCTCCCTACTATTATTCATTACTCATCGTCCCTCCTCTTCGTCGTGTTCCTTCCCCATCATTGTTTTCTCTTCTCCTGTTTACCTTCTCTACCTTCTTCCTCTTACTTCCCAGCAGTGTTCGCTTTCCGTATTCTACAAGACAGTTACAGTGTAAGAACAAAAGCTAGCTATTTTTTTCCTTGGTGGACTCTGAAAGAGAAACATAGCTTGCTTTTGTTCCAACAAAATTCACATGTTGAAAAGTGAAGCCACACACTGCGGGTGTTCCCACCATGCAGCTATCATACAGAAGCGGCCACGCCCCACGCCTGTCCCAGTAATATATATATATACATATATACACACATATATATATATATACATATATACACACATATATATATATATACATATATACACTATATATATATATATATACACATTATATATATATATACACATTATATATATATATACACATTATATATATATATATATATATATATACATATATATATATATATATATATACATATACACATATATATATATATACATATATATATATATATATATACATATACACATATATATATATATACATATATATATATATATATATACATATACACATATATATATATATATACATATGCGAAACATCCACTCTGAAAGAAGAGAGAAATTCCAAGCGCTTTCGTGACTACTCACATTATCAATAGTTCCTTGATAATGTGAGTAGTCACGACAGCGCTTGGAATTTCTCTATTCTTTCAGAGTGGTTGTTTTGCATATTCTGAAATCACCTGTTTACTGTGATCTTATTGCATATAATATATATATATATATATAATATATATATATATATACATATATATATATATATATATATATATATATATATATATATATATATATATATATATATATATAAATATACATATATATATTTATATATATATATACATATATATATAATATACATATATATATTTATATATATATATATATATATATATATATATATATATATATATATATATATATATATATATATATATATATATATATATATATATATATATATGCAATAAGATCACAGTAAACAGGTGATTTCAGAAAACTTTTGATAAAGAATTCCCCCCAAAATGCTGATGGATGTGTCTATAAGATTCCTTGTAAAATTTGCGATAAAGTTTATTACGGTCAAACTGGTAAAAATCTCGAACTAAGATTAAAACAACATAAATATAGCATTAGAACTGGACAAGATTCCAATGCTCTATTTATTCATGTAAGAGATTTTAACCATCCAATTGATTTTCAAAAAGTTGAGAAAGTAGTATCAAGCAAGTCCATGGTCGACAGGAATATAATTGAATCTTGTTTCATAAAAAGCAGTTTTGACAATAATATGAATATTTCCTTTGGTTTATATAAATTAGATCCATTTATAATTAATAGAATTTGGGAAGAATTTAATAATACACTGGACAAATAATCTTTAAAATTTCTTATTTCTTGGGTAGAATAGGTTGTGGGGTGAGTTGTGCCAAGGACCTATCCTAGTTGGGTCGGCGCGCGTCAGGTGTTTAAACCGTTGTGGGATCTGATAGTGAGGTGAACATTAAAATGGTATAAAATACCGACAGGTTGTTAGGTAAGACACATATGCAACAGTTAGGTATCTTTATTATGAAACGTTTCGCCTACACACTAGGCTTCTTCTACCATTTTAATGTTCAATCTGTCAGACACTGCAACACAAGGGTATCTTGGTACAGACCTGCAATCAACTTCGACAACTTCCACTAGTGAGAGCGGCTGGATTTGAGAGGGACCTGACCTCTCAACATCTGAGTTCTTACCTCTCCTAGTGGCCTACGTCTCACCTCTTGGCGATATATAAAGCTCCATCCTGTCACTTCATCTCCATATTGTTTCATACTATGGAACAATGCTCTTCTCCAGACTGAGGGACTGACCACCTCAAAACTTTAAGGGTGATGGACTGATTACATCGTCTTCAAGTATCTTCTGCTTCTATCAACTTTTCTGTACTCGACTGAAGAAGCCTACTGTGTAGGCGAAACGTTTCATAATAAAGATACCTAACTGTTGCATATGTGTCTTACCTAACAACTGATAGTGAGGTGCCGGCCAGACCCCTTATATAGCTTCTTTGGATGCTTTACTTTCATAGTTCCTTGATAATGTGAGTAGTCACGAAAGCGCTTGGAATTTCTCTATTCTTTCAGAGTGGTTGTTTTGCATATATATATATATATATATATATATATATATATATATATATATATATATATATATATATATATATATATATATATATATATATATAACTATCATGCAGAATAGTTTAGTCACACACTGTGGACGCGCCGCCTAATTTTGTCAAATGAATTTTAAATTCTTCTCTGTGTAGAATGCAGTGATCAGAAGTTATTTAAGCGTCACCTTGACTACCACTACAACACTGCCACCTACTGAAGAACTTCTAAAATAACAGTACAAACTTGTTTATCTTTTACCGTCGGTTGTTTGCCTGTCTACACGTCTGTCTCTTTGCCTTCTTCTCTGCCTGTCTGTCTTTCTGTCCGCTTTCCTATTTGCCTCCGTGCCTGCCTCTCTGTCAACCTTCCTGCTTACTTACAATTATCCTTGCGTTCTGCCTTCTTCCCTCCTACCCTGAGCTTTATTATATATTACTCCTCTCCAAACTCTTCCTCCCCCTTCCTCCGTCCTGCGCTTTTCCCCCTCCTGAACAAACTTTCCCCACTCCCCCCCCCCTCGCCTTAAACATTGCTAAAAGCCGACTACTCTCCTTTCCCCTTTGGGGAGGGGATCCTGGCCTCCCCATTAACGTTGGGGAGCTCACTCAACGTCTCTCAAGACCCGCAAAGTTTCCTTTCCAACCCCCCATCTTTCTTTCCCTCTCCCACTTCCCGCACCAATTTCACCCTTTCCCCCCACTTTTGTACCTCCTCTTCCTCCCTCCCCTTTCTTCCAGTTCTCCGATATCTCTTTTCTCTCCTCTTCTACTTTTCTCTCCATTTCATGCCTCTCTTTCTACCACTTTTACCATCCCACCACATTTCCTCTCCCCTTTTGCGTATCCTTCTCTCCCCCCCTCTTTCCTCATCTCTTTCAGCTCCTCCCACTACTCTACTGCTCATCTAGCCCCCCTTCCCTTACCACTCCCCTCCCAGATCTGTACTCCCTCCCTCGCTCCCCTCGTCCCCCCCCCCTCAGATTACACAAAGTTGCTTCACCTAAACTTGCCTCAAGATATGCTGAAATGTATCTATAGAGCGGCAAGTCTGGTGAGACATAGCCGTAAGCTCTGCTTGGCGTATGGGGGGCTTGGGTGAGGACTGGTAGGGCGTGGGTGAGCGCTGGTGGAGCGTGGGTGAGGGTTGGTGGGGCGTGAGTGAGGACTGGTGGGGCGTGGTTGAGTGTTGGTGGGGCGTGAGTGAGGACTGGTGGGGCGTGGGTGAGGATTGGTGGGGCATGGGTGAGGATTGGTGGGGCATGGGTGAGGATTGGTGGGGCATGGGTGAGGATTGGTGGGGAGTGGGTGAGAGTTGGGGGGTGCTCGTTAAGGTGCGTAGGTGGTCATTGGGGGCGTCGGGGGCGTTGAGGAGTGTGGGTGGGGCTAAGAACGTTGGAGGGTGTGGGTGGAAGGATGGGTTAGTCATGGGGGACAGGAAGTCTACTTTTGACAAACATATGCATAAGGAGATGTCTTTTGCATTGTGTGGGCGTGGCCACCTCACACTGTGGGCGTGGGTACCTCTCACTGTGGGCGTGATCACCTTATTCTGTGGGTGAGAGTATCTCACACTGTAAGAGTGGGCACCATACACTGTGGGAGTGGGCACCATACACTGGGAGTGGGCACCTCACACTGTGGGCGTGGGCACCTCACACTGTGGGAACCTCACACTGTGGGAGTGGGAACCTCACACTGTGGGAGTGGGAACCTCACACTGTGGGAGTGGGCACCTCACACTGTGGGCGTGGGCACTTCACACTGTGGGAGTGGGCACCTCACACTGTGGTGGGAGTGGGGACTTCATTTGAGCGCGCGGGTACCCCACCTTTCCTTACACCTGTTCCTTCACCACACCCCTGCCCACATCCTCCCCTCGCCCACGGGGCTATAAGTGAGGGTAATTTATGGTAATTGGAAGGGCGTCTAACTTGGGTAGATCACTGGTGCATACCCAATGCACTTGACACTTTTGAGCTGCGCTGGTCGTATGTGGACCGTCCCCCCTCACCCCTCTCCTATCCCCTCTCACCCCTCTCCTATCCCCTCTCACCCCTCTCCTATCCCCGCTCACCCCTCTCCTCGCCCATGGGGGGTAATTATGTGGATGGATGGATGGATAATGGAAGGGAAAGAAAGAGAAGGAGGAGAAAGGGGAAGGGAAGGATGAAGAAGGGAGGATTAGGAATGGAATAGTATATATATTTATGTAAGGCGCTCTCCGAGAGAGGTATCCCCGTATTCCACATGCTCAGCCCCTTCTACCTCAATGCACGTAAAACAAGTAATATAAAGTGAGACAAAAGTTTCTGCCGCAGTAATACATCAAGGCGTTAAAAATCTGAGGTCGATTAGAGGAGTCGCAAGTTATCATATGGAAACTAATTTCGCAGTTTCTTCGGTAAAATGAGAAATCGGCATCCGCACTTTCCAGAACCAACTGGAGACTTTCACTAAGTAAACTTTAAAAACTTTTAAGCTATTCGGAAGACATATTCTATTGACATCATTATAACAAGGGAGTATAATGGGTCAGAATGAGTTTGAATCTTTTCAGAAGTTGCATTCTCAAGTTTGTACATGGAAAAAAAGACGTAAGAACATAAGAAAGGAGGATCACTGTAGCGGGCCTGTTGGCCCATACTAGGCAGGTCCTTTACAATACATCCCACTAACAAAACATTTGCCCAACCCAATTTTCAATGCTACCCAAGAAATAAACTCTGATAACTCTATCCACTCATTTGCAAGTCCAACTCAAACCCAACCCCTCTCACTCATATATTTATCCAACCTAAATTTGAAACTACCCAAAGTCCCAGCCTCAATAACCCAACTAGGTAGACTGTTCCACTCATCAACTACCCTATTTCCAAACCAATACTTTCCTATGTCCTTTCTAAATCTAAACTTGTCTAATTTAAATCCATTACTGCGGGTTCTCTCTTGGAGAGATATCCTCAAGACCTTATTAATATCCCCTTTATTAATACCCATCTTCCACTTATACACTTCGATCATGTCTCCTCTCATTCTTCGTCTAACAAGTGAATGTAATTTAAGAGTCTTCAATCTTTCTTCATAAGGAAGATTTCTAATGCTATGTATTAATTTAGTCAGTGAGATGCCCAGAGTTATTTTTAAGGGGACCTATCTTATCTATAGCTTTCCTTAAGTACCCTGGAAAACAGCTCGTCCGGCCACGGGGACTTATTTCGCTTCAGTTTGTCTATCTGTTTGATAACCATGTCCCTCGTGACAGTAATATTAGTTAATTTGAATTCGTCAGGAACTGAATAATTGTTAATTTCTGGAATCTCATTTATGTTTTCCTGTGTAAAAACTGACAAAAAATAGTCATTAAATAAGGAACACATTCAGAGTTCGTTATCCGTCAGCTGTCCATTCCCAATTTTCAGAGGTCCTACTTTTTCCTTCACCTTCGTCCTATACACTTGAAAGAACCCTTTTGGACTGATCTTTGATTCATTAGCAACTCTAATTTCATAGTCACGTTTGGCCTTTCTAATCCCCCTTTTTACTTCGCTTTTAAGCTGAACGTATTGGTCAGTAAGGTTAACCTCTCCTCTTCTGATGAGCCTATAAATTCCCCTTTTCTCCCCTAATAGATGCTTTAGCCTCCTGTTAACCCATTTGGGATCGTTATTATTAGACCTAATTTCTCTCTTTGGAATGTATATACTCTGAGCACGTGTACATTATTAAGAAAAAAAATCATAAACGCAGATCCCTTCGTAATCATAAGTATGATCATCAATAAAATCATCAGCTAGATAACCCCAATCGAGATTAGACAGATGTTCCCTAAGTCCACTATAATCGGCAGAACGAAAATCAGGGATTTTTACCGTAATATTATTTTTGTATCCCCAGTTAATGCTAAAAGTGATGGATTTGTGATCACTTGCGCCAAGCTCTTCAGTGTTCTCCAGATTATTTACGAGTGTTTCCTTATTTGACAACACTAGGTCGAGCAAATTATTACCCCTGGTAGGCTCTGTTACACATTGCTGCAGAAAACAGTCCTGAACTGTGTACATAAACCCACTGGACTCCAGATTACCGATCAAAGAATTCCAGTCAATTTGACTAAAGGTAAAATACCCTACTATTACTACGTTATTGTGTCCAGAAGCCCTAACAATTTTGTCCCAAAGAAGTCTCCCTCTATCGTGATTCAAGCCTGGAGGTCGGTATATTACACATAGAATTAGTTTTTCCTGACCTTCTACAAACTCTACCCAAACAGATTCTGTTACTGTTCCATCTATATTTATACCTGTTTTTATGCAACAATTAATATTTTCTCGAACATATAATGCAACTCCTACCCCCTTCCCATTAAATCTAGCCACATGGAACAACTTAAACCCTTTAATATTACACTCAGCAATCATATCCTAATTCTTTAAATCATACCACGTTTCAGTTAGAGCAATGACATCAAAGTTCCCAGCACACGCTACCAAACGTAATTCATTAATCTTATTTCTTGCAATTCGACTGTTAGCATAAAATACCATCATATGTTTTTTCTTCTGCACATTTTTCCTATTCACCTCTGCTTTTACACAATTTCTGCAATTATCATTACTCAGCGTTACTCTATGACTGTTATTATTAAGATTCATAATATCAAAGCCTAAGTCAATATATCCATACTCATTATTTTTCATTTCTAAATCCATACCTCTAACTAACCCTAGTTTAAAGTCCTAACAACCCCCTCAACTGAGCTAGCAAGAAAACCCCCACCTGACCTGGATAAGTGAACCCCATCCCTGGCATACATATCATTTCGGCCATAGAAGTGGTCCCAGTTGTCAATGAATGGCACTATATTATCCTTACATTGTCCAGCCAACAATTAATACCAATTGCTCTGTACAACCATTCATTTCCAATACCCCTTGGCAAAATGCCACATATAACAGCGCCTCCCCCTTCTTCCTAATTATGTCTATTGCTGTCCTGTACCTTCTAACTAAATCCTTACTTCCACGCTTCTACCCAACTATTTGTCCAACCTTTTCCCAAAGTTACACAAGAATTTGCTTCAATGCTTCAGGTGCTAATCAAACCCAGCCTTTCTCACTCATATATCTGTCTAATCTCTTCATAAAGCTTCCCAAAGTTTTAGCTTTTATTACCCAACTTGGTAGACTGTACTTCTAGGAATTTAGGAAATGCACGGACAGTCGTCAAACTAAAGGCACAAAGCTGTGGTCAGCATTATATATATTTTACGCTTGATTATCTACTCACTGAAGATTATAGGATTAGTACAAATGTGTTCAACATTTGCTGCAGAATATACACCTCCCGGTGAATATATCCTGTAGCAACTGGTATATACTATATACCCGAATGTTCTTGTGATAGCCATTCTATACAACCAAGTTCCTAGGAATTTTGTAAACCCATTTGTTAGATGGTTTCCATTCGCTGCATGGTTTAACAAACTTGGATGCGAGCGGTGTTGTACCTCCAGTGTTAACAGAGTGAATATTTCACGCAGACGAAACTTTACTTTTGCACTCTTCAATAATTCTATGTGCTGGAAAATAAAATATATGTATAGCCCCATGGAACTGCCTCAGCGAGGGAAGATCCAGAAATGTTATAGTCATACAACGAAAGAGAAAACGGGCAGCAACAGTGTCAGGTAATAAAAAACGGGTACAAAAGGAAATGTACTTTCGCGTAAACAGAAAACAGATGCATCAAAAGGGTATTGAAATGACACATTTCACCCCTGCCCCTAACGCCCCCGTCCCCTTCCTATAAAAGGGCAAGACCCCCCCAACCCCAGCTACCCCAAACCCCCAAACACCAGCACCAAATAAAAAGGCAAATTCGTTTCCATTTTTTACACGAACGATAAATTGCTTGTATGTAGTTTTAAGGCAATTGGCAATAAAACTCATTCACTCACTCTCACTCAGAAAAACAAACACACACACATACACACACACACACACACACACACACACACACACACACAATCACAGTCTCTCTCTCTATCCTATCTCTCTCATCCACTCTCCCTCCACATATATACCCCTCCCTTTACTTATATTATTCCATTCCACAAACCAACAATGCCTCCACACTTTTGACAGTGCTGGGTGAGGTTCTTCCCCTCCTCTCCTCCAAAAACAACATTCTGTATACATACTTTTATACAACATTGATTAACCTTTATATATATATATATATATATATATATATATATATATATATATATATATATATATGTGTGTGTGTGTATATGTGTGTGTGTGTGTGTGTGTGTGTGTGTGTGTGTGTGTGTGTGTGTGTGTGTGTGTGTGTGTGTGTGTGTGTGTAATAACAACACTGCGACTAGCCAAAGACTCGAACCAATGATGTTTTGGCCAGCCTCATGGTGAGCGAAAATCACATGACGCTCTAATCCACAGGACTAGGATTTGTTGGTCCTGTGGGTTAGAGCGTCATGTGATTTTCGCTGACCATGAGGCGGGACAAAACGACATGGGTTCAAGTCATTGGCTAGTCGCAGTGTTATTGATCGATACCACTCGTTCGTGGTTACAATAATATATATATATATATATATATATATATATATATATATATATATATATATATATATATATATATATATATATATATATATATAATATGGCACAGAAGATTTAAGAGATACATTGTTGATATAAAGGTGGCACATATATATATATATATACATGTTGTTACGTGTGTATCATTATAAGGCGAAAATCTCATCCATATATTATTGCATTGTTAAGATCGCCGAATAGGTAAAACTTACAATTTTCGCTTAAATAGCAACGCTCTTCTTGCCGAACAAGGCAATCGAAATTTTGTGTATGCAGTAATTTCGTAAAAATCACCCTGTTTATTAATAAATTTTCTAAGTTTCTTTTGGTACAAACTTATTAATTTTCACATTAAAATAAATGAAAAAATATCTTTAAACGTGTAAGAGAAAATTTTAGAAAGAGCTTAATTTTAAAGGAGTTCTTGCTAATTGACCAATTTTACCTATTCGGCACGACATATATAAGACTAAGATTATTATATGTTGTTTGCTAGTATGTGCAAGTAAATACTGTAGATACAGAGTATCCTCAACCATCCGGAGTGAGCACATGAGAGTACTGCTGACAATACTAATGAAAATGTAGGTGCAGATCCACTGTTGATTGCGACATTTCACTCAGTGTAGAACTTTATGAAGTCATGGCTCGATAGAGATCTACTCAAGGCGAAACGTTGTCACACCATGTAAAAGCTTATTCTGCACCCTGTGTTTTCTTCAATATCTCAGGGTGATTGAGGTATTTACAGCGGCTCAAATGCCTTAGTTTCAAAGAGCCTGAATTTACCGAAAGATAGGCAACTGCTTTTGCTATATTGAAGGTCGTCCCTTTACTCATTTTCACGAAGCTTGACTTTGGAACAGGCTGGGTCTGAGGTTCACCTGTGACCTACACACGTACTAGCCACAGATATGTGAACCTGATGCTGCCAATCACCGTACGAAACGAACACCCTGTACGAGATGGGGGTGTACGTGGGGTGGGGTTGGTGGTGGTGTACGTCAAGTGGTGGCGGCACTCATCTAGTAGTACACACCAAGTTGTGTTTGTTAACCATTTGTTAGTTATAGACTCATTGTTGTGTTTGCTGTGGTTATGTGTAACAGTAACATTTTTTAACCTCAAAAACCGGCCGACTGATACCGGCTTCTGACCTCCTGAGCCAGGATGCAAGGGCCGCGTTGCGGAACTGCAGGACGGCCACCAAGCAGGAATAAAGAGTTGGGCGAAGCCTGACACTGGATGTAAAGTGTGTGAGCGGACCCGGGGCTAGTCTTCGGTGTGAGGGGCCTACGGTACTGCAAGCACTGTTTGGGTATCATCCTCTATTAGTCTTGTAATGCCCCTTTCTTTTCTTCCTTGCTAAGTGTAAAACCAATGCATTCAGCTATTGTGTTCTCCCTTTGTATGGTAAACTTATCTTCGTTTTGATGAAATCCTCCATGCGGTGCCTAAACCTATACCTCACTAATATTTAATACACTTACTGAAATTCTGACCCATTTTGTGCAGCGACGGTATACCTGAGCAGCTCTCAAATGGGGTAACTTTTATATGTGATATAAAGTAGCCTAAGAAACTAGCTCCAAGCTGACAGTCACGTATTATTACTAATATTATTACTATTATTATTATTATTATTATTATTATTATTATTACTATAGTTTAAGCGCTAAAACCGAAAGTGGAGACGTGACTGATGGGATGGGCTTTTGGTCAGTTGCTGGGACGATCACTGTGGTGGTTTCTAAGTGTAACTCCACTTAAAGTTGTGACAGAATTAAATTATATATTTTAGAAAGTATATAAGTGGCGAAGGAAAGTACATTTAAGAGGATGGTGAGGGTAGAAGGGACCACTTTCATTCATCCCCACTCCCCAGGTGGTGGGGATGTACGTGTTATGGGGCAGGTGTACGTGTGGTTGGGGTGGCGTGTACGTGTGGCTGGGGTAGCGTGTACGTGTGGCTGGGGTGGGGTGTACGTGTGGCTGGGGTGGCGTGTACGTGTGGCTTGGGTGGGATGTACGTGTGGCTGGGGTGGGGTGTACGTGTGGCTGGGGTGGGGTGTACGTGTGGCTGGGGTGGGGTGTACGTGTGGCTGGGGTGGGGTGTACGTGTGGCTGGGGTGGGGTGTACGTGTGGCTGGGGTGGGGTGTACGTGTGGCTGAGGCAATAATGGTGGTGTTGGTGACAGTGTGGCACTGCGTGAGAAATAGCACCCCTCCTTCCTCCTTCCTCACCCCGACCCCCCACACAGCCTCCTGCCGGTATTCATGGCACTGTTAGCGACCAATTATGGCTCTCTGGTAGTGCCACCCATCTCTCTCTCTCTCTCTCTCTCTCTCTCTCTCTCTCTCTCCCTCCCTCCTCCCCGTCAATCTTCCTCGAAGAGCCGTCAAAGGAGACCTCCACTTGACAGCCTCTGTTATGGAGGCCCATTTCCTCTCTCGCCCTCAATGCCCCATAGAAACCCCTTTAATGGGGGACTAAGGAGCATCTCCGGTACTCTCCAGATGGACGAGATAGCAGGAAGTGAGTCTCTCCCAGCATCCCTTACCCCTGTCTTCACTCCTGTTTTGTCTTTTTACCCAAATCTC
>NC_091308.1:32061703-32106703 GCF_038502225.1 Cherax quadricarinatus
TATCTATCCATGCAGCCAGCTGGTACTTATCCATGCAGGAAGATGGTACCTATCCATGCAGCCAGCTGGTACTTATCCATGCAGCCAGATAGTATCTATCCATGCAGTCAGATGGTATCTATCCATGCAGCCAGCTGGTACTTATCCATACAGTCAGATGGTATCTATCCATGCAGCCAGCTGGTACTTATCCATGCAGCCAGATAGTATCTATCCATGCAGTCAGATGGTATCTATCCATGCAGCTAGCTGGTACTTATCCATGCAGCCAGATAGTATCTATCCATACAGTCAGATGGTATCTATCCATGCAGCCAGCTGGTACTTATCCATGCAGCCAGATAGTATCTATCCATGCAGTCAGATGGTATCTATCCATGCAGCTAGCTGGTACTTATCCATGCAGTCAGATGGTATCTATCCACGCAGCCAGCTGGTACTTATCCATGCAGTCAGATGGTATCTATCCATGCAGCTAGCTGGTACTTATCTATACAGTCAGTTTACCTAGCCCTGCAACAACAGGACACCTGTTACTCTGGCCACAAGATACCTATCCATCGAGGGATGAAGTGCACTATCCCTGTCAGGTGGCAACACTCTGCCAACTGACTAAAATAAAATTTTGCGTGAACTTCAGGTGACGATTCATCAGGAGGCCAGGAGCTAAGACTCGACCCCTTGCAACCATGTATAAATGAGTACACACGCGCACACAGCCACTACTTCAACAACGCACCGCTTTCCATCTACCACCAAAACTTTGCCCAGAGTAAGTAGGAGTAAATCACGAGAATCTTTGAAAATGGAGAGAGAGAAAGAGAGAGAGAGAGAGAGAGAGAGAGAGAGAGAGAGAGAGAGAGAGAGAGAGAGAGAGAGAGAGAGAGAGAGAGAGAGAGAGAGAGAGAGAGAGAGAGAGAGAGAGTGAGTGAGTGAGTGAGTGGAGGGAGAGGAGGAGGGGACGGGGGGAGGAGAGGTAAGAGGATGACGGACAAGACTTGAAACTTCAAGTCCGCGCGCGATCCGCTGCCGCTCTAATAGTTTTTTTTCCCTTGTCTCTCTATGTTCTTGAGGCGCAAGGAAAAGTTTCCTGACGGGAAATGTTCATGTGAATGTCTGATGTATTGGTAAGATCTGACACAAGCCGAAGCCTGGGATCCCGCCAGCACCAGGAAGCGAGGAGGAGAACACCGGGATGGGTGTACAATCCACAATAATTTCCCCAAGCCCCACTTTATCCCCATCCCCGGCTTCACCTTCACGGACACGCCCTCTTCATTTCCTAGTGGGAAGGAGATAGTGACACTACTGTGTATTTCATAATGGTTGCTATTTTGATTTTTACTGCCCAATTTATGAATGCTGGTTTGAAAGCAAGGTGGTGGTGGTGGTGCAACTATCAGGGTACTGTGGTAGTGCAACTATCAGGCTACTGTGGTAGTGCAACTATCAGGGTGCTGTGGTAGTGCAACTATCAGGGTACTGTGGTAGTGCAACTATCAGGGTACTGTGGTAGTGCAACTATCAGGGTACTGTGGTAAGAGAACTATCAGGGTACTGCGGTAATGCAACTATCAGGGTACTGTGGTAGTGCAACTATCAGGGTACTGTGGTAGTGGTATTCGAACTATCAGGGTAATATGTTCGTGGTCCTGGAGCTATCAAGGTTCGGCTGTCATGGTCTTGGAACTATCAAGGTACGGTGGTGGTCTTGGAACTATCAAGGTACGGTGGTGGTCTTGGAGCTATCAAGATACTGTATCATGGCACTGGAATTATCAAGGTACTGTATCATGGTCTTCGAACTATCAAGATACTGTATCATGGTCTTGGAACTATCAAGGTACTGGAACTATCAAGGCACCGCATCATGGTCTTGGAACTACCAAGGTACTTTATCATGGCCTTGGAACTATCAAGGTACGGTGGTGGTTTTGGAACTATCAAGGTGCGGTAGTGGTCTTGGAACTATCAAGGTACGGTGGTGGTCTTGGAACTATCAAGGTACGGTGGTGGTCTTGGAACCATCAAGGTACGGTGGTGGTCTTGGAACCATCAAGGTACGGTGGTGGTCTTGGAACCATCAAGGTACGGTGGTGGTCTTGGAACCATCAAGGTACGGTGGTGGTCTTGGAACCATCAAGGTACGGTGGTGGTCTTGGAACCATCAAGGTACGGTGGTCTTGGAACTATCAAGGTACGGTGGTGGTCTTGGAACTATCAAGGTACGGTGGTGGTCTTGGAACTATCAAGGTACGGTGGTGGTCTTGGAACTATCAAGGTACGGTGGTGGTCTTGGAACCATCAAGGTACGGTGGTGGTCTTGGAACCATCAAGGTACGGTGGTGGTCTTGGAACTATCAAGGTACGGTGGTGGTCTTGGAACCATCAAGGTACGGTGGTGGTCTTGGAACCATCAAGGTACGGTGGTGGTCTTGGAACCATCAAGGTACGGTGGTGGTCTTGGAACCATCAAGGTACGGTGGTGGTCTTGGAACCATCAAGGTACGGTGGTGGTCTTGGAACCATCAAGGTACGGTTACGTTTAGTTTTTATGTAGTCGTTTCTGGAGGTCATCGCCCTAGCGGCTGGTCCTAGACCAGATCTCCAGACACTATCCCCAGACACCACCCCCAGACATCCCCCAGATGCCACCCCAACACACCAGATATAAATGTTTTAAATGCATTTCTAAGCCTCTTCCCTCCCCCATGTTTTCCCGTCTCTGTTTTCTGCCTTTCTCATTTTCCCCTCCCTCCCCAGCTTAGTCTACACCTCCACCACTGCCAAGTTCACTCCCTTTTCCCCTCTCTCCATGACTATGTCTACACTTACCCATCACCCCCTCACCAATTCCCCTTTACCCTCCCCATCCCCCCACCCCCACAACCCCATCTCTTGATGTAATTTGCCCAAGGTCTCTGGCGAATACAAATGGCACACAGATGACCTTACTAGTGGGGGTGGAGTGTTGGGGAGGTGGGGAGAGTTTGAGGAGGGAGTGTTGAAGTGGGAGTGTTGGTGTTGTTGGGGAGGGAAGGGGGAAGATGCGCACACTGTGACTCTTGATGTTGGCGCTGAGGGCTGCAGGAGAGGGGGGACGAGGGGGGGAAAGAGTAGGAATGACCTTCGTTAGGTATGCTGGGATAGGTGAGGGAAGGAAGGGGAGGGGGGGTAGAAGAGTGGGAGGTAAACCAAGATGCTGTGGAGGAGAGAACTGGTTTGGAGTGGTTTAAGTAATGGTGAGGCATAATAGTAATGTGGGAGACATGTACCAACCACCATTATCACCACCACCATAACGACCACAACCACCACCATTATCACCACCACCACCACCACAACCACCATTCATTGCTACTGGTAAAACCTGAAGGCCTCATCCAACTGAATTAAAAAACAAACAAATCTGTTACTGGAGTATCGCTCGATGAAATAATCAATAAAAAAACTGATGTTCATTTAAGCTTTCTGAGGTAAGTAACCAACCGAGGTGTGTGTGTGTGTGTGTGTGTGTGTGTGTGTGTGTGTGTGTGTGTGTGTGTGTGTGTGTGTGTGTGTGTGTGTGTGTGTGTGTGTGTGTGTGTGTAAGACTGAGATCCTTTGCGATCGAAATCTGTGAACTGTAGATCATGGTAAGGGGGTGTGGTGTGGGAAAGATCCTGGAACATCCATAAATCCCGATGTGGGTCATCAGCAGGGTGACTCACACACACACACACACACACACACACACACACACACACACACACACACACACACACACACACACACACACACACACACCGAACAGCTGACTATAGCAACTCACCCTTTTTTTTCCTACTGAATTTATGGACGCCTTGTTTCTCGACACATTTCTCCACTTCCCTCTCTCGTCTTCCTCCCACCAGCGGTAGACTATGGGAGGTTGGTACACCTGTGTGATCTCACCAGCGGTAGACTATGGGAGGTTGGTACACCTGTGCGATCTCACCAGCGGTAGACTATGGGAGGTTGGTACACCTGTGCGATCTCACCAGCGGTAGACTATGGGAGGCTGGTACACCAGTATGATCCAAGTGAATGTTTCGTAAGATTTCTCCTAATTTGCCACTGACTAGTGATCGTCTGTGTCTGGAACGTAGTGATAAATCCAACTCTGGCAGATCATTGGATGTTTAACATAGATTTGGCAGGCCAGCGGATGCTAAATCACTTGTGGGTCATCATTTGATAGTGTCAATAAATATGCCTACAGTTACCAAGGTATCCCGTGCTCCTAGTTACCAAGGTATCCCATGCTCCCAGTTACCAAGGTATCCCATGCTCCCAGTCACCTATCCTAGTTACCTATCAGAAAACAGTCGTAAGACTTACCATTCATAGAAATCTCTGCTTGCCATACCATTACTTAAATATTTTTATTAAGCAAAACTAGATACATAAACATTGAGCTGGTATCCTGTTGTGTGTGGAAGTTACAGAGTGGCAAGAAAAGGTAAGTAGCTGTTACCCTCTCATGTTCAGTCATTGTGGCTGTGTTAGTGGTGAAATGCTTTGGTACCAGACAATATGGAAATAAAACCTAAGAACATAGCCTGAGTTTCATCACTAGAGAAATAGAAATAGAGAGAAAATCTACGCAAATCTCTACCCGAGTTTCATCACTAACGAGGAAAAAATCTACGGAAATCTCTATCCGAATTTTATTACCCATTTAAATAAAATCTACGGATATTTTTTACCCTGATTTCATCGCTACCGAGAAAATCTTCATCACTAAATTCTACTGGAACATCTACCCCTGGTTTGTAAGGATGTATTTTCTTAATCACTGTTTTTTTCCCCTAAGAAAGAAGGTTGACCCAAAGAAGGAAACACACTGACCATCAATCATTCAATAGCTGTCTTAACAGAAGTATCAGGACATCTCACCCTCTGCCATTCTCTCCCACCCAGTCTCTCCCACCCAGTCTCTCCTTCCCAGTCTCTCCTTCCCAGTCTCTCTCACCCAGTCTCTCCCACTCAGTCTCTCCCACTCAGTCTCTCCTTCCCAGTCTCTCCCTCCAAGTCTCTCCCACCCAGTCTCTCCCTCCCAGTCTCTCCCACCCAGTCTCTCCCTCCCAGTCTCTCTCACCCAGTCTCTCCTTCCCAGTCTCTCCTTCCCAGTCTCTCCTTCCCAGTCTCTCCTTCTCAGTCTCTCCTTCCCAGTCTCTCCTTCCCAGTCTCTCCTTCCCAGTCTCTCCTTCCCAGTCTCTCCTTCCCAGTCTCTCCTTCCCAGTCTCTCCTTCCCAGTCTCTCCTTCCCAGTCTCTCCTTCCCAGTCTCTCCTTCCCAGTCTCTCCCTCCCAGTCTCTCTGGTACAATATTTGCCTAACATTAGGCCGGGCAGGTCGACCATCTGAGAACCTTTAACAATGGCCGACTTCACTTCGTTTACGTCTTCAAAACTTTGCCTCCGGACACCAACAGAGAGCGAGTGAGTGAGAGAGAATGGAAAGAAAAGAAAGGAATAAAATGAAAGAAAATTTTAAATTGGAGAAGAGATAGGAAGACAGAGTGAAATAAATAAGAAGAGAATGAGAAGGGGATGTCGAGAGAATGGAAGGAATTGGTGATGAAAATGGAGAGTGGCGAGCAACAGTATGAAGGGATGAAGGATGAGAGAGGACATAATAAGAAAGAAAAAGGGGAAAGAAAGAATGAGAAGAAGGGGGGTTAAAAAGAACATAAAAAAAGGCGAAGGATAAAAACAGAAATAAATATATGAGATAATCAGAAAAGGCTGGGTTGAAAAAGAAAATCGGAGATAGATGGAATGAGAGAGATGGTGAAAAGAAAGGAAGAAAATAAGGATGAAGATATGGAGAATTAGGAAGAGGAGGGGAAACGAAGAGAAAGGCTAAGAAGAGAAGACCTAAATATTAATACCATATTTTTTTTTAAAGCCACAAACATATTTTAAATTCTTTCTCGTCACGCGACGCAGGTGTCGCGTGACGTCACGGACACGGGACACAGTGTCACGTGTCTGTCCGTGACGTCACAAAACAAGGCGTCCACCTTATTGCCTGTCAAGCGTGTACCAGTGATACTGTGATTACCTTCGTCAAGTCAAAACTAATCAGAGTAATGGGATCATTTCCTGACAACGTTTCTCTCATGCAAAGTGTTTTTTCTCGGTTAAGAATCTCACTACACTGCTTTTGTGTCTGTTTTCGTCCTGCCTATTCAAGGTATTTCAGAACAGTGGTTAGATGAAGGAGTTTCAGTTTCCTGAAACTCGCGCTGTGGGTTACTCAACAGAAAAGGGCAAAAAGGAGTGTAATTTTTTTTATATCGCATCCCCGTCTAGAAAGATCGGGGAAAGTGGGTAGTGGTGATCAGTGTTGGGACTCGGGGAGTTGCAGGTGGATCTGGATTCTTAAGAAAAATGTTGCATTCCTTGATTTCTTCTGTTTGCCTCCTGGTTGATCCTGGGTGTGGTTCATTCTTTCAACACGGCTTGTCAGTACTCAGTTTCATAAATTTCAGTCTCACAGAAATTTCAGTTTTAAATAATGCTGCCCCTGCGTGTGAGCATGCTGTGTGTGAGCATGCTGCGTGTAAGCATGCTGCGTGTGAGCATGCTACATGTGAGCATGCTGCGTGTGAGCATGCTGCGTGTGAGCATGCTGCGTGTGAGCATGCTGCGTGTGAGCATGCTGCGTGTGAGCATGCTGCGTGTAGCATGCTGCGTGTGAGAATACTGCGTGTGAGAATGCTGCGTGTGAGCATGCTGCGTGTAGCATGCTGCGTGTGAGCATGCTGCGTGTGAGCATGCTGTGTGTGAGCATGCTGCGTGTAAGCATGCTGCGTGTGAGCATGCTGCGTGTGAGTATGCTACATGTGAGCATGCTGCGTGTGAGCATGCTACATGGGAGCATGCTACATGTGAGCATGCTGCGTGTGAGCATGCTGCGTGTGAGCATGCTGCGTGTAGCGTGCTGCGTGTAAGCATGCTGCGTGTGAGCATGCTGCGTGTGAGCATGCTACATGTGAGCATGCTGCGTGTGAGCATGCTGCGTGTGAGCATGCTGCGTGTAGCGTGCTGCGTGTGAGCATGCTGCGTGTAAGCATGCTGCGTGTGAGCATGCTGCGTGTGAGCATGCTGTGTGTAAGCATGCTGCGTGTGAGCATGCTGCGTGTAGCATGCTGCGTGTGAGCATGCTGCGTGTGAGCATGCTGCGTGTGAGCAAGCTGTGTGTAAGCATGCTGCGTGTAAGCATGCTGTGTGTGAGCAAGCTGCGTGTGAGCATGCTGTGTGTAAGCATGCTGCGTGTGAGCATGCTGCGTGTAAGCATGCTGCGTGTGAGCATGCGTGTGAGCATGCTGCGTGTAGCATGCTGCGTGTGAGCATGCTGCGTGTGAGCATGCTGCGTGTAAGCATGCTGTGTGTAAGCATGCTGCGTGTGAGCATGCTGCTTGTAGCATGCTGCGTGTGAGCATGCTGCTTGTAGCATGCTGCGTGTGAGCATGCTGCGTGTGAGCATGCTGCGTGTCAGCATGCTGCGTGTGCGCATGCTGCGTGGAGCATGCTGCGTGTGAGCATGCTGCGTGTGAGGAAGCTGTGTGTAAGCATGCTGCGTGTAAGCATGCTGTGTGTGAGCAAGCTGCGTGTGAGCATGCTGCGTGTGAGCATGCTGCGTGTGAGCATGCTGTGTGTGAGCAAGCTGTGTGTAAGCATGCTGCGTGTGAGCATGCTGCGTGTGAGCAAGCTGTGTGTAAGCATGCTGCGTGTAAGCATGCTGTGTGTGAGCATGCTGCGTGTGAGTATGCTACATGTGAGCATGCTGCGTGTGAGCATGCTACATGTGAGCATGCTGCGTGTGAGCATGCTGCGTGTGAGCATGCTGCGTGTGAGCATGCTGCGTGTAGCGTGCTGCGTGTAAGCATGCTGCGTGTGAGCATGCTGCGGGTGAGCATGCTACATGTGAGCATGCTGCGTGTGAGCATGCTGCGTGTGAGCATGCTGCGTGTAGCGTGCTGCGTGTGAGCATGCTGCGTGTAAGCATGCTGCGTGTGAGCATGCTGCGTGTGAGCATGCTGGGTGTCAGCATGCTGCGTGTGAGCATGCTGCGTGTAGCATGCTTCGTGTTAGCATGCTGCGTGTGAGCATGCTGCGTGTGAGCAAGCTGTGTGTAAGCATGCTGCGTGTAAGCATGCTGTGTGTGAGCAAGCTGCGTGTGAGCATGCTGTGTGTAAGCATGCTGCGTGTGAGCATGCTGCGTGTAAGCATGCTGCGTGTGAGCATGCGTGTGAGCATGCTGCGTGTAGCATGCTGCGTGTGAGCATGCTGCGTGTGAGCATGCTGCGTGTAAGCATGCTGTGTGTAAGCATGCTGCGTGTGAGCATGCTGCTTGTAGCATGCTGCGTGTGAGCATGCTGCTTGTAGCATGCTGCGTGTGAGCATGCTGCGTGTGAGCATGCTGCGTGTAAGCATGCTGCGTGTGAGCATGCTGCGTGTAGCATGCTGCGTGTGAGCATGCTGCGTGTGAGTAAGCTGCGTGTAAGCATGCTGCGTGTAAGCATGCTGTGTGTGAGCAAGCTGCGTGTGAGCATGCTGTGTGTGAGCAAGCTGTGTGTAAGCATGCTGCGTGTGAGCATGCTGCGTGTGAGCAAGCTGTGTGTAAGCATGCTGCGTGTAAGCATGCTGTGTGTGAGCAAGCTGCGTGTGAGCATGCTGTGTGTAAGCATGCTGCGTGTGAGCATGCTGCGTGTGAGGATGCTGTGTGTGAGCAGCTGTGTGTAAGCATGCTGCGTGTGAGCATGCTGCGTGTGAGCAAGCTGTGTGTAAGCATGCTGCGTGTGAGCATGCTGCGTGTGAGCAAGCTGTGTGTAAGCATGCTGCGTGTAAGCATGCTGTGTGTGAGCATGCTGCGTGTGAGCATGCTGCGTGTGAGCATGCTGCGTGTGAGCATGCTGCGTGTAGCATGCTGCGTGTGAGAATACTGCGTGTGAGCATGCTGCGTGTAGCATGCTGCGTGTGAGCATGCTGCGTGTGAGCATGCTGTGTGTGAGCATGCTGCGTGTAAGCATGCTGCGTGTGAGCATGCTGCGTGTGAGTATGCTACATGTGAGCATGCTGCGTGTGAGCATGCTACATGTGAGCATGCTGCGTGTGAGCATGCTGCGTGTGAGCATGCTGCGTGTAGCGTGCTGCGTGTAAGCATGCTGCGGTGTGAGCATGCTGCGTGTGAGCATGCTACATGTGAGCATGCTGCGTGTGAGCATGCTGCGTGTGAGCATGCTGCGTGTAGCGTGCTGCGTGTGAGCATGCTGCGTGTGAGCATGCTGCGTGTGAGCATGCTGCGTGTGAGCATGCTGCGTGTGAGCATGCTGCGTGTGAGCATGCTGTGTGTAAGCATGCTGCGTGTGAGCATGCTGCGTGTAGCATGCTGCGTGTGAGCATGCTGCGTGTGAGCATGCTGCGTGTGAGCAACCTGTGTGTAAGCATGCTGCGTGTAAGCATGCTGTGTGAGCAAGCTGCGTGTGAGCATGCTGTGTGTAAGCATGCTGCGTGTGAGCATGCTGCGTGTAAGCATGCTGCGTGTGAGCATGCGTGTGAGCATGCTGCGTGTAGCATGCTGCGTGTGAGCATGCTGCGTGTGAGCATGCTGCGTGTAAGCATGCTGTGTGTAAGCATGCTGCGTGTGAGCATGCTGCTTGTAGCATGCTGCGTGTGAGCATGCTGCTTGTAGCATGCTGCGTGTGAGCATGCTGCGTGTAGCATGCTGCGTGTGAGCATGCATGCTGCGTTGTGAGCATGCTGCGTGTGAGCAAGCTGTGTGTAAGCATGCTGCGTGTAAGCATGCTGTGTGTGAGCAAGCTGCGTGTGAGCATGCTGTGTGTAAGCATGCTGCGTGAGCATGCTGCGTGTAAGCATGCTGCGTGTGAGCATGCTGCGTGTAGCATGCTGCGTGTGAGCATGCTGCGTGTGAGTAAGCTGTGTGTAAGCATGCTGCGTGTAAGCATGCTGTGTGTGAGCAAGCTGCGTGTGAGCATGCTGCGTGTGAGCATGCTGCGTGTGAGCATGCTGTGTGTGAGCAAGCTGTGTGTAAGCATGCTGCGTGTGAGCATGCTGCGTGTGAGCAAGCTGTGTGTAAGCATGCTGCGTGTAAGCATGCTGTGTGTGAGCAAGCTGCGTGTGAGCATGCTGTGTGTAAGCATGCTGCGTGTGAGCATGCTGCGTGTGAGGATGCTGTGTGTGAGCAGCTGTGTGTAAGCATGCTGCGTGTGAGCATGCTGTGTGTGAGCAAGCTGTGTGTAAGCATGCTGCGTGTGAGCATGCTGCGTGTGAGCAAGCTGTGTGTAAGCATGCTGCGTGTAAGCATGCTGTGTGTGAGCATGCTGCGTGTGAGCATGCTGCGTGTGAGCATGCTGCGTGTGAGCATGCTGCGTGTAGCATGCTGCGTGTGAGAATACTGCGTGTGAGAATGCTGCGTGTCAGCATGCTGCGTGTAGCATGCTGGCGTGTGAGCATGCTGCGTGTGAGCATGCTGTGTGTGAGCATGCTGCGTGTAAGCATGCTGCGTGTGAGCATGCTGCGTGTGAGTATGCTACATGTGAGCATGCTGCGTGTGAGCATGCTCCTTGTGAGCATGCTGCGTGTGAGCATTCTGCGTGTGAGCATGCTGCGTGTAGGCGTGCTGCGTGTAAGCATGCTGCGTGTGAGCATGCTGCGTGTGAGCATGCTACATGTGAGCATGCTGCGTGTGAGCATGCTGCGTGTGAGCATGCTGCGTGTAGCGTGCTGCGTGTGAGCATGCTGCGTGTAAGCATGCTGCGTGTGAGCATGCTGCGTGTGAGCATGCTGCGTGTGAGCATGCTGCGTGTAAGCATGCTGTGTGTAAGCATGCTGCGTGTGAGCATGCTGCGTGTAGCATGCTGCGTGTGAGCATGCTGCGTGTGAGCATGCTGCGTGTGAGCAACCTGTGTGTAAGCATGCTGCGTGTAAGCATGCTGTGTGAGCAAGCTGCGTTGTGAGCATGCTGTGTGTAAGCATGCTGCGTTGTGAGCATGCTGCGTGTAAGCATGCTGCGTGTGAGCATGCGTGGTGAGCATGCTGCGTGTAGCATGCTGCGTGTGAGCATGCTGCGTGTGAGCATGCTGCGTGTAAGCATGCTGTGTGTAAGCATGCTGCGTGTGAGCATGCTGCTTGTAGCATGCTGCGTGTGAGCATGCTGCTTGTAGCATGCTGCGTGTGAGCATGCTGCGTGTGAGCATGCTGCGTGTAAGCATGCTGCGTGTGAGCATGCTGCGTGTAGCATGCTGCGTGTGAGCATGCTGCGTGTGAGTAAGCTGTGTGTAAGCATGCTGCGTGTAAGCATGCTGTGTGTGAGCAAGCTGCGTGTGAGCATGCTGCGTGTGAGCATGCTGCGTGTGAGCATGCTGTGTGTGAGCAAGCTGTGTGTAAGCATGCTGCGTGTGAGCATGCTGCGTGTGAGCAAGCTGTGTGTAAGCATGCTGCGTGTAAGCATGCTGTGTGTGAGCAAGCTGCGTGTGAGCATGCTGTGTGTAAGCATGCTGCGTGTGAGCATGCTGCGTGTGAGGATGCTGTGTGTGAGCAGCTGTGTGTAAGCATGCTGCGTGTGAGCATGCTGTGTGTGAGCAAGCTGTGTGTAAGCATGCTGCGTGTGAGCATGCTGCGTGTGAGCAAGCTGTGTGTAAGCATGCTGCGTGTAAGCATGCTGTGTGTGAGCATGCTGCGTGTGAGCATGCTGCGTGTGAGCATGCTGCGTGTGAGCATGCTGCGTGTAGCATGCTGCGTGTGAGCATGCTGCGTGTGAGGATGCTGTGTGTGAGCAGCTGTGTGTAAGCATGCTGCGTGTGAGCATGCTGTGTGTGAGCAAGCTGTGTGTAAGCATGCTGCGTGTGAGCATGCTGCGTGTGAGCAAGCTGTGTGTAAGCATGCTGCGTGTAAGCATGCTGTGTGTGAGCATGCTGCGTGTAAGCATGCTGTGTGTGAGCAAGCTGCGTGTGAGCATGCTGTGTGTAAGCAAGCTGCGTGTAAGCATCCTGTATCTTCCCAAGGCCAGCCATGCTTGTACACTCAATTATCTGAACAATATTCTGCATCCTTCTCCCCATCACCCATGGATGTGTGGGGGGGGGGTCACTCTGACAGAATGATCCCATCATCCTGCATCCCCACCCATGTATAGGTGAGGTGTCTGTGAGACTCGGAGAATAGTTTAACTAATACATACAATTTATATAAGTACATGTATATTCATATAGAAATTGTGGCAAAATATTAACGTTGTATATCCACCATTAAGATGTTTATATGTTCAGTAAACTAATGTTTTCAGCATAGCTAAATTGTATGTTTTATTAATATAACTGCAAATTATACACATTTATTAACGTTTAGATATTCAAAATAAAGATAGAAATACATATGAAGGTGTCACTCGGGCATCATTCACCCAGCCAGCTGTTGTACGTGCCATACCCTGGCATCATTCACCCAGCCAGCTGCTGTACGTGCCATACCCTGGCATCATTCACCTAGCCAGATGCTGTACGTGCTATACCCTTGCATCATTCACCCAACCAGCTACTGTACGTGCCATACCCTGACATCATTCACCCAGCCTGCTGTTGTACGTGCCATACCCTGACATCATTCACCCAGCCAGCTGCTGCACGTGCCATACCCTGGCATCATTCACCCAGCCAGCTCGGAAACAGTTAAAGCTGTCCGTGTCTTCGTAGTTCATCACTCTTACGTAGACTTTAGGAAGGTCCACCAGGTAGACATACATGTCGCGAAACTCTCTACTTGCATGCTAGCTTCTCCGCCAGTTGCAAGAGCGTAAACAAACCACGAGGCGCTGTGTACGGACCTCATGAACGTAAAACAACATTGTCACTGGCGTATCTCTCTCTCAAATTCTTGTTTCCTCGGATACCTTGTGATCGGTGCGCAAAAGTCGATTTTGTGACGTGTTTATTTCACACTTTGTAACTTTATCACCCGCGATGACTATTGAATGTAAACGGTGTGTTTGACCGGCAACATGGTGGACACAGCTGACGGAATCACGTGTCTGCAAACTCTCTATAGAAGTTTTGGAAAGGAGACGAGAGAGAAAAAAGGAGAGGACAGAGAGGAGAGAAGAGGAGAGAGAAGAGGAGAGAAAAGAAGAAGAGAAGAGGAAAGAGGAGAGCGAGGAATAGAGAGGAAAGGAGTGAAGACGAGAAAGGAGGTGAAGATTCATCCGCAGTGTGCTGTTATCCTGTGCGAGAGGTACACAGTGGATAGTTTTTTTTTTTTTTACACAGGGTTTCACAAGGTTAAGGATCCCTAGCTTTATTGACAAGCTATTTACAAGTTAAGGATTCCTAACTTTATTGGCAAGCTAAGAGCTGTTACCTACATCAGCTCATTTGAAAGCATTTTTATTGTTATGAGACATACAAGTAGGAAACAAGATGAAGTTGGAGCCATCTGTGGGCCAGCATTTTCATGTGATCAACTGAGTTTATCTCGTTGACATCATTATGCTGTACGAATGTGTTCCATACTCGAGTCATCCTGGGTATATAGGATCTCAGATGGAGTGATGTTCTGGAGAAGGGTACAGCCAGAGTGAAGTTGCTGCTTTCTGCCAGTCTTGTGGCATAAAAGCTTGTTTCACACTGTCCTCGAAGCGGATCCAAGTGTGGTACTTTGACAACATTGGCCTCGTACATAACAGTAAGGCCACCCACATCCCTCCTATGTTGAAGGCTCTGCTGAAATGACAGATCTATCCAGGATGGGTCCAGGCGAGAGATGAGACGTCTTGCTCTGTTCTCTACTCTGTCAAGCAGTCGCAGATGAGAGGGGGGGGAGGCAGGCAAACCAAGAAAGTGGAGCATACTCAAGGTGTGAGCGTACTTGTGCCTCGTACAGGATCTTCCAACCCCTACTGTCAAGCAGATGCGAGATACGGCGAAGTGCTGTAAGCTTCCTGGCTGCCTTGTTTGCAAGATTTACAACATGGTTCTTCATGGTCAGTTTGGAGTCAAATTTCACCCCAAGGATATCAACTTCTTCTCCAGGTGAAACACCCTCCCATTCATCCTTACTATTGCACCAGCATTACCATTATGGTGCCTAGAGACGATCATCATTTGCGTTTTCTCAGGTGCAAACGTTACTTGCCATCTATTTCCCCAAGCTGATATAGCTCTCAGCTGGTGATTGATGTAGCTTAGGGCAGCTGGCATTTCTTCTCTTGGATAAGTGAATGTCAGTGTGCAGTCGTCTGCATATGCATGTGATTCTGGGATGAGATGAAGAAGGTCCTTGAAGTAGACATTATGTTTCTCTGTCACAATGAGGCAGAGTGTGGAGTATAAAAGAGATAACTGAAGAGGGGAGAATGGCATAAAGGAGGAGAGATAAGGGAGGAGAGAAGGCGGAGATGGAGCAAAGAAATGGGAGGGAGGAAGACTCTCTCACCATTAGCTAAAACTTTGAGAACAAAATAAAGTTTGTAAGTCTGCGAGCATTGGACGCGCTACCCCCTCTCCCCCTCCCCCTTCTTTCCTTCCCCCTCTCCCCCTTCTTTCCTTCCCCCTCTCCACCTCCCCCTTCTTTCCTTCCCCCTCTCCCCCTTCTTTCATTCCCCCTCTCCCCCTCCCCCTTCTTTCCTTTCCCCTCTCCACCTCCCCTTTCTTTCCTTCCCCCTCTCCACCTCCCCTTCTTTCCTTCCCCCTCTCCACCTCCCCCTTCTTTCCTTCCCCCTCTCCACTTCCCTCTTCTTTCCTTCCCCCTCTCCACCTCCCCCTTCTTTCCTTCCCCCTCTCCACCTCTTCCTTCTTTCCTTCCCCCTCTCCACCTCCCCCTTCTTTCCTTCCCCCTCTCCACCTCCCCCTTCTTTCCTTCCCCCTCTCCACCTCTCCCTTCTTTCCTTACCCCTCTCCACCTCCACCTTCTTTCCTTCCCTCTCTCCACCTCCCCCTTCTTTCCTTCCCCTCTCCACCTCCCCATTCTTTCCTTCCCCCTCTCCACCTCCCCCTTCTTTCCTTCCCTCTCTCCACCTCCCCCTTCTTTCCTTCCCTCTTTCCACCTCCCCCTTCTTTCCTTCCCCCTCTCCACCTCCCCCTTCTTTCCTTCCCCTCTCCACCTCCCCCTTCTTTCCTTCCCCCTCTCCACCTCCACCTTCTTTCCTTCCCCCTCTCCACCTCCCCCTTCTTTCCTTCCCCCTCTCCCTTCTTTCCTTTCCCCTCTTCATATCTCTGCCTTCCCCTTATTTCCTTTCCCATCTCCATCTCCCCACCTCTCCCTCTCTCCACCTCCCCCTTCTTTCCTTCCCTCTCTCCACCTCCCCCTTCTTTCCTTCCCCCTCTCCAGCTCCACCTTCTTTCCTTCCCCCTCTCCACCTCCCCTTTCTTTCCTTCCCCCTCTCCACCTCCCCCTTCTTTCCTTCCTCCTCTCCACCTCCCCTTCTTTCCTTCCCCATATCCACCTCCCCATTCTTTCCTTCCCCCTCTCCACCTCCCCCTTCTTTCCTTCCCCCTCTCCACCTCGTCCTTCTTTCCTTCCCCCTCTCCACCTCCCCCTTCTTTCCTTCCCCCTCTCCACCTCCCCGTTCTTTCCTTAGCCCTCTCCACCTCTCCCTTCTTTCCTTCCCCCTCTCCACCTCCACCTTCTTTCCTTCCCTCTCTCCACCTCCCCCTTCTTTCCTTCCCCCTCTCCACCTCCCCATTCTTTCCTTCCCCCTCTCCACCTCCCCCTTCTTTCCTTCCCTCTCTCCACCTCCCCCTTCTTTCCTTCCCTCTTTCACCCCCCCCTTCTTCCTTCCCCTCTCCACCTTCTTTCCTTCCCCCTCTCCACCTCCCCATCTTTCCTTCCCCTCTCACCTCCCCTTCTTTCCTTCCCTCTCCACCTCCCCTTCTTTCCTTCCCCTCTCCACCTCCTTCTTTCCTTCCCCCCTCTTCACCTCCCCCTTCTTTCCTTTCCCTCTTCATATCTCTGCCCTCTCCTTATTTCCTTTCCCATCTCCATCTCCCCACCTCTCCCTCCTCTCCACCTCCCCTTCTTTCCTTCCCTCTCTCCACCTCCCCTTCTTTCCTTCCCCTCTCACTTCCCCTTCTTTCCTTTCCCTCTCCACCTCCCCTTCTTTCCTTCCCCTCTCCACCTCCCCTTCTTTCCTTCCCCTCTCCCCTTCTTTCCTTCCCCTCTCCACCTTCTTTCCTTCCCCCTCTCCACCTCCCCCTTCTTTCCTTCCCCTCTCCACCTCCCCTTCTTTCCTTCCCCTCTCCACCTCCCATTCTTTCCTTCCTCTCTCCACCTCCCCTTCTTTCCTTCCCTCTCTCCACCTCCCCCTTCTTTCCTTCCTCTCTCCATTTCCCTTTCCCCTCTCTCCACCTTCCCTCTCTCCACCTCCATCTTCTTTCCTTCCCCTCTCCACCTCCCCTTCTTTCCTTCCCCTCTCCACCTCCCCTTCTTTCCTTCCCCTCTCCACCTCCCCTTCTTTCCTTCCCCCTCTCCACCTCCTTCTTTCTTCCCCCTCTCCACCTCCCATTCTTTCTTTCCCCTCTCCACCTCCCTTCTTTCCTTCCCCCTCTCCACCTCCATATTCTTTCCTTCCCTCTCTCCACCTCCCCCTTCTTTCCTTCCCTCTCTCCACCTCCCCCTTCTTTCCTCCCCCTCTCCACCTCCATCTTCTTTCCTTCCCCCTCTCCACCTCCCCCTTCTTTCCTTCCCCTTCTCCACCTCCCCCTTCTTTCCTTCCCCCTCTCCACCTCCCCTTCTTTCCATCCCCTCTCCACCTCCACCTTCTTTCCTTCCCCCTCTCCACCTCCCCCTTCTTTCCTTCCCTCTCTCCACCTCTCCCTTCCCTTCTTCATCTCTCTGCCTTCCCCTTATTTCCTTTCCCATCTCCATCTCCCCACCTCTCCCTCTCTCCATCTCCCCTTTCTTTCCTTCCCTCTCTCCATCTCCCCTTCTTTCCTTCCCTCTCTCCACCTCCCCCTTCTTTCATTCCTCCTCTCCATCTCTCCACCTCCCCCTTCCTTCCTTACCCCTCTCCATCTTTCTACCTCCTCTTCTTTTCCCCCCTTCCCACCCCTTATTTATCTCCCCACTTTTCACTCACAACTTCCACCTTCCCACATCCTTCTAGTTTATACACTATCTCCTTTCCTTCCTACTTTCATCTTTCCAGTTAACTTCTCTTCATCTAGTTCTGTTTCCTTCTCTTCCTCTCCCCTTCCTTTGCCCTCCATACCGCTCATCCATTACATCAGCCCCTCATCCATCCCTTCAAACTCCTCCTCCATCAACCTAACTCCCTATCCTTTAAAATATCTTTTAGCTATTTTCCCTCACACCACACCCCTTTCCTAAATCCATCTCAATATATCTCTAAAGTAATTCCTCCATCAAGACACCTTTCCCATAAATCTTCCATCACACAAGATTTTCCTTAAATCCTCCATCACCACACCTTTCCGATAAATCCTCAGTCCTTAAACCTCTCCACAAAATCCTCCATCATCACACCTCTCCCCTAAAACCTCCATCAACTCCTCTTTCCCTAAATACTCCATCACCATTCCTCTCCCTTAAATCTTCCCTCACCCCCCACACCATCCTCTCTACCTCTCCAGAGCCCCCCCCCCCCACTCCTCACCACACACAATGCGTGAATCACAAACAAATAGGGAAAAACGTTTTCGCTAGGAAGCACAAACACAACTCAAATTTTCCGGAAAATTACAAAAAATGAAAAAGAACATTACCAAAAATATTAGAGAGATTGTTACATTAAAAATATTCAAGTGAACGTTAAAAAATATATATTATTTACGAGAATGTTGGAAAAAAAACGAGAACGTTACCAAAAATATTAGAGAGACTCTTTCATATAAAAAATATTCAGAATTCTAAAATAACATACTATTAACGAGAATGTTACAAAAAAATATTTAAGTGAATCTTAAAAAATATCAACGAGAATGATGCAAAAATAAAAGAAAAAATTTAATAAATTAAAAAGATTGTTACCCCCCCCCCCAAAAAAAAAAATATTAAACAGAATATTGCAGAAATAATATTAACGCCAATGCTATAAAAGTAACATAACGAAAACGTTCTCCAAAAGTAGATAAAAATTAATCAATGTCTCAAAAAGTAGAGAACATTAACAAAATCCTGAGAGCGCATTAAAAATGAGGAAGACGTTACACAACGTAGGTAAAGATAAACGAGAATATTATAAGAGAAAACATTAAAGGCAACGTTGTTAACGCTGGTAAAGATTAACGAGAACGTAATATATATATATATATATATATATATATATATATATATATATATATATATATATATATATATATATATATATATATATATAGGTAGTAGGTTGGTAGACAGCAACCACCCAGGGGGGTACTACCATCCTGCCAAGTGAGTGTAAAACGGAAACCTGTAATTGTTTTACGTGATGGAAGGATTGCTGGTGTCCATTTTGTCTGTCTCATAAACATGCAAGATTTCAGGTACGTCTTGCTACTTCTACTTACACTTAGGTCACACTACACATACATGTACAAGCATATATATACACACATACCCCACTGGGTTTTCTAATATTTTCTTACTAGTTCTTTTTCTTGTTGTTTATTTTCTTTTACCTCCATGGGGAAGTGGAACAGAATTCTTCCTCCGTAAGCCATGCGTGTTGTAGGAGGCAACTAAAATGCCGGGAGCAAAGGGCTAGTAACCTCTTCTCCTGTATATATTACTAAATGTAAAAGGAGAAACTTTCGTTTTTCCTTTTGGGCCACCCTGCCTCGGTGGGATACGGCCGGTGTGTTGAAAGATATATATATATATATATATATATATATATATATATATATATATATATATATATATATATATATATATATATGTGTGTGTGTGTGTGTGTCGTGCCTAATATGTAAAACTGGTCAATTAGCAAGAACTCATTTAAAATTAAGTCCTTTCTGAAATTTTCTCTTATACGTTTAAAGATATATATTTTTCATTAATGTTAATGTAAAAATTTTTAATTTTGCACCAAAAGAATCCTAGAGAACTTACCTAACCTTATTATAACAAGAGAAATTTATTTTAGAGTAACCCAACTAAATATATTTTAGATTCGTTTACAATAATTTAATACTAAACAAACCCAGTGAAACAATAATAATACTTTTATTTTTTTTCGTTAGGTTCAGAATGATTTTGGCGAAATTATTGCATACACAAATTTTCACTTGTCCTATATGGCAAGATGAGCGTTGCTATTTAAGCCAAGATCGCAAATTCTGCCTATTCGGCACGACATATATATATATATATATATATATATATATATATATATATATATATATATATATATATATATATATATATATATATATATATATAATGCATACTTAACAATTAGCAGATGAGTAAAATTATTTATAAACATTATCTCTCGACCCACCGCAGGATTCGAACCTTCACACTATGCATCAAAGTATGTAGTACTTACGCCACTCGGCTAGATCCCAGACTGAGAGTGTGTAGGTTCGAACCCTGCTGTGGACTAAGACACAATGAGGTCAACGACATCATAAACAGAACTCTTGGTACAGGTGGACGCCCAGCCGAGAGGGAGCCCCGATCACTAGCAGCCAACAATACCCACAACCCAGCAAACCCCCCTGATGGGATCACCAACTATCCTTGGAAGAATGGCGAGTTCTTAGCATGGGACTATACCTGTGTGTCCACACTGGCTGACACCTATATCCGTCACAGTGTTGGGCGACAGGGAGGAGCTGCTGACCACAGGGAGGAGTACAAGATCAGCAAGTACAAGGACATAAGCCAACAGTATCAATTTGTCCCAGTGGAATCAGAGACCTTGGGATCATGGGGAAAAAATGCCACACGTTTCCAAGAATTGGGTTCCAGACTCATCGACCCCACCAGGGACCCAAGGGCAGCCACTTCCATGTTCCAACGCCTCAGCGTGGCCATCCAGAGGAGAAATGCTTGTTGCATACTTGGCTCGCGTCCAGCTTCGGAGGAGCTGGAGGAAATTCATAATCTTTAATATATTGTACAATTGTATTAATGTCTGTGTTTTCTGTAAATGTATTCTGTCTATTAATAAATGTTCCCATAGAATATAAAATATAGGGGGTGGTAGGAGAAGAAAATATTCAAACAGCTCCGGAGAGAACCTTGAGTTTTCCCTGAGGTACGTTTAATGTAAAAAAAAATTAAATTTTGTACCAAAAGAATCTTAGAAAACTTACCGAACCTTATTATAACAAGAGCAATTTATTTTAGCATAACCCAACTAAATATATTTTAGATTTGTTTACAATAATTTAATACTAAACAAACACAGTGAAATATATTATTTTCGTTAGGCTCAGGATGATTTTGGCGAAATTATTGCATACACAAATTTTCACTCTTCCTATATGGCAAGATGAGCGTTGCTATTAAGCCAAGATCGCAAGTTCTGCCTATTCGGCACGACATAATATATATATATATATATATATATATATATATATATATACAAAACAACCACTCTGAAAGAATAGAGAAATTCCAAGCGCTTTCGTGACTACTCACATTGTCAAGGAAATAGTTCCTTGATAATGTGAGTAGTCACGAAAGCGCTTGGAATTTCTCTATTCTTTCAGAGTGGTTGTTTTGCATATTCTGAAATCACCTGTTTACTGTGATCTTATTGCATATATATATATATATATATATATATATATATATATATATATATATATATATATATATATAGTGTGCGCGCGCGTGTGCACACACACACACACACTAAGAGCAGCAGTTTGTATACACTTTGGAGCTGTGTATATCCTAGTATGTCGACAGTTAGTTTTAAACCTAATAAACCAAGAAATATCACTCTAATAACTAGAATATATATTAATATAAGCAGTTCGTGTGTTGAAATATATAATAAAAGTTAAGAAAAATGCCGACTTTATTCCAATAAAATCGTTGATAACATTCCTCCATATCTTGCAGTATTTTACTTGTAAAAGAAGACATTGTAGTGTTATAAGAGTCAATGTTACCAATGTTAATCCAAATGTTTTTGACAATTTGTTGGGAATAAGTTTTAAAATATAACCAAGTTGTATAAGTACTCTGAGTAAATTTATTATTAAATTATCATCATAATTATAATTATTAACTCTCATTATTATATTTATGGCTAATATATTTAGCTTGGAAAGCTTTCTCTGAGTAAACACGACGATCAAATAATAATAATGCTTATAGCTTTTCCTTTAAATATAAGTACATAAATGAGGTTACGGGAATATTATCTCAAAAAATACAAAAGTTAATATTAAAAACGTCAAAAATTCTTCTGTAACAAAGACAAAAGTGAAGATGATGGAAACGAAAATTAACGACCGTATGCCCCCCAAAAAATGACCTTCGCCGGGTATAAGTTACAGTGAATTACACAAATATTCATCCACTCCAGGATTCTTTACCCTCACAGAAAAATCTTGATGAAGCCAAAGCAAGATCTTAAGTGGAACGATATACCAGCCAAGCTGCAGGCCAAAATGCCCTCGTGAAGTTAAAATAAAAACATGGAATTATTTAGAGCAAGGAGAAAATGTTGGCTGAAATGGGAGGGAATGGGGGTTCGGGACCGAAATGGGAGTAGGGGGTCGGAACCGAAATGGGAGGGAATGAGGGGAGGACAGAGATAGAAGAGGATGGAGCAAGATAGATATACGAAGATGAGGTGGTAGGGGAAGAGAAGTAGACTAAATGGATGACGGGGAACCATGAGTTGAACCTCGCTTTCAAGACCCATATAATTTACAAGAAAATTCCATACCTTCCAAGGAGAAATGGCGGCATATCTTTACATGTGAGATAATTCCACCTCTAACTTGAGTATGCACCACTCTCCTGGATGGCTTGCACCATATTCCCTCACTGACTTTTGACGACACGCCTCAAGCATCAACCCAGCTTGATACTACAAATTTAACAGAGCCTTCAACACTGGAAAGATGTGACTGGCTATACTGTTCTTTGCATGATTAATGTTCTTAAGCTCCAACACCTGGCTCCTTCGAGATAGACAGTCTTTAGCAGTTTCGCCCTGTTTTACAGTTCTCAATGACAAATTCTTCAGGATTAATTACTTTCGTCCGATAACTCGTATTAGGAACATGTTCTTATAATAGATATTAGAGACCAAGTTAAATGATCAAATGAAATTCCATCTCACAGACGGTACTTGAAAACCTCTGCCTCAAAGATAGTTCCAATGCCACCCTGTATCCCTTACAGCAGTGGCTCGCAGATAGCTCCAACGTCACCTTGTACCCTGCATATATATGACAGTATAGCAAGCTGTTGATTGATACAGATTTTGAAATGAGTTGAGGCAGGATAACGCCTACTGTAAAATTCTTCCAGGCATTCTCGTCCTGGCACAAATCTTCAATGTAAAAAAGTGAGAGAAATATTTCAGATGAAAAGACAAACATGGCGAGTAAAAGCGAGAATGGAAAATATGAGGAAGACACACGCACGAAAATAAATATGACTGAAAACACTGAGAGGGAGAGAGAGAGAGAGAGAGAGAGAGAGAGAGAAAAAGGACAGGGATAAAACTAGACTTATGAAGACACGAGTGACCAAACATGTATCTCTGCATCACACATACATACATACATACACACACACACATACATACACACACACACATACACACACAAAAAAAACACTAAGTGCACCAGAGAATGGAAAAGGTACAGGAGGCAAAGGACCCAGGGAAATAAGGTGATTAGTAGAAGAGCCAGAAACGAGTATGCAAAGATGAGGGAGGCCCAGCGACAGTACGAAAACGACATAGCATCGAAAGTCAAGTCTGACCCGAAACTGCTGTAGAGCCACATTAGGAGGAAGACAACAGTCAAGGACCAGGTGATAAGGCTGAGGAAAGAAGGTGGGGAACTCACAAGAAACGATCAAGAAGTATGTGAGGAGCTCAACATGAGATTTAAGGAAGTATTTACAGTGGAGACAGGAAGGCCTCTGGGGGGACAGAACAGAGGGGCACACCAGGAAGGAATATACCAACAAGTGTTGGATGACATACATACAAATGAGGAGGCGGTGAAGAAGCTGCTAAGGGACATCGATACCTCAAAGGCAATGAGACCGAACATCTCCCCGTGGGTCCTTAGAGAGGGAGCGGATATGCTGTGTGTGCCACTTACCACAATCTTCAACACATCCCTGGAAACTGAGCAACTACCTGAGGTATGGAAGACGGCAAATGTAGTTCCCATTTTTAAAAAGGGAGACAGAAAAGAGGCACTGAACTACAGACCTGTGTCACTGACGTGTATAGTATGCAAAGTTATGGAGAAGATTATCAGGAGGAGAGTGGTGGAACACTTGGAACGGAACGAGAGTATAAACGCCAACCAGCACGGATTCATGGAAGGCAAATCCTGTGTCACAAACCTTCTGGAGTTTTATGATAAAGTAACAGAAGTAAGACACGAGAGAGAGGGGTGGGTTGATTGCATCTTCTTGGACTGCAAGAAGGCCTTTGACACAGTTCATCACAAGAGATTAGTGCAGAAGCTAGAGGATCAGGCGCATATAACAGGAAGGTAACTGCAATGGATCAGAGAATACCTGACAGGGAGGCAACAACGAGTCATGGTACGTGATGAGGTATCACAGTGGGCACCTGAGACGAGCGGGGTCCCACAGGGGTCGGTCCTAGGACCAGTGCTATTTTGGTATATGTTAACATGATGGAAGGGTTAAACCCAGAAGTGTCCCTGTTCGCAGATGATGTGAAGTTAGCGAGGAGAATTAAATCAGATGAGGATCAAGCAGGACTTCAAAGAGGCCTGGACAGACTGGACACCTGGTCCAGCAACTGGCTTCTCGAATTTAACCCCGCCAAATGCAGTTATGAAGATCGGGGAAGGGCTCAGAAGACCGCAGACGGAGTATAGGCTAGGTGGCCAAAGACTGCAAACCTCCCTCAAGGAGTGAGTATAGCACCGAGCATGTCTCCGGAAGCACACATCAATCAGATAACTGCTGCAGCATATGGGGGCCTGGCAAACCTGAGAACAGCGTTCCGATACCTTAGTAAGGAATCGTTCAAGACACTGTACACCGTGTACGTCAGGCCCATACTGGAGTATGCAGCACCTGTTTGGAACCCGCACTTGATCAAGCACGTCAAGAAATTAGAGAAAGTGCAAAGGTTTGCGACAAGGTTAGTTCCAGAGCTAAAGGGGACGTCCTATGAAGAAAGGTTAAGGGAAATCGGACTGACGACACTGGAGGACAGGAGGGTCAGGGGAGACATGATAACGATATATAAAATACTGCGCGGAATAGACAAGGTGGACAAAGACAGGATGTTCCAGGGAGGGGACACAGAAACAAGAGGTCACAATTGGAAGTTGAAGACTCAGATGAGTTAAAGGGATGTTAGGAAGTATTTCTTCAGTGACGTAGTGGAGGCGGGAACCATACATAGTTTTAAGACGAGTTTGATAAAGCTCATGGAGTAGGGAGAGAGAGGACCCAGTAGCAACCAGTGAAGAGGCGGGGCCAGGAGCTAAGACTCGACCCCTGCAACCACAAATAGGTGAGTACACACACACACACACACACACACACACGTGCGCGCACACACACACACACACACACACACACGTGCGCGCACACACACACACACACACACACACACACTTGGAGAGAAGATTCTTTACAGAAAACCAATACAGACTGATGGATAAGAAATCTTGGCTTACGAATTTGCGGGAGTTCTATGGCAGAGTTACAGAGAAAAAAAAAAAACGACCGAATTGGGTGGACTGCATCTTCTTGGACTACAGGAAAACATTCGTTACAATACCATACCACAAATTACTCCTGAATTAGGGGATCAGGATGAGTTGTAAAGCATACTGCTCCAGTGGGTCATGGAGTACCTCAGTGACAAAAGATGGAG
Source organism: Cherax quadricarinatus (assembly GCF_038502225.1). Lineage (NCBI taxonomy): Eukaryota > Metazoa > Arthropoda > Malacostraca > Decapoda > Parastacidae > Cherax > Cherax quadricarinatus. The sequence goes on from NC_091308.1 coordinate 32,086,761, forward strand.
AGCAACAGTGATAGAGGAGATATTAAAATGGTATTAAAAAGTGGGGTTCGGCGAGGATCATATTAGAACTATTGATAAAATGAATGATGGTGATAGTGCTGCTTCTTTTTAGGGTCACCGTATCTGCTAGGTTGGGGAACCGGGATAAATTATCCCTAATGGGGTAAAAATGAAAATCTCGGAGTAATGAAGGTTTAATAAACATATAATTAAAATTACACACAAATTTATTATTTAATAAGCGAGGCAAATTATGAAAGATATACTTTTTCAAACAAATAATTTTTAGTTTCTTCATGTTCCTCCAAAACCTGAAGTGAAAATGTTTTCAATGAAATCCTTCAGTTCCCTAATGAGATTTTTATTAAATTATTAATTTTTTTCATTTTATTTTGTCAATTTTGTGTTTAATTTTTAAAGTCGCTTTATCACGTATAACACATACTTTTCAGCTTGTACGACTGTATCCTCAATATAAATGGATTCAATAAACTATTTTGAATTTGAATGTTCCTTGTGTTGTCCGGAGTCTGTGGACTTTCAAGTCTAGTGGGTAATTTCGCTGTACACAAATTTGTTCTGGGGTAATACCCAAAAATAGTTTGCCGACCTCTGCGTCTACCTTGATGGGTTGATGTGATAAAAAAAAACCGAGGGAACGCCGAATCAGAGGGGAAAAGGGAGTAACATGCGTCACTGCTGATGTAAAGGACAGAGATGACCTCCAGGCAGACCTAAGAAGATGAGGTAAAAGTAAGTAGCGTCTCGAGTTCAACTCGAACAAACACAAGGTTATGCGATTTGGAAATATGAATGCAGACCAGAATATAGCATGCGCAGAGATGTTGCAAATATCAGTGTGTGTAAAGGACCCGAGGGGTGAATATAACACCAAGAATATCACCAGGATTTCATATGAACTATATAACGTCAGCGGTATATATAACGTTGGCAAACTTCATAACATTTAAGAGCCATTTATAAGACATATGTTAAGCCAGTCATTAAGTACGCAGCCCTAGCATGGAGCCCACACCTAGTCACTTATGCCAAGAAGTGCGAGAAGGTCCGAAGATTTGCGAACATGATAGTACCAGAACTGGAGTATGAGAAGTTTGAAGAACTGAATCCGACTACTTGACAGGGCAGATAGACACAGTTAAGAATTAAAATGACTTCGATCAAGGGAACACAGATGAAAGCTGAAGACTTAGATGGCCCATACGGATAAAGAAGTATTTAGTCTCAGGGCTATTAAAAAACAATTTGGTTCAAGCTCAATACACAATTTCAGGAGTAATTATGATAAGGCCCAAGCGGCCGGAAATCAGTGATGCCTATCACAGTAGTGTCGGAGGCTGTGCTTAAAAGTCTCATTTAGACTATGCTGCTCAGTTCTGGTCACCGTATTACAGAATGGACATAAATGCTCTGGAAAACGTACAGAGGAGGATGACAAAGATGATCCCATGTATCAGAACTCTTCCCTATGAGGATAGACTGAGGACCCTGAATCTGCCCTCTCTCGAAAAGCGTAGAATCAGGGGGGATATGATCGAGGTGTATAAATGGAAAACGGGAATAAATAAAAGGGATGTAAATAGCGTGCTGAAAATTTCCAGCCAAGACAGGACTCGCAGCAATGGTTTCAAGTTGGAAAAATTCAGATTCAGAAAGGATATAGGAAAGCACTGGTTTGGTAATAGAGTTGTGGATGAGTGGAACAAACTCCCGAATACAGTTACTCAGGCTAAAACGTTGTGTACTTTTAAAAATAGGTTAGATAAATACATGAGTGGGTGTGGGTGGGTGTGAGTTGGACCTGGCTAGCTTGTGCTGCTGGGTTTGGTGCAGTGCTCCATCCTTGAGTGGAGATGATCAGACTGGATGGGTCATTGGGCTAATCCGGGGGGGGGGTCATTGTTCTAATCCGTGGGGGGGGGGACATGGACCTGCTCCGCATGGGTCAGTAGGCCTGTTGCAGTGTTCCTTCTTTCTTATGTTCTTATGTAACCTCCACAAACTCAAATGGGTGAGTGTACACAACCTCAGGGAGGTCGGGAAATGAAATGAACTAGACGATGTGATGGAGGAAGACTAAATACATAGTTTTAAGAGTAGGTATGAGGGGGGTCGACGAAGGGAGTGAATCTGAAAAGTGGCAAGTTGAGAGGCGGGGCCAGGAGCTAAGATTCGACCTCTGCAACCACGTATAATTGAGTATATATAAGTGAGTACGAAGACTGAGGACCATGAGGAGAGTGTTGGCACTGTAGTGTGTAGTAGTTGTGGTGGTAAGAGTGCCACGCGCCGCCATGGCATCAGTCATCACGGGGTGTCCAGCATGGCACACATGACCTCACCACCACAATGGCCCTGGCATTGCCTCCGCCCGCCACACACTACAGAGCTGCCAGACTTGATCTATGAATTCATTTTGCATGGAACGTGACTTTTTCCAGAGGTCCTGATCGCTACCCAGATAAGCTTTCTCGGGGTGCCTGTCTCCCTGTCTGCCTGCCTGTCTGTATGCATTCAAGAGAGACAGAATATGTGTGTGTGTGTGTGTGTGTGTGTGTGTGTGTGTACGGAACCCATCCTATAAAAGCAAAAGTCAAATTTTAACAGACGATTTGAAGCATATTTCTCTACATACGTAATTCTAATTAAATTCAGTCAAGTTATATTTGGTTAGGTTTGGTCAGGTTAGGCATGATTATCGCATGAATGCAAAATTTAACTAAAACGTACCATAATGCCAAACTGGACAGCAGAACAAAGATAACCTCATTCAGTTTCCTGTGCGAGAGTCACACTTTTGACGTTCCTAGCCAGAGTGATATAGTGATGCTGATCAGAAAGATAGACTTGTGTGCGTATTTAAATATCTGTGGTAGCTTTAACAAGCATTTCAGTGATATGCTTGGTGCTACCCTTAGATCCATCTCCTTTTCTTATGTTTGTAGTTTCCGACCCATCACAAAGACTAATCAGAAGATTAGTCTTTTTGACTGGCTTTCTGACTTGGCGGTAAAGGTTTGACCGTCCGAAACGGTGGATAGACAAGACCCCGATGGAAAAAAAATCCTCTGTCTTCGTGTGATCCACAGCTGATAATATTCTGGGGGTTAATAATCAGACAACGTTTGTTCCCCCCTCAACCTTTGGCACTATATAAATTGCACTCCTACACACCATCATACTATACACACATGAGTCACAGGGACGGCAAGAAGAATCTCTGCAGCCATATGTTGCTCAGGAACTAAAAGGAACTGCACTTGGAGTTGAGTTTTTCTCTCTTTTTCATAAACTCTCGCAGCCCGGCCTGAATCTAGGCCTCTTTGTTGAATGCTTAACATTGGTCACTGGACACCAATACAGACATTTAACAGCAACAATTCAGCATAAATGCAACACTGGATATCAATAATGCAGCGCAAATGAAACACTGGACAGCAACAGTTCTACATGAAGACAACACTGGACAGCAACAGTTCTACATGAAGACAACACTGGACAGCAACAGTCAAGCATAAAGACAAAATTGAACAACAGTAATCCAGCATAATGACAACACTAGACAGCAAAAGTCCAAAGAAAGACAACATTATAACACTAAGACAAACACTAAGACCAACTTTAATGCCATAAAGACAAAAACTAAGATAACATTACGGCAACATTACAGTAGTGGCAGCCCAGCACTACTTCCTGTGTACACAAAGAGAAACTCCGCATCTTCTTGAGGCGAATAGAGGGGGAGGTAAAAAAAAGTGTGTGAGCATAATACTGTCTGGCTTCCTCCCTCACTCATCCTCCTCATTCTCCCACACTCCATCTCTCCCTCCCTAATTCACTCCACTCAATCCCTCACTCTCCCTTTCTCTGTTTTCTTCCTTCCATCCTTCTACCATTCAAAACCAAATACCATAATGCACGACTGAGAATTTGTTATATTCTCAATCGTGCATTATGGTATGGTTTTGTTTATTTAACGTTTATGTTGGGTATATATTATGAATAATTAGTATTTATGTAACGAGGTTTGCGTCTGATTTACTGTAATGAATATGTTGCGTATTACTTATTTAATGAGGATGGTGCTTATTATATTTCATATGATGAGGCTGTGAATTAACATTAACAAAATTAACACAGAATTAACATCCGGAATTTAAGTAGAATTAATATAGACAAAATTACAGCTGAATTAACATGGACAAAACTGACAGATAGATATATACGCAACATATTCATTACAGTAAATCAGACGCAAACCTCGTTACATAAATACTAATCATTCATAATATATACCCAACATAAACGTTAAATAAACAAAACAGTGACACTATAAAACATAAACAATATATAAAAATGCCTCATACATTAAAAATCACACAAAAGTCACATATTTAAAATGGACCATAAAAATATTTCAATAAATACGCCTTTTACAAATGCTTAGGGAAGGTCCAGAATACGCTGTATACGCCTTAGATAATGACCGGAGGACAAAATTACTTTTTTTTGAGTACATGCATAGGAGGTGAAGCATCAGAGACGTGGGCCAGAAAACTGCAGCCACGCCCCTCGGCTCCTAGTTCTTTAACCCATAAACACAAGCCTAATTAGCAGCCCGGAGATTAGCTGCTGAGGGCCTGCTGCAGCAGCCTGAGCTGTGACGCTGTGCAGGCAGGGAGGCGTCCTTAGATGCGCTGTAGAGGCAGGAGGGGTCCTTAGATGAGCTGTGCAGGCAAGAGGGATCCTTAGATGCGTTGTGCAGGCAGGTGTCCTTAGATGTGCTATGTAGGCAGATGGGGTCCATAGATGCACTGTGTAGGAAGGGGTCCTTTGATGCATTGTGCAGGCAGGAGGGGTCCTTAGATGCGCTATGCAGGCAGGAGGGTCCTTAGATGCCCTATGCAGGCAGGAGGGGTCCTTAGATGCACTGTGCAGGAAGCAGGGGTCCTTATATGCGTTGGGCAGGCAAGGAGAAGTCCTTAACTACATTGTGCAAGCAGGGAGAAGTTCTTAACTGCACTGTGCAAACAGGGAGAAGTTCTTAACTGCATTGTCCAAGCAGGGAGAATTTCTTAACTGCACTGTGCATGCAGGGAGTTCTTAACTGACTGTGCAAACAGGGAGAAGTTCTTAACTGCACTGTACAAGCAGGGAGAAGTTCTTAAATGACTGTGCAAGCAAGGAGTTCTTAACTGACTGTGCAAGCAAGGAGTTCTTAACTGACTGTGCAAACAGGGAGAAGTTCTTAACTACACTGTGCATGCAGGGAGAAGTTCTTAACTGCACTGTGCATGCAGGGAGAAGTTCTTAACTACACTGTGCATGCAGGGAGAAGTTCTTAACTGCACTGTGCATGCAGGGAGAAGTTCTTAACTGCACTGTGCATGCAGGGAGAAGTTCTTAACTGCACAGTAAAGGTAAGAAGGAGCTCTTAGAAGATTCTAAGCTGTTGAAGGGAGGGAAGAGAAAAGCATACTTCACCGTAAAGGAACCGAAGAGACGAGGTTCTTAACCGTTGAATGACAGGAGAGCAAAGGATTCTTAACAGTCGAAGGACTGGAGAGGAGAGGATTCTTAACTGTTGCAAGAAGAGAGAGAAGAGGATTCTTAACAGATGAAATACGGGAGGGAAGAGGATTCTTAACTGCAGCAGGGTGAGACAGAGGAAGAATTGCAGCTAGTATTAGATGGGGCTGCGAAATAAGAGAACAATAACAAACCAATAGCGAAGTATTGCATCTGACGTGGCAGGAAACAGGTAGAAAGGGGTTTAACAGTAGTAGCAGGGATGATATTTTGCTGTAGTGATTAGCAGATAATTAATTACAGTAAATAAAGCTTCCATTGCTTCCCACAATGTTGCTTTCGCAGAGTAGGGTAGCAGCTGGTATTGTAGACAGTAGGGTAGCAGCTGATATAGTAGGCAATGAGGTAGCAGCTGATATCGTACATAGTAGGATAGCTATCATACACCGTAGGCTAGCAGCTGATATAATACACAGTAGGGCAGCAGATATCGTACACAATAGGGTAGCAGCTGATATATGCAATAGAGTAGCAGCTGATATCATACACAGTATGGTTGCAGATATCATACACAGTAGGATAGCAGCTGATATCGTAGACAGAAGGGTAGCAACTGACATAATACACAGTAGGGTAGCAGCTATCATACACGGTAGGCTAGCAGCTGATATCATACACAGTAGGGTATCAGCTGATATCGTTCACAGTAGGGTAACAGCTGTTATCATACAGAGTAGGGTAGCAGCAGCTATCATACACAGTTCGGTAGCAGCTACTATAATACATAGAAGGGTAGCAGCTGCTATAATACACAGTAAGGTAGCAGCTGCTATGATACACGGCAGGGTAGCAACTATCATACACAGTAAGGTAGCAGGACACTGATGACGCTCCCAAATTTTGTTTCACGCCTAAGATGATGTTTTCCGAACTTTCAAATGTATCACTAGTGTCTGGAAAATGTTTAGGTGAGTTTACGTCCCCAGTGAAGTTCTTGTCTATATTAATTTCAAGCTTCGTATATTTCACTGAAACTCTTATTGTTGCCGTTCCTGAAACTGATTTGAAAAAAAAAATATTCCATGGCATTTTTTTCCATTGACTTGATGGCACACTTAAGATATAAGCGGAGGACTTGAAGTTAATATTTAGATGTTTACTAAGTTCAAAGTCAGGTAAATTGGGTGTAATTTTCGTGATAGAGAACGCAGACTAATTGCCTATTATTTGATTATTTAAAAAGGTTTAATTACAAATATTTATAATACTTCAGATCCCTCGGTTAGAATAACGAGAGAGAGAGAGAGAGAGAGAGAGAGAGAGAGAGAGAGAGAGAGAGAGAGAGAGAGAGAGAGAGAGAGAGAGAGAGAGAGAGAGAGAGAGAGAGAAGAGAGAAGAGAGAAGAGAGAAGAGAGGAGAGAAGAGAGAAGAGAAGAGAGAGAAGAGAGAGAAGAGAGAGACGAGAGGGAGAGAGACGAGAGGGAGAGAGACGAGAGGGAGAGAGACGAGAGGGAGAGAGACGAGAGGGAGAGAGACGAGAGGGAGAGACGAGGAAGAAAGAGAGAGAAAGAGAGAGACGAGAAAGAGAGAGAAGAGAGAGAGAAGAGAGGGAAGAGAGAGAAAGAGAGAGACGAGAAAGAGAGAGAAGAGAGAGACGAGAGGGAGAGAGACGAGAGACGAGATAGAAACGAGAGACGAGAGAGAGAGAGACGAGAGAGAGACGAGAGAGAGACGAGAGAGACGAGAGAGACGAGAGAGAGAGACGAGAGAGACGAGAGAGAGAGACGAGAGAGACGAGAGAGAGAGAATGGCTATAAATACAAAGTATATTATAACGGCTTGCATATTCCACAACCCCTCGTCCCTGCCCTTCTCACCCTGGCTTCCTCCCCAGACCAAGTATCACCTCAGGTCAATACTCTCTCTGGAATATACCTACAGCGACCTGCGTATCAGCGAAAGCATAAAATGCCGGCTTAATTCTACTCAACGTTCTACAAAAAAAAAAATCTTTGCCTATTGTCAATAAACATCCGATGTACAATTCATAGAAGCGTGTAAATAATTACCATAAAAATCCAGTATGCAAATCACGCACCTGTATTAAAGTGTATACAAAATTTATAAATTCAAATCAAATATAAAAAAAAATATGCCATAAAAAAATATATCTCGCTTTGAAAATATACGAGTGTAAAAATGGAAGGATATAAACAAGCGGCTGTGTATTTGGATATCGCTGTGTTGTGGTTCCCTTTAGTTATTTCAGAGTCCCTGACATGAAACTTTCTCTTCTTTCGGCCCAAGTTGGAATTCCTGAATATTTAGAGCCTCGGGGAAGGCACTGGATCAAGGCATTCCCATTTCTAGGAATGGCTGGAATAGCCACACAGAAAACTATTCCCGAGCCAACAGGAATTAGTTCAAGGGTACTGCTGGTTATTCCCACGTATCAGTAATGGGGAAAACGGTTTTCCCAGCCTATTCCCAGACATCAGGAATTTTCGGAATAATCATCCAGCTAATTGCAGCCAGAGGGAATTTCTGCAACAGTTACCCAAGTTGCTCTTGCGTTCGGTTGTCCATTTTAATTAAAAAATCTTAATGTATCTGGCAGAAAACAATTTAAAAAACGGTAACTTAGAGACATAATTATTAATTTTCTTTTTATTATTATTCTTGTAATATAGAGAAGTGCACTAAGTGTCTGTAAGAATTATATTAGATCTAGTAAGGGAGAAGAGGAGGTAATCTGGTTTTATTTGTGGAAGGCTATGGGTATCTCCCTCTCTTTTGGGATCAAGAACCTCTCTCTACCGTCAAGGAACCACCTCCCTCTCGAATGTACTGGAGATACCATTAACTCACCCTCTGTCTCTCTTCCTTCTTCGCTCTAGTCTCTCCAGGTAACTTACCTTCTGGATCCAAACATCGCACTGCCGCCGATAGTAAAAAAAGACACACAAACACACACACATTTTATATATATATATATATATATATATATATATATATATATATATATATATATATATATATATATATATATATATATAAAATCTCACATGGATAAAAAAAATCGTTAATGAAAACTAACCGACGAACCTACTAAGGTTCCACAACATTATCACAGAAATTAAGCAGGCAAAAGATTGGTAAGTCTACTGCATATTCTCGGACTGTTAAAACTTTTGACACTGCTTCTACCAGAGACTGTTCCACAAATTGGATATGCAAGCAGAAGAAAGAAAAAATGCAGTTCAGTTGATCACTGAAAATTAGATGAACAAATAATTAAAACAGCATGACGTTACAGAAGGCATCAGAATGAGAAATGTGGCCAGTGTGGTCTCCCAAGAATCAATCAGTTTTAAGGTCTTATGATGGCCAGGGGACACGAGTGTGGTCTTGCAAAATCAGTGCTAGGATTTCAGTACTGTCAGTGGTGACTTGTGTGGTCTCCTAAGGATCAGTGTCATTTATGATATACATAAACTATCTAACAGAGAGGACTGACTCCTATGCGTCAACAGTAATCAACCTTTTAAAGATAATGGACAGATGTACATACATGGAAGAACAAGGACAGAGTGATGGAAAACTTGGACACGTTGCATAAATAGTGACTCGCTAAGAACCGTGTACATCAGTGTGGGGTAGAGAGAGACTTGAGATAGCAAAGACTGCTAGAAGCTCGAAACATAATGCAAGGAAAGGGAACTAAACCTAGGGTTGAACGCTACATGCTTCATCTCGCCAGAAAAGAACATCGACCGTATTACATTTGCAGCACATACGAGGCTGGCAAAAATAGAGTTCCCTTGAGGAAGTTAAACAAAGTGTGTTTCAAGAAAGTGTGCATGACATGTCATGCAACTTAGAATACACAGCACCAGTGTGGAGCCCACAGATGATCATGCAAAACACATCGAGAATGCTCAGAGCTTCGCAACGAAACTGGTTTAGGAGACGAGAGCCACACACTACATGGAGAGATTTAAGGAACTGGTTCTCATAAGAACCATGAGGGACATGACTAAAATGAATAAATTACTAGAAGGAATAGAAATGGTGTGAGAGCTAACTAACATGCACAGGGCAGGGGAAAAAGGGGCCTACAATAAAATCTTACATGCAATTCAACGATGTTGGGAAATACTTCTTTAGTCCCGGGTTGGTAAAAAAATGTAATTCGTTCGATGAGGGAGGGATGGGGACAAACGCCATACACCGCTCAAAGATCAGGAATGATACGGCCCCTGGATTTGGGAAAAGCAGCCAACACAAATCGTTGAGTGTACAATGAACACAGTAAAAAACGGACACACGACAGACTAAACATATGTGCACTAGCAGGAACACAAACAAGCTCGTCTCCACAGGAGGAGAGCCAATCAACGAACGACGGACAGACACACCGGGGGACAACACAGCCTAGAGTGATGAGAACAAATTGTCCAAATGTCGAGAAACCAAGACAAAATGCAGAGGGGAAGAGGAGAGTGGGAGATTGGGGAGAGGGGTGGTCCAATGTGAATGTATGGCTCCCCAGAGATATGAACCAACCCAACCCCCACCTTCCCCTTACACACACACACACACACACACACACACACACACACACACACCTCGCCCCATCAGTGAACTACAGTCCGGTATCCTTAACGCACACACTAAGGTAATCAAGAAGACAACACCAGTTGTATCCCGCACTCCCACACCAACACCAGCTGTATCCTGTACACCAACACCAGTTGTATCCTGTACACGAACACCAATTGTATCCTGCACACCAACACCAACATCAGTTGCATTCTGCACACCAACACCAGTTGTATCCCACACCAGCAGTACCTGTATCCCACACTCCCATACCAACACTATTTGTATCCCGCACCAGCAGTAGTTGTATTCCACACCAACACCAGTTGTATCCCACACTCCCACACCAACACCAGTTGTATCCCACACTCCCACACCAACACCAGTTGTATCCCACACTCCCACACCAACACCAGTTGTATCCCACACTCCCACACCAACAACAGTTGTATCCCACACTCCCACACCAACACCAGTTGTATCCCACATTCCCACACCAACATCAGTTTTATCCCACACCCCCACACCAACACCAGTTGTATCCCACACTCTCACACCAACACCTCACCCTGATCTTCATCTAAAGACCCTCAAGATATTCTTGACCTACTACAGTCTAGACATAAGTCTTACAAGACCCTCCCTGTTTGGTTGACAGTCTAAGGTTCTATATCTGACATCTTTCCATGATTTATGTTACATGGGACCCGCTGGTCTTTATAGAAGATGAGCTTACTGATCTGCAGTTTGATGAGCTATTAATCTAGAGAAGAGTACGAGGTGAATTAAACCAATTCTTAGAACAGGACGAATACAACGTAAATGCAAGATGAGTACAAGGTGAGTACAGTGAAGTCTCTCACTTAGCAAGAGGAGGATCGAGTCTTCAAAATTTCTTTCGCTGAATGACTGTCCACACAAGTTTAGCGCTTTGTCTACACACAATCAAAATACAATTCCCAGCTGTACTTCAGAGGAGTTACCACTCAAGAAAGGCTCAAGGGAACAAAAAATGTTACAACACTTGATGAGAAGAGAAACAATGGAAACTTGGCCATGACGTAGAACATACTCAAGGGAAATGAAAGGACCTTTAGAACATAGTGATGGAAGCGATGGCTATGCACAGTTTCAAGAACAGGTATCATCTGGCCCACGAGATAATTTTTCAGAGAGTAATTAATTATAAAGGCAGGGAGCTGGGACTCGACTCTTGTTACCACAACATGAATATAAAGAGAGGCAACAGCACAGGCAGTGATGCCCAATCATTAACACCTCGGTAGTTATAAACGATTAAATCAATTATATTACTTAGAAAATAACTTAATAGATGCTATGCTATATATAATGTCTTCCTACCTCTGTATGTTAGAAGTGATCAAGGTCCCAGGACCGAAACGTTTTCTAATAAATATGTTATAGTGTTTGCTTACGTGTCTTTCTAAACCAACTTGTCGGTATTTATTACCAAGGTTTATTCCAGATGCTATGGTAGATAGGAACTAAGATCAAGGGTGCTAAGAAAAGCAATGTAGTAGATAGGAACTAAGATCAGGGATGCTGAGGAAGACAATATGGTACTGTTTCTACGGAATGACGACCTTCAAGGGGTAAGGGGCAGGGCCTCTATGCCAGGAAAAGGATGATGATCTTATGAATCTGTGCTACCCTTCCCTTCTTCTAATAAAACCTAATTACCTCTGATTTCCCACGATAATAATAAGAATAAAGAAATTGGAAAAAAAGAGCAATGTGTTGAGGGACTGTTCGATAGTTGAGCTGTGGCATTGCTGACAGATGCACGCACACGCACGCGCACACACACACACACACACACACACACACACACACACACACACACACACACACACCCACACACACACACCGCTATAGACTTGTAAATCCCGCAAACAACAACAAAGGGACGAATCCAAGGGCGGGCAGGGAGGGATTGCAGAACAGCTGGGACCAAATACTGCGGGATTGGGCAGGAAGACCTGGGGATTACCGAAGGGGATTAACCGAGAGGATTACAGATACTCACTGCTTGTGTCCACTTTGCCCTGCGACCCAGGTGAGGTGGCCCAGTTGATCTTCATCTCCTGAAAACAAGAAATTAAATATTAGAGCAGAGAATAGGATTGGCAGAAACATCCACTGTGTCACCTCTCTGCAAAAGATGGAGTGAACAACAGAGTATTTCATACGATTAACAGTAGACGTACGTATCACTGTACGACACCAGCGCGTATACTTAGACAACACCCTCAACTTCCACCTGTCTCTGCACTGGACTGAAGCCACTGGCTGGCTGGCGACGCGTTTCCAGAATGAACATAACCAAATGTTGCACAAGTGTCTCATTCATCAACACAATAAAACTTTTTTTTTTTTTGCAGTATAAAAATGTAGTTTACATGTAATAAAATAATGCCATTCACAAAAAGCCACTAGCATGGCTTTTTCTAAATCATTTATTCACATCTCGGAAAGTGCGTGTCACTCAGAGGTAATACTACTGAATGTAACGAAACTTCTCAAGACCAGTAGTTAGGGAATACTGAGAAACATTAACTCTCTCAGGACGTAACTTCTTGTGTAGTTATGTTGTTTGTGAATGGAGGTATGTCGTTTAATAAACAATAGGTTAATGAACGCATGTCGTTGGGTAGAGGATACGTCGTTTAAGGGATTCACGTCACTTGATAGGTGTATATCGTTCACTGGGCATGTCTCTTTTAATGAATGGGCATCTACAGAGAATTTAGGTATTACATTTCTGTGAATGAGTGTGTGTATACCTGCGGCGTCAATGAATGAAGGAATAAGCATGAGATTTACGCATGTCGGTACTCGGCTTACTGCGTTGTCTCATGCAAGGGACGTCTTTCCAGTGTTTACGCTAACTTACCATGCAAGCACCAAGTGTCCAGTGTTTACGCTTACTTCTCATGCAATAGCACGTGTTCCGTGTTTACGCTAACTTCTCATGCAAGGAACACGTGTTCCATGTTTACAATTACTTCTCATGGAAGAACACGTGTTCCGTGTGTGCTCTTCTTATGTAAGAAACATGTGCTCCGTGTTCACATTTATTTCTCATGCAAGGAACACGTGTTCCGTGTTTACGTTTACTTCCCATTCAACGGACACGTGCTAAATGTTACATTAACTTCTACTGCAATAAAACATTAATGTTTACATCATCTTCCCAGTGAAAGTGTTACATGTTTATGCTGAAGTCCCATGCAAACAGCAAACAAAAACTTTATTAGCATCGTGTAAATCATTACGCACTGCGTGTGCGCATGCGTACGTGTTACTGTGCCATCTTACATAAAATACTCCTCAGCTCCTCTACACAGGTTAGATATACGAGTGAGACTGAGGGTGTGCACAGCACCTGCTCCTCATTTTCTTACGTTCTTTTTAAGGCATAAGAAAAGAGGAACACTGCAGCAGGCCTACTGGCCCATGCTAGCCCAACTCACAACCATCAACACCTTACACTCACCCACATGAACTTATGTACCTGTCATGTACCTAGGAGTTTGTTGTATATATCCACGGAGCTATTACCAAACCACTGCTTTCCGATATCCAATTACGGTATGGTGGGGATCGAACCCAAGGCAGATGAGGCCTAAAACTCACAGGCCAGTGCGCTAACTACTGGAACAGCTGACCACAATAAGATTCATTCAACTAGGTATATTTCTATACATCATAGGGAGGTTAGCATGGGCCACTACTGTGACTACAAATACAAGCTTTTACAGACGAATTCACACCAGCGAGACTGTGGCGTGCTCTAGCTCAAGTCCCTTCAAGGCCGCCATTATAAAATATACCTAGTTGGATAAATCCTATAAAAGCCAGCTAGTTCAGTAGTTAATACAGTGGCCAGTGATGGGCGAGTTTTGTGCAGTGATGGGTGATAGTTCTGTGTTTTGTGAAGTTTAGTGATGATAGTTTTATAGTGTTGTGGTGAGTGTTATGGTGTTGCGGTGTTAGCTGATAATGAAATGATCCCCGTTGTATATTCCTTGTAGGAGACCTTGCAGTTATCACCTCTGTATCAGTGCCATGAACTGCCATGAATTGTTATAACAATTTGTCCTCTAACTGTGGCAGCCGATTTCACACTAACTGACCTGAGTACTTTTCACTACGAATGAACTTTTAAGCAAAAAAAAAAATATTATATTACATTTGTGATTCTTGGGTAGGCTAAGTAAAATTAGATTTGGTTAAGTTCGGTTTCTTATGGCTTGCTTTAGTTTGGCTAGATTAGGATAGTCTAGGATAGGTTAAATTAAGTAAGGCAAGATTAGGCTAAGTTAGGTTAGGCTGAGGGACTGAATACCTCAAACTCCTCCTCGTCTTTCAATGTTCTTTGTTGTATTGGACTGAAGAAGTCACTGGCTTGCAAAACGTTTCCTCAGTACAGATTGCCAAAACTCACGAAATCGTAATGACACGATTGCAAACAAATAACGGTACGGGTGGATATTGAACTCGCGGCAAGTGCGTCGTAAAACTCCAGGCCTGCACTTAAGCCACTGTGCCAGCTGGCACAGTGGCTTACGTGGAGGTTAGCATGTGCCACACTGTGACCAAAAATGTAAGTTTCTACAGAAGAAACTCCCGTCAACGTGGCCGTGACGATCTCTAGTTAAAGTCCCCTCAAAGCCGTCATCATAACTCGCCGCGAATTCAATCCCCACCTGCACCGTGGTTTGCAAGATTCCCAAATGTTGCACAAGGGTCACATTCTTCATCTAGGCTAGGCTAGGTTAGGTGAGGCTAAGCTAGCCTAAGCTAGGTTAAGATAAGTTAGGTAAGGTTAGGCTATGTAAGGCGAGGTTAGGTGAGGCTAGGCTAGGTTAGGCTAGGTTAGGTTAAGCTAGGGAAGGCTAGGTTAGGTGAGGTTAGACTAGGCTAGGATAAGTTAGGCGAGGTTAGGCTAGGTTAGGTTAAGCTAGGTTAGGTTAGGTGAGGCTAGGTTAGGTGAAGTTAGGCTAGGTTAGGATAGGTTAGGTTAGGTTTGGTTTGGCTAGGCTAGGTTTCGTTAGGCTAGGCTAGGCTAGGTGAGGTTAGGTTGGGTTAGATTAATGCTGTAAGCCACTGGAATCAAGAGATTAGACGTACTCTTCCTTGTATGAAACCAGACTACATCCCGTTTTCCCTCCAGGCGCTGTATGTCGGGTTTATCACATCTCCATGATGATAATAATAATAATAATAATAATAATAATAATAATAATAATAATAATAATAATAATAATAATATAATGGAGGACGGAGGTTTCCGATCAGGAAGCAGTGAGGCGGCCGTGCCAGGCGGTATTTACAGCTCTCGCTGCATACCAGCGCTGGCGAGAATTTGCATACATTACGTATATATTGTATGTGCAAATTACTTACTATTGGCAATCTGCATCTACTGTGCTTGTGGTCATTTGCATCCGTCTTATTTGCATATAATGCTTCGCTGCAGCCTATAGTTTATTTTTTTATTATAATTATTTGTATTATTATTATTATTATTATTATTCCCGAAGGGGAACCTTTAAAATGGTGACTTTTTTTTTTTTTTTTTTTTTTGGTTTTTAGGTTCTCATACTTTTCGTTTTTATTTGGTTCATAACACGAGAAGGCCTCATCCGATCGGTTTGAAATTTACGACGCTAGTGTACGGAAACTTGAGCAAACTATTGACATGTTCAGGTTCCCCATTACCTAAGGCACAGATGTCATTCCCGAAGAGGGTCTCTAGTGGACCGAAAATATCTGCGTTGATACTGTACTGTTCAGCGTATATTACTTGAATGTATTACCAATATGGCCAGTGTATATATATATATATATATATATATATATATATATATATATATATATATATATATATATATATATATATATATATATATATATATATATATATATATGTCGTGGCGGATATGTAAAACGGGTAAATTAGAAAGAACTCATATAAAATTAAATCCTTTCTAGAATTTTCCCTTACACGTTTAAAGATATATTTTTTTCATTAATGTTATTGTAAAAATTCATAATTTTGCACCAAAAGAATCTTAGAAAACTTACCTAATCTTACTATAAAAAACGCAATTTAATTTACCCAGGTCCAACTAAATGTATTTTAGATACGTTTACAATAATTTAATAAACAAACACAATGAAATATATTTTTTTCGTTAGGTTCAGAATGATTTTTGCGAAATTATTGCATACACAAATTTTCGCTTCTCTTATATGGCAAGATGATCATTGCTATTTAAGCCAAGATGGCAAGTTTTACATATTCGGCACTATATATATATATATATATATATATATATATATATATATATATATATATATATATATATATATATATATATAAATTTGTGACCACGAACGAGTGGTATTGATCAATAACAACACTGCGGCTAGCCAAGAAGTCGAACCCATGCTGCTTTGGCCTGCCTCATGGTGGGCGAAAACTCATGACTCCTTAATCCACGGGACCACACATTCCTTAAGAGTAGGGCATCCAGCGGAACTGGATGTTGTACTCCCTATCCAAGGACACACGATGGTGTGGATGACTCTAGGCTAATTTCATTCTAGTCCCTGTTTGGTGTACTAGTGCAACGTGTCCTTGGCTAGTCGCAGTGTTGTTACTGATCAATACCACTCGTTCGTGGGCACAATAAAATAAAATATTGCTCGTTGTACTAGTACAACGAGTGGATTAAGGCCTCATGAGTTTTTGCCCACCATGAGGCAGGCCAAAGCAGCATGGGTTCGAGTCCTAGGCTAGTCCTAGGAAGGGTTGTTGAGGTGGTTCGGACATGTAGAGAGAATGGAGCGAAATAGAATGACTTCAAGAGTGTATCAGTCTGTAGTGGAAGGAAGGCGGGGTAGGGGTCGGCCTAGGAAAGGTTGGAGGGAGGGGGTAAAGGAGGTTTTGTGTGCGAGGGGCTTGGACTTCCAGCAGGCATGCATGAGCGTGTTTGATAGGAGTGAATGGAGACAAATGGTTTTTAATACTTGACGTGCTGTTGGAGTGTGAGCAAAGTAACATTTATGAAGGGATTCAGGGAAACCGGCAGGCCGGACTTGAGTCCTGGAGATGGGAAGTACAGTGCCTGCACTCTGAAGGAGGGGTGTTAATGTTGCAGTTTAAAAACTGTAGTGTAAAGCACCCTTCTGGCAAGACAGTGATGGAGTGAATGATGGTGAAAGTTTTTCTTTTTCGGGCCACCCTGCCTTGGTGGGAATCGGCCAGTGTGATAATATATATATATATATATATATATATATATATATATATATATATATATATATATATATATATATATATATATATATAATGTCGTGCCGAATAGGTGAAACTTGCTATTTGCCGTAAACAGCAACGCTCTTCTTGCCAAATAAGGCAAGCGAAAATTTGTGTATGCAATTATTTCACAAAAATTATTCTGAACCTAACGAAAAATATATATCTCATTTGATTGTTTATTAAATTTTTGAAAACTTATCTAAAATATATTTAGTTGGATTAGGCTAAATTAAATTGCGCTTGTTATAATAAGGTTAGGTAAGTTTCCTAAGGTTCTTTTGGCATATAATTATTAATTTTTACATTAATATAAATGAAAAAATATATATTTAAACGTATAAGAAAATTCTTTAGAAATGACTCAGATAAAATTGGTCGGTTAGCAAGAATTCATTAAAAAATGAGTCCTTTCTTGCTAACCGACCAATTTTATCTATTTGGCATATATATATATATATATATATATATATATATATATATATATATATATATATATATATATATATATATATATATATATATATATATAAAATTAGTGCTAATAAGTTTGATCACTTAGACATAAAGATGTAATAATCAGCGATGTGAGCAGACTCACACCCACCTGCCAGCCCAGCAAAGATCACCACGACCTTAATCACGGTCGCACTAATTACATCTTCAAGACGGAACTTGAAGTTAATTTCTACCTAGGAGAAGTAACCGATGGATTAGAACACTCACTCTGATCAATTTGATTCTCCATTCAGTTCCAGTCCCATGACCTTGCGTTTCCATTTTATGATAGCTGAAGAACAACGTACATCAACATTTCGCTATCCAGGTTTTCCATTCTATCATTCCCTTCTCCTACACTGACTCAATTCCACCTCCGTTCCTTTCTTCATTTCACAACACTGCCACCTTCATCCTATCCAGCTTGTCATCCTACTCAACTTAGCTTACCCAGAGGCCAAAGCCTCTAACTCCCACTATCGTCCCCAGTCCATAAGTCATGATTAGATGAACTTCAGCACATTAGAAGAATGATGTGATAGAAGACATAAGTAAGTTATCAGATATAACAAACACGGTTAATAGTTACATACATGCACATATGTGTAAAGTATAGGATAACCCAAAGAGTGCTATGATTATTATGAGGGCCTTAGGACTTCCAGACATGCGTGATGGCCTGTAACATGGATAGGGATTAAACATGAACAGAAGGCATTTTAATACTTGACTGCTGAACTGGATGGGAGACAAGAGTAACATTTATGAACGTTGGCATTCAGAAACTGACGTGCTAGGCCACATGAGTCCTGAGAGATAGGACATTACATGAGCAATGCATTCTGAAAGGAGGTAGAAATGATAATATGCTAGTGTATAAGCAACGTGAGGATAAAGCACTCTTCATGGCAAGACAGTGATGGAGTGAATGCAATGGTGAAATTTTGCTTTTCGCCACTGCTTGAATCCCATAGATGATATATATATATATATATAACTATATATATATATATATATATATATATATATATATATATATATATATATATAATGTCGTCCGAATAGGTGAAACTTGCTATTTGCCGTAAACAGCAACGCTCTTCTTGCCAAATAAGGCAAGCGAAAATTTGTGTATGCAATTATTTCACAAAATTATTCTGAACCTAACGAAAAATATATATCTCATTTGATTGTTTATTAAATTTTTGAAAACTTATCTAAAATATATTTAGTTGGATTAGGCTAAATTAAATTGCGCTTGTTATAATAAGGTTAGGTAAGTTTCCTAAGGTTCTTTTGGTACATAATTATTAAATTTTACATTAATATAAATGAAAAAATATATATTTAAACGTATAAGAAAATTCTTTAGAATGACTCAGATAAAATTGGTCGGTTAGCAAGAATTCATTAAAAATGAGTCCTTTCTTGCTAACCGACCAATTTTATCTATTTACTATATATATATATATATATATATATATATATATATATATATATATATATATATATATATATATATATATATATATATATATATTGAAGTGTCTATAATAAGTTTGATACACCTTAGACATAAAAAGATGTAATAATCAAGCGATGTGAATGATTCCACCCACCCACCCAGCCACAGCAAAGATCACCACCCCGACGCTTAATATTAGCGGTCGCACTAATTACATCTTCCAAGACTGTCAATATTGAAGTTAATTTCTTACAGCTAGGAGGAAGTAACCCGTGGCATTAGAACCACCCTCCACTTCCTTTGATCAAATTTGAGTGCCTCCCATTCAGAGTTTTCCATGATCCCTATGACCTTGACGTTTCCATTTTTATGTGAATGAGACTGAAGGAAACAACGTCACCCCACCCCGTAAACATTTCCCTTCACTCCCAGTACTCCCTTCCATTCTATCATTCCCCTTTACTTCAACCTATCACTGAC
>NC_091308.1:32111703-32124203 GCF_038502225.1 Cherax quadricarinatus
ATCCCTCCCCGTGGTATGGTTATATAGTAAGCCCCTTGTTATGCAGAGCATTTCGGGCAAATTTGGTCAGTTTTGTCCCAGGATGCGACCCACACCAGTCGACTAACACCCAGGTACCCATTTTACTGATGGGTGAACACAGACAACCGGTGTAAGGAAATACGTCCGATGTTTCCACCCCTTCGCCGGGAATCGAACCCGGACCCTCGCCGTGTGAAGCGAGAGCTTTTGCCACCAAGCCACGGGGCACAATGGCCTGGGAAAACAGAGGTTCTTAGCGAGGATACGGAGCCTGAGTCCAGCCACTTACACTGCCCTCCAGCGGAGCCTTGGTCCAGTCACTTACACTGCCCTCCAGCGGAACGTTGGTCCAGTCACTTACACTACCCTCCAGCGGAACCCTGGTCCAGTCACTTACACTGCCCTCCAGCGGAACCCTGGTCCAGTCACTTACACTGCCCTCCAGCGGAACCTTGGTCCAGTCACTTACACTGCCCTCCAGCGGAACCTTGGTCCAGCCACTTACACTACCCTCCAGCGGAACCTTGGTCCAGTCACTTACACTGCCCTCCAGCGGAACCTTGGTCCAGCCACTTACACTACCCTCCAGCGGAGCCTTGGTCCAGCCACTTACACTGGTTAATTCAGGTGTTTAGATTCTGTATATGTTCCCGTGCGTTAGTTCCAGCTCTTTCATACATTCTTCATTCGTTTTGAGCACTTTGAGTATCTTGTTTTTCTTTCATCAGTGAAAGATTTTGGTTCTTTCAGTATAACCTCATTCTTCTGGTTCTTCATTTCAAGAGCTTCCCTAATGAGAAATATCTGGACCTTATTAATATTTCTTGTGTGTTTAAATACATTGTTGGTCTTGCGTATGTTGTGTAATTCCTGGAAATTGTTCTTATATGTCAGCCTTGTACACACAGCTAGCATTATATGTTTATCTTTCAGTCATGGTAAAATTATATCCACTTCAGGATTCTTTTTTTTTTTATCTCTTTTAGCTAATTACCGAACCATATTTGTTTCTTCTGTATTCCTTAAGAGTTGCTGCAACTCTGTTTCTTTTTACTCTTCTAAATTTCGTCTCGGCCGCAAACATCTCCCAGAACTCATCTCTCTGGATGGGTCGTTCACACATATCAGGAACCGTACAAGTCCAACAACTGATCGTTAGGGAAGGCTACTTCTTTCTGAACTTGCGAAGTCTCCAACAGCCGAAATGATCAAAGACCGAACAGCAATCAGCGAACGGAGGATCAAACCTCCACCATTCCTTCTGCTGGAGGATCCACACGTATTTAGCTCTTCATTAAATATATAAACTTTTTCAATAAAAAAAAATTCTGTCTATTTATCACGGGCTTTATTATCCAGTTATATGCGTTCCTGATATCCCAACCTGGATTTCAAGTTTGCAAATTGGTTGCGTATAATTTACAGTTCAGACTTATGGAGTTCACTCACCCTTCTCTTTCCTGCATTACTCATATTAACGCATTATAGAACTCTATTAAATTAGTGAGGCATGATTTCCAGTCCTTCCAGTGCTCACATCTCTCCACCAAGTATACCTTTTTGCATTCGAGGTGATTTGTTTGTTATTGAAATCGTCCGTCTTGCAGTCTTGCAGCCTTCATTTCACCAATCAGAGCTACTTTCTGCGGCTATAAATGATCTTATAGATGGCTTAAATATTTTCACTGCGGTCTTTGGCCTTACATTTGGCACGTTCTCAGATACAAATTCATTTTTTCGTCTGTCTATTGTCCCTTAACAAGAAGTGTTACTTTCCGTCCTGCCTTCACGTTATATGGTAACCTCCAGAATAAATTCCAAATGTTTTCACTCTATTGTTTCGGCCTCCAATCTGAGTTGCTGTCATTTATCATATATTTTAGCTCACTGCCTTCCTTCTACTATGTGAGGCTTTCTGTAGATGTGGTGATGTAGATGGCTTTCTTTTGTGGCTAACAATATTTATTACATGTAAACTACATTATCTGTATACTACCTAAAATAAATTAAAAAAAAAATTAACTGGAATGTTTACTGAAGGTGGAGTTAGTGGCTGGAACTGGGACTAGATGAATTGCTGAGTGATGGGCAGGGTCTCGGGAAAAGGTGGTGTTATCGGTAGGTTTGGATATGGGAGGCAAGTTGAGGTTGTCACTGGTGAACGAGGGGGAGGGGAGGGAAGGTGATGGAAGGGGCAGTGAAAGAGGAATATATTTTGGATTTCTTCTGCTCCCTCTTGTCTACCGTTCTCCATCTCTTTTTGTCTGTATTTTCAGTACACTGGTATAATACTGGCCGTAATTATATTTAGGCTCCTGGGCTACGTCTCTTAACCACTGTCCGACCGGTGATCTGTTCTTCCCTTCTTCCCTTTCTCTTCCTCTCCCTCCCAGCATAACCCATCCCTCCCACTCTCTCACCGTTTCCTTCCTTCAGCCAAGCCCAACCAGTACCAGTACCAACTTCAAACACCTCACGTCCTACCACTCTTCCCCTCTCTCTTCCCTCCTCTCCTCACCCCCCCCCCACCTTCCAGCTCCTCTCACCATCTCTCTCCACCCCTCCCGTCCCTCACCTTGGCGAGAGGCAGTTGTGCTTCACTTTGCCCATTTACATAATCACATTGACCTGATCTTGTCAACTGCGTCACGGTAGGAAGTTGACGCGGAACTTGCCATTCACATGTGACGGAGTCGACTGCAAAATATCAAATGACGTGAAATCCATTCGGCCGAGAGCACCTTCCTTGTTTATGTTGAGTTCTTGTAAACTGGTTATACACGCACGTACGTGTGTGTGTGTGTGTGTGTGTGTGTGTGTGTGTGTGTGTGTGTGTGTGTGTGTGTGTGTGTGTGTGTGTGTGTGTGTGTGTGTTTTGTGTGTGTGTTTTGTGTGTTTTGTGTGTGTTATGTGTGTGTTGTGTGTGTGTTGGTGTGTGTGTGTACTTACCTATTTGTGGTTGCAGGGGTCGATTCATAGATCCTGGCCCCGTCTCTTCACTGATCGCTACTGGTTCCTCTCTCCCCCTGCTCCATGAGCTTTATCATACCTCCTCTTAAAACTATGTATGGTTCCTGCCTCCACTAAGTCACATGCCAGAACTCTATGACTAAAAAAATACTTCCTAACATCTCGTTGACTCATAAGAGTCCTCAACTTCCAATTGTGACCTCTTGTTTCCGTGTCCCATCTCTGAAACATCCTGTCTCTGTCCACCTTGTCAATTCCTCGCAGAATTTTGTATGTCGTTATCATGTCTCCCCTGACCCTCCTGTCCTCCAGTGCCGTCAGGCCAATTTCCCTTAACCTTTCTTCGTAGGACATTCCCCTAATCTCTGGAACTAGCCTTGTTGCAAACCTTTGCACACACTCTAATTTCTTGACGTGTTTGATTTAGTGTGGGTTACAAACTGGTGCTTCATACTCCAGTATGAGCCTGAGGTACACGGTGTATAGAGTCTTGAAAGATTCCTTACTGAGGTTTCGGAACGCTATTCTCAGGTTTGTAGTTATCTGGTTGGTGTGCGCTCCAGGAGATGGTCTCGGTATTATTCTCACCCCAAGATCCTTCTCCTTGAGTGAGGTTTGCAGTCTTTGGCCACCTATCCTTTACTCTGTCTGCGGTCTTCTTTGCTCATCATCAATCGAGGAGCCAGCTCCTGAACCAAGCTTCCAGCCAGTCCAGGTCTCTTTGTAACCCTGCATGGTCCTCATCTGACTGAATTCTCCTCATTAATTTCACATCATCTGCAAACAGCGACACTTTTGAGTCTATCCCTTCCGTCATGTAATTCACATATAACAAAAATAGCACTGATCCTAGGACTGATCCCTGTGGAACCCAGCGCGTCATAGGCGCTCACTCTGATGCCTCATCACATACCATGAATCGTTGACTCCCTGTCAGATATTTTCTGATCCATTGCAGTGCCCTTCCTGTTATATGTGCCTGATCCTCTAGCTTTTGCACTAATCTCTTGTGAGGAACTGTGTCGAAAGCCTTTATGTAGTCCAAGAAATTAAATCTACCCACCCCTCTCTCAAGTGTCTTACTTTCGTTACCTTGTCATAAAACTCCAGTAGGTTTGTGACACGATTTGCCTTTCATGGATCCGTGCGTGTCCGTGTGTGTGTGTGTGTGTGTGTGTGTGTGTGTGTGTGTGTGTGTGTGTGTGTGTGTGTGTGTGTGTGTGTGTGTGTGTGTGTGTGTGTGGTGTGTGTGGTGTGTGTGTGTGTGTGTGTGGGGTGTGTGTGTGTGTGGGGGGTGTGTGTGGTGTGTGTGGTGTGTGTGGTGTGTGTGGTTGTGTGTGTGTGTGTGTGTGTGGTGTGTGTGTGTGTGTGGTGTGTGTGTGTGTGGTGTGTGTGTGTGTGATTGTGTGTGGTGTGTGTGGTGTCTGTGTGTGGTGTCTGTGTGTGTGTGGTGTGTGTGTGTATGGTGTGTGTGTGTGTGGTGTGTGTGTGTGTGTGTGTGTGTGTGTGTGTGTGTGTGTGTGTGTGTGCGCGCGCGTGTGGTGTGTGTGTGGTGTGTGTGGTGTGGGTGTGTGTGGTGTGTGTGTGTATGGTGTGTGTGTGTATGGTGTGTGTGTGTGTGGTGTGTGTGTGGTGTGTGTGTGGTGTGTGTGTGTGGTGTGTGTGTGTGGTGTGTGTGTGTGTGGTGTGTGTGTGTGGTGTGTGTGTTGTGTGTGTGGTGTGTGTGGTGTGTGTGGTGTGTGTGGTGTGTGTGTGGTGTGGTGTGTGTGTGTGTGTTGTGTGTGTGTGTGTGTGTGTGTGTGGTGTGTGTGTGTGTGTGGTGTGTGTGTGTGTGTGGTGTGTGTGTGTGTGTGTGTGTGTGTGTGTGTGTGGTTGTGTGTGTGTGTGGTTGTGTGTGTGTGTGGTTGTGTGTGTGGTTGTGTGTGTGGTTGTGTGTGTGGTTGTGTGTGTGTGTGTGTGTGTGTGTGTGTGTGTGTGTGTGTGTGTGTGTGTGGGTGTGTGTGTGTGGCTGTGTGTGTGTGGTTGTGTGTGTGTGGTTGTGTGTGTGTGTGTGTGTGTGTGTATGTGTGTGTGTGTGTGTGTGTGTGTGTGTGTGTGGTTGTGTGTGTGTGTGTGTGGTTGTGTGTGTGTGGTTGTGTGTGTGTGTGGTTGTGTGTGTGTGTGTTGTTGTGTGTGTGTGGTGTGTTTGGTTGTGTGTGTGTGTGGTGTGTCTGTGCGTATGTGGTGTGTGTGGTGTGTCTGTGCGTATGTGGTGTGTGTGGTGTGTCTGTGCGTATGTGGTGTGTGTGGTGTGTCTGTGCGTATGTGGTGTATGTGGTGTGTGTGGTGTGTGTGTGTGGTGTGTGTGTGGTGTGTGTGTGTGTGTGTGTGGTGTGTGTGTGTGTGTGTGTGTGTGTGTGTGTGTGTGTGTGGTGTGTGGTGTGTGTGTGTGCGCGCGTGTGTGGTATGTGTGTGTTGTGTGTGCGCGCGCGTGTGGTTTGTGTGTGTGTGTGTGTGTTGGTTTAGAAAGACACGTAAGCAAACACTATAACATATTTATTAGAAAACGTTTCGGTCCTGGGACCTTGTGTGGCGAAACGTTTCTTCAATAAAGAGTCCCATGTGTTGCAAAAGTGTCTCAGTTCTTCAACTTGTCGGTTTTCAAAACCATTCATCACATCCGTCAGACACTGCAACATCATGAAGTGATCAAGGTCCCAGGACCGAAACGTTTTCTAATAAATATGTTATAGTGTTTGCTTACGTGTCTTTCTAAACCAACTTGTCGGTATTTATTACCAAGGTTTATACCATCGTGTGTGTGTGTGTGTGTGTGTGTGTGTGTGTGTGTGTGTGTACGTACTCACCCATTATGTTGCAGGGGTCTAATTTCAACATCTGACTCTCGCCTCTACTGGGTGCTCTCTCTGTCTTTTTTTCTCTGTCCCCCGGCTGCGTGAGTCCTATCATACCTATTCTTGGAAAAATAAACACATATGCAGTATAATGTGATCCTTTATTGACAACGTTTCGCCCACACAGTGGCTTCATCAGTCAAATACAAAGTATTTGGCTGATGAAGCCACTGTGTGGCGAAACGTTTCCTCAATAAAGATACCCAAGAGTTGCACATGTGTCTAATTTATCAACATGTCGGTTCTCTGAACCATTCATCTAGTTCCATGTGTTCCAGAAGTGTCTCAGTTCTTCAACTTGTCGGTCTTCAAAACCATTCATCACATCCGTCAGACACTGCAACATCATGGGATCTTGGTACAAAGACTTTAACGCTTGTCCAACCTTTGGACGACGACCTACTTACACTAGTGGCAGATCCCACCTCCTCCTTCTTCGACTCATCTGACTGCCGTATATAAGCCACCTCTCTGGCCCTATGCTGCACTTCCTACAAGAGTGATGGACTGAACACATCGATTCCAGGTTGAGGGACTGATTACCTCAAACTTCTCTCCTTACCCATTTCTGCTTTGTATTTGACCGATGAAGCCACTGTGTGGCGAAACGTTTCTTCAATAAAGATTCCCATGTGTTGAAAATAAATGGTATAAAATACCGACACAATGGAAACAAACAAATATGCAGTTTAATGTGATCACATTAAACTGCATCAAAGACTGCAAGAAAAGAGCTCTTCACATCATTAATTCTCCACGCATCAACACAACTCCCAACAAAGTTGTAATTCTTCCCAACAGCCAGGTTGCACTGAACGTCTCAAAAGTACTTTCACAAGCTAACACCAGAGTCGCCATCGCTTCTAGCACTTCAATAAAGGATCTAACCAGGACAAAATCCAAGCACCACGAACCAGTCAATGCAGGAGTTTACACTATACCCTGTGGAGGCTGTGACAAGATTTACGTAGGTGAAACAGCAAGAAACCTCGACACCCGCCTCAATGAACACATTTACGCATGTAGGAACGATAACTTGAACAACGCCTGTGTACAACACCGAAATTCCACCAATCATCTCATGAAATTCAGAGACGCACAATTAGTGATCAAAGAAACTAATTTCCGCAGACGCAAGTGCCTCGAATCAGCACTGATCGCTGTTTCGAATACAATTAAACAAAACAACGGCAGCTTCACCATCTCCGAAGTCTTAGCAAGAATCCTGCTGAAAACAGTAAACCCTGCCATCACATAGTCTCTCCTGTTATACTACACAAAGCACATTACGGAGAGTGTACACTGAAACAAGCTGCCTCTTTCCAGTCTATATTTGTCCAACCTATTTTTATGTTACCCAAGTAATAGCTTTTATATCCTTTTACTCTTGTACGAATTAATTGCTCTATCATATTGTATTACTTTTGTCACTACTACTACTACTACTACTACTACCACTATTGAACATCGAAATGTTACCTCACAAGTATTGCACCTCACTCTGAGCCTTTATATACCCTCTGTGTCCATGTATTGTTTGTAATGGCTTGATAAAGCTCCTGGAGAGCGAAACGTTGCCACAATAAATGTCACATTAGTTGCACTTGTGTCCTTTTACTTTACATGTATAGAGCTGTAAAATAACTTTTGGACTTCTGTTACTTATACTTCTTGAGATAAATCCAAGTAATCTGTTGGCCTTATTGCGCACACTAAGGCACTGCTCTCTTGGCTTTAGATTTCTGCTTACCATGACTCCCAAGTCTTTTTCACATTCTGTATGATCAAGCTCTACTTCACCTAGATTATAGCTTCGAGGGTTATTTTCATTACCAAGGGCAAGTACCTTACACTTATCCACATTGAACTTCATCTGCCATTTTTCAGACCAAGACATTAATTTGTCCAAATCGTCCTGGAGTTCATTGATATCCTCCTCAGAGTGAATTATACGGTCTATCTTTGTATCATCAGCAAATTTACTCATGTCAATCGTAATCCCTTCATCAAGGTCATTAATGTAAATTATGAACAAGAGAGGGCCTAAAACTGATCCTTGTGGAACGCCACTAGTGACTAATCCCCATTCAGATTTCACTCCATTAATGGTAACTCTCTGCTTTCTATTGGTAAGCCATGCCTCAATCCATGCTAGAACTTTACCTCCTATACCATGAGCTGCCACTTTTCTTAAGAGTCTCTTGTGAGGTACTCTATCGAAGGCTTTACTAAAATCCAAATAAACAATATCATGTGGAAAAAGACACTTATGTACAGTTCAGGACATTTATTAAAGGAAACGTTTCGCCACGAGTGGCTTCTTCAGTCCTAATACAGAGAAAACTAAGAAAACATTTATATATATAGTGGCAGGAGTCAGGTGAGGTGACGCGTGGGTAGAGGTGGTGGTAGTAGTAGTAGTAGTAGTAGTAGTAGTAGTAAAGGAACTAAGGAGGTGAGGCAAGAGAGGGACCTGCTGGCATCAAGTAACACCAGTTCCCAGGATGGGTAATATCCTCTTGCTTAGTAATTTTGAAATACTGTAACTACCGGATTTTTGCTTTATAGTGTTACTGACAGAAATTAGTGCAGCTTCAATGCATTTTCTCCGTCTTAAGTCGTCTTCTTTAATAAAGCAAAAATCCGGTAGTTACAGTATTTCAAAATTACTAAGCAAGAGGATATTACCCATCCTGGGAACTGGTGTTACTTGATGCCAGCAGGTCCCTCTCTTGCCTCACCTCCTTAGTTCCATTACTACTACTACTACTACCACCTCTACCCACGCGTCACCTCACCTGACTCCTGCCACTATATATATAAATGTTTTCTTAGTTTTCTCTGTATTAGGACTGAAGAAGCCACTCGTGGCGAAACGTTTCCTTTAATAAATGTCCTGAACTGTACATAAGTGTCTTTTTCCACATCTTGTCGGTATCACCATACCATTTCCTCATAAACAATATCATATTCCTTATCACTGTCAACTGCCTCAAATGTTCTATTGAAGAACGTCAGTAAGTTTGTCAGGCAGGAACGACCTCTCGTGAATCCATGCTGAGATTCATTTATCAAGTTATGCTCTTCAAGGTGACTTCTGATAATGTCAGCTATAATTGATTCTAATAACTTGCCCACTATAGATGTCAGGCTTATTGGACGGTAATTTGAAGGAGTGGACTTATCCCTTGATTTGAATATAGGAACCACATTGGCCATCTTCCACAACTCTGGCACAACACCGGTAAGGATGGACGCATTGAATACACTCGTTAATGGCTGACTAAGCTCCATCTTGCATTCCTTAAGTACCCTGGAAAACAACTCATCGGGTCCCGGGGACTTATTTTGCTTCAGTTTGTCTATCTGTTTAATAACCATGTCCCTCGTGACAGTAATATTAGCTAACTTAAATTCATCAGGAAGTAAATAATTGTTAATTACTGGGATCTCATTTACATCTTCCTGTGTAAAAACTGACAAAAAATAGTCATTAAATAAGGAACACATTTCCAGTTCATTATCCGTCAGCTGTCCATTCCCAATTTTCAGAGGTCCTACTTTTTCCTTCACCTTCGTCCTATACACTTGAAAGAACCCCTTTGGATTAGTCTTTGATTCATTAGCAACTCTAATTTCATAGTCACGTTTAGCCTTTCTAATCGCCTTTTTTACTTCTCTTTTAAGCTGAATATATTGGTCAGTAAGGTTAACCTCTCCTCTTCTGATGCGCCTATAAATTCCCCTTTTCTCCCCTAATAGATGCTTTAGCCTCCTATTAACCCATTTGGGATCGTTATTATTAGACCTAATTTCTCTCTGGGGAATGTATATACTCTGGGCATGGTGTACATTATTAAGAAAACAATCATAAAAGCAGATCCCTTCATATTCATAAGTATGATTATCGTCAATAAAATCATTAGCTAGATAACCCCAATCAAGATTAGACAGATGTTCCCTAAGTCCATTATAATCGGCAGAACGAAAATCAGGGATTTTTACTGTATTATCATTATTCTTGCATTCCCAATTAATGCGAAAAGTGATGGATTTGTGATCACTTGCGCCAAGCTCTTCAGTGATCTCCAGATTATTCACGAGTGTTTCCTTGTTTGACAAGACTAGGTCTAGCAAATTATTACCCCTGGTAGGCTCAGTTACGCTCTGTTTCAGAAAACAGTCCTGAACTGTTTCCATAAAGTCACTTGACTCTAGATTACCTGTCAAAGAATTCCAGTCAATTTGACTAAAGTTAAAGTCCCCTACTATGACTATGTTACTGTGTCCAGAAGCCCTAACAATTTCGTCCCAAAGAAGTCTCCCTCTATCGTGATCCAAGCCTAGAGGTCGGTATATTACACCTAGAATTAGTTTTTCTTGACCCTCCACGAACTCTACCCAAACAGACTCTGTTACTGCTCCATCTATTTTTATACCTGTTTTTATGCAACAATTAATATTTTCTCGAACACACAATGCAACTCCTCCCCCCTTCCCATTAGATCTATCCACATTGAACAACTTAAATCATGTCCCGACTCCTTAAATCATACCATGTTTCAGTTAATGCAATGATATCAAAGTTCCCAGCACATGCTACCAAACGTAGTTCATTAATTTTATTTCTTGCACTTCGACTGTTAGCATAAAATACCATCATATGTTTTTTCTTCTGCACATTTTTCCTATTGATCTTTGTTTTTACACAATTTCTGAAATTATCATTACCCAGAGTTACTCCATGACAGTTACTATTAAGATTCTTAATATCAGAGCATAAGTCAATATATCCATACTCATTATTTATCATTTCTAAACCCATACCTCTAACTAATCCTAGTTTAAAGTCCTAACAACCCCCTCAACTGAGTTAGCAAGAAAACCCACACCTGCCCTGGATAAGTGAACCCCATCCCTGGCATGCATGTCATTTCGGCCATAGAAGTTGTCCCAGTTGTCAATGAATGGTACTGCATTATCCTTACAGTGTTTATCCAGCCAACAATTAATACCAATTGCTCTGGACAACCATTCATTACCAACACCTCTTCTTGGCAAAATGCCACATATAACAGGGCGCCCCCTCTTCTTCCTAATTATGTCTATAGCTGTCCTGAACTTTCTAACTAAATCCTCACTGCTACGCTTGCCTACATCATTGCCTCCAGCACTGAGGCAAATAATAGGATTGATCCCATTACCGTTCATGATGTTGTCAAGCCGGCTAACAATGTCCTCCATCCCAGCCCCAGGAAAGCAAACCCTCTGTCTCCTACTCCTGTCCCTCAAGCAGAATGCCCTATCCATGTATCTAACCTGGCTATCCCCACCAATATTATTCTTACCTTCCTTGTTGTCGTTCGTCGTGACGATCCCAGTAGTCGACTCACATTCGTCGGGTAGCACCGAGAATACGTTGTAGGTTTCCACAAGAGTTTCTACAGCAGTCTCTTTCTTCATCGTTTCTGGCTTTCCATTCGTCTTCTTGATCGTCAACTTCGTCCCCTGCTGTCCAGCCACTGACCACGATCCCTTCTTGACCTGAGGACTCGAAACAGGACTACTACGAATCCTCTTGTTCTCCTCAGTCAATCGCCGTATCTCCATCTTCGCTACCCTCAATTCTTCCTTAAGCTGCTGGTAAAGTTGCTCGATGGAGGGCATCTTGGTTCAGTCCACGGGAGCACACAAGACACTTCTTCACAGAGTTAAGTACAGGTCACCACTGAGAGTTAAGTACAGGTCACCACTGAGTTAAGTACAGGTCACCACTGAGTTAAGTACAGGTCACCACTGAGTTAAGTACAGGTCACCACTGAGTTAAGTACAGGTCACCACTCAGTTAAGTACAGGTCACCACTGTATCTTGAGATGACCGTCTCTGGCTCCTGAAGGAGAACTGATTCTTCACTGAGGAAATGGTATGGTGATACCGACAAGATGTGGAAAAAGACACTTATGTACAGTTCAGGACATTTATTAAAGGAAACGTTTCGCCACGAGTGGCTTCTTCAGTCCTGAAGAAGCCACTCGTTTTCTAATAAATATGTTATAGTGTTTGCTTACGTGTCTTTCTAAACCAACTTGTCGGTATTTATTACCAAGGTTTATACCACTGGGCTCTGTCCACTCTGATAATCTGCAGATTCATGGCATCCACTGTTTCCTGCTCTGTCAGTAAGCACACTCTCAGGAGTGTGCTGACCATCTGCCGGAACATGCTCTGTTGTTCCGTGGAGGTGATTGTGTTGCAGATAATATCCGTGAATGCCTTGGTGAGTGTTAAGAGATGAGTGTTAAGAGATCCTCTCTGTTGAGGGCCTGCGTTGTCGGTGGGTTCGAAGCAGTGGATATTATCTGGGCTGTTGTAATCTGTGGGGACTGGTGAGGGTTGTATTGTATTGGATAAGTATGCGAGTAGACCTTCTGCAGTGTTCCTCCATTCCTATAGAGATAAGCGATGATTCTAGAATCATCGCTTATCACTTATCTCTATATCCAACAACTTCAACCAGAACAATGGCTTCTATAACATAGCTGAACCACTTTACAGAGAGAAAAAAAGAAAGGGCCCTCTATCACCCTCAACAAAATTTGTCAAACCCCTTTTTT
>NC_091308.1:32129203-32131703 GCF_038502225.1 Cherax quadricarinatus
TTTCTAGTTTTTTTTGCGGGTGGGTGTGGGTTCCCCGGTGCATTTCCAATATGGCCCCAACGTATCAGTGTAAAGGGGCCCGAACATTTTATTAAATGTCGGAATGCTGTTCTGAGGTTTTCAGGCGCCCATATGCTGCCTTATTTTGGTTGATGTGCGCTTCGGAGATGTCCGGTGTTATACTCACCACAAAATCTTTTTTCCCTTTAGTGGGGGTTTTAGTCTCTGACCCCCGCTGCTCCGTCTGCGGCCTTCTTTTCCCCTTCCCCAAACTTCTGACTTTGCACTTGGTGGGATTGAACTCCGGGCCCAAATTTCTGGACCAGGGCTGCAGCCTGTCCCGATCCTTTTTTTCTCCTGGTCTTCGATCAGTGTATTCTTCTCATCAACCCGTCTCAAACAGGGGCACCTCAAATTTTTCCTTCCGTCATGCGTTTTTACAAATACCGCGCCTTCCCGGGGACCCTGCGGGGCCCCCCTGGTCACAGTGCCCCCTCTGACACCTCGCCACTGCCTGACCCTGCTGTCTTCCTGACAAATTCCCCGATTTGTATGCCTTCCTGTTATCCTGCTTGGTCCTCAGTTTTTTCACCAATCTCTTTTTGGGCTTGTCCCCTTTTTTTGCAGTCAAGAAAATGCAATCCACCCCCCCCTCTCTCTTGTCTTACTGCTGTCACCATGTCATGGGCTCAGTAGGTTTGTTTTAGGTTTCCGTCCTAAAAAAAAATGCTGGCTGCTGTTGATGATGCCAAGAAACTTCTTCATCGCTATCCCACACAAGAACATAGGAATGGAGGAACACTGCAGAAGGTCTACTCACATACTTATCCAACCTCCCTTCCAAGCTACCCAAGATTTTAGACTCTAACCCCACTCGGTAGATCATCACATGCAACATTCTCCACCTTACCCAGCATTCTGAACCTTGCTATAAATACTCGCGTACCTTCCACCCCAGGTAGATCTGTTTTTGACTTGAAAAATTAACACATTTACGCATGTAGGAACGATAACTTGAACAACGCCTGTGTACAACACCGAAATTCCACCAATCATCTCATGAAGTTCAGGGACGCCCAACTAGTGATCAAAGAAACTAATTTCTGCAGAGGCAAGTGCCTTGAATCTTCACTAATAGCCGTTTCTAATACAATTAAAAACAAAGACAGCTTTACCATCTCTGAAATCTTAGCAAGAATCCTCCTGAAAACAGTAAACCCTGCAATCACATAGTCTCTCCTGTTAATACTACACAAGCACATTACAGAGAATGAACATAGAAACAGGCTGCCTCTATCCAGCCTCCAACAGAAATATTTGTCTAACCTATTTTTATGTTTCCCAAGTAATAGCTTTTATATCCTTTTACTCATGTGCAAGTTAATTATTCTAACATATTGTATTATTACTACTACTACTACTACTATTATTACTACTACTGTTATTACTACTACTACCACTAGTATTGCACCTCACTCTGAGCCTATATATACCCTCTGTGTCCATGTACATGTACAAGGGTATCTTGGTACAGACCTGCAATCAACTTCGACAACCTCTACTAGTGAGAACGGCTGGATTTGAGAGGGACCTGACCTCCCAACATCTGCGTTCTTACGTCTACTAGTGACCTACATCTCACCTCCTGGCGCTATATAAGGCTCCATCCTGTCACTTCATCTCCATATTGTTTCATACTATGGAACAATGCTCTTCTCCAGACTGAGGGACTGACCACCTCAAAACTTTAAGGGTGATAGACTGATTACATCGTCTTCAAGTATCTTCTGCTTCTATCAACTTTTCTGTACTTGACTGAAGAAGCCTACTGTGTAGGCGAAACGTTTCGAAATAAAGATACCTAACTGTTGCATATGTGTCTTACCTAACAACCTGTCGGTATTTTATACCATTTTAATGTTCAAACTGTTCGTAACGGCTTGACAAAGCTCCTGGAGAGCGAAACGTTGCCGCAATAAAATGTCACATTAGTTGCAGC
Organism: Cherax quadricarinatus; assembly: GCF_038502225.1. Lineage (NCBI taxonomy): Eukaryota > Metazoa > Arthropoda > Malacostraca > Decapoda > Parastacidae > Cherax > Cherax quadricarinatus. Next base: position 32,131,203 of record NC_091308.1, read on the forward strand.
AGCAGCACAACTGTTGTGAGATGGGTTAGGTTTGAGAAGGACCTATCAGCATCAAGTTAAAGCTGTCTGCAAATGAGTAATGTCCTGTTGATCAACAGTTTGGATATGATGCATCTGCGGGATTTTTGATGGATTGTCACTGATGGCAATTAGGGCAGCCTCTATGCACTATCGTCGTCATAAATCTTCCTTAACGATTAAGCTAGCCTCATTGAACTTCACAAGGTATCCAAGAGACGATGTTAAACACATAATGAAGTGTAATGAGGCCAGGTTAATCGTTAAGAAAGAAGATTTACGACGAAGAAAGTGTATAGGGATTGCCATAATTGACGTCAGCAACACGATCCATCAAAAGTCCTGCAGTTACACCATATCCAAATTACTGATCAATACGATATTGCTAATTTTGGAGACCGCTTTAACGTAGATAGTGGGAGGTTCTTCTCAAACGCAACCTAACTCATCATAACTGTACTACTATACACTGCAGTCATTCCA
>NC_091308.1:32141703-32169203 GCF_038502225.1 Cherax quadricarinatus
AGGTTAAGGAACCTGTTAGCCAGATCAAACAAACGTAAATGCCTGGTCATGTAATCTGAGTGCCAGGTCAGACAATGAGCGAGTCAGGTCAAACGACTTCAGATTCGCAGGACACAAAAGGAAAAAAAAATATCTGAGAGTCCGAAAACTTTAAATCCACGAACGGGGACGTAAGCAAGTCCTTGTCAACAAATTCTTTCCTATATTTATTTCATAGCTCACGTTCCCCCCCCTCTCCCCCCATTCCCTACCTATCACACGAGTGGAAGCGAACATTACTTGACCTCACCTTCACTGTCTCATCTACATGTATTTTCGTTAGACACGACCTGTGTACTTTTCCTCATTTTCTTTCTCAATCATTGTAGGATAATGGGCCGTAAATGTGCCGAAATATCAAATTTTCACCTTCACTTTGCAGGGTGATTTATAAGTGTTTCAGTCATGATATTATATATTTTATTACTCAGGGACCTGCACATGTGTTTCAAAATATTTCGACATTATAATCAGCTACTTTTACAATTTCGAAAACCATTCTCATTATTTTCGTTATTATTATTATTCTTAGTAATAGTTATGGTTATTAATTTCTCATTGAAATGTTTATAGGTATTTATATACGTGTCATAAAAATATCATCGCCCTCATAAATATTAATGAAACATTTCAACACGACCTGTTTACAAAAAACATGCTTCACCTAGCCATGTAATTAATGTGATTTATGCTGTAATAACTATTGTGAAATAAGAGCAATAATAACTTACACCGCTGTATTATAAGGATTATTAAATGCTCTATATATATATATATACATATATATATATATATATATATATATATATATATATCTATATATATATATATATATATATATATATATATATATATAAAAATCTCCTCCCATAATAGCTCTCACAACACATCCTCATCCCCATCCCAGCTCTCACAACATCTCCTCATCCCCATCCTAGCTCTCACAACACCTCCTCATCCCCATCCCAGCTCTCACAACACCCCATCCCAGCTCTCGCAACACCTCCTCGTCCCCATTCTAGCTCTCACACCACCCCATCCCCATCCCAGCTCTCGCAACACCTCCTCATCCCAATCCCAGCTCTCGCAACACCTCCTCATCCCCATCCTAGTTCTCACAACCCCTCCTCATCCCCATCCTAGCTCTCACAACACCTCGTCATCCCCATCCCAGCTCTCACAACACCTCATCCCCATCCTAGCTCTCACAACACATCCTCATCCCCATCCTAGCTCTCACAACACCTCCTCATCGCCATCCTAGCTCTCACAACACATCCTCATCCCCATCCTAGCTCTCACAACACCTCCTCATCCCCATCCTAGCTCTCAACACCACCTCATCCCCATCCTAGCTCTCACAACACCACCTCATCCCCATCCTAGCTCTCACAACACCACCCCACCCCCATCCCAGCTCTCACAACACCACCTCATCCCTATCCCAGCTCTCACAACACCTCCTCATCCCCATCCTAGCTCTCACAACACCTCCTCATCCCCATCCTAGCTCTCACAACACCTCCTCATCCCCATCCCAGCTGTCACAACACCTCCCCATCCCCGCTTTAACAACACCTCCTCATTCCCATCCTAACTCTCACACAACCCCATCCCCATCCCAGCTCTCGCAACACCTCCTCATCCTCATCCTAGCTCTCACAACACCTCCTCATCCCCATCCTAGCTCTCACAACACCTCCTCATCCCCATCCCAGCTCTCACAACACCTCATCCCCATCCTAGCTCTCACAACACCTCCTCATCCCCATCCTAGCTCTCACAACACCTCCTCATCCTCATCCTAGCTCTCACAACACCTCATCATCACCATCCTAGCTCTCACAACACCTCATCACCAACCTAGCTCTCACAACACCTCATCACTATCCTAGCTCTCACAACACCTCATCATCACCATCCTAGCTCTCACAACACGTCCTCATCCCCATCCTAGCTCTCACAACACGTCCTCATCTCCATCCTAGCTCTCACAACACCTCCTCATCCCCATCCTAGCTCTCACAACACCTCCTCATCCCCATCCTAGCTCTCACAACACCTCATCATCACCATCCTAGCTCTCACAACACCTCATCACCATCCTAGCTCTCACAACACCTCATCATCACCATCCTAGCTCTCACAACACCATCATCCTCATCCTAGCTCTCACAACACCTCATCATCCTCATCCTAGCTCTCACAACACATCATCCCCATCCTAGCTCTCACAACACCTCCTCATCCCCATCCCAGCTCTCACAACACCTCATCATCACCATCCCAGCTCTCACAACACCTCATCATCACCATCCTAGCTCTCACAACAACACATCATCCCCATCCCAGCTCTCACAACACCTCATCATCCCCATCCCAGCTCTCACAACACCTCATCATCACCATCCCAGCTCTCACAACACCTCATCATCCCCTTCCCAGCTCTCACAACACCTCATCATCCCCATCCCAGCTCTCACAACACATCATCACCATCCCAGCTCTCACAACACCTCATCATCACCATCCTAGCTCTCACAACACCTCATCATCCCCATCCCAGCTCTCACAACACCTCATCATCCCCATCCCAGCTCTCACAACACCTCATCATCACCATCCCAGCTCTCACAACACCTCATCATCACCATCCCAGCTCTCACAACACCTCATCATCACCATCCCAGCTCTCACACCTCATCATCACCATCCCAGCTCTCACAACACCTCATCATCACGATCCTAGCTCTCACAACACCTCTTCATCACCATCCCAGCTCTCACAACACCTCATCACCATCCCAGCTCTCACAACACCTCTTCATCACCATCCCAGCTCTCACAACACCTCATCACCATCCCAGCTCTCACAACACCTCATCATCACCATCCCAGCTCTCACAACACCTCATCACCATCCCAGCTCTCACAACACCTCATCACCATCCCAGCTCTCACAACACCTCATCATCACCATCCCAGCTCTCACAACACCTCATCATCACCATCCCAGCTCTCACAACACCTCATCATCACCATCCCAGCTCTCACAACACCTCATCATCACCATCCTAGCTCTCACAACACCACTTCATCACCATCCCAGCTCTCACAACACCTCATCATCACCATCCCATCTCTCACAACACCACTTCATCACCATCCCAGCTCTCACAACACCTCATCACCATCCCAGCTCTCACAACACCTCATCATCACCATCCCAGCTCTCACAACACCTCATCACCATCCCTGCTCTCACAACACCTCTTCATCACCATCCCAGCTCTCACAACACCTCATCACCATCCTAGCAGTCACAACACCATCATCCTCATCCCAGCTCTCACAACACCTCATCATCACCATCCCAGCTCTCACAACACCTCATCATCCCCATCCTAGCTCTCACAACACCTCCTCGTCCCCATCCCAGCTCTCACAACACCTCATCATCACCATCCCAGCTCTCACAACACCTCATCATCACCATCCCAGCTCTCACAACACCTCATCATCACCATCCTAGCTCTCACAACACTTCATCATCACCATCCCAGCTCTCACAACACCTAATCATCACCATCCTAGCTCTCACAACACCTCATCATAACCATCCCAGCTCTCACACCTCATCATCACCATCCCAGCTCTCACAACACATCATCACCATCCTAGCTCTCACAACACATCATCACCATCCTAGCTCTCACAACACATCATCACCATCCTAGCTCTCACAACACATCATCACCATCCCAGCTCTCACAACACATCATCACCATCCTAGCTCTCACAACACATCATCACCATCCTAGCTCTCACAACACATCATCACCATCCTAGCTCTCACAACACATCATCACCATCCCAGCTCTCACAACACATCATCACCATCCTAGCTCTCACAACACATCATCACCATCCTAGCTCTCACAACACATCATCACCATCCTAGCTCTCACAACACATCATCACCATCCCAGCTCTCACAACACATCATCACCATCCTAGCTCTCACAACAGCCTCCATAAAACGTTGACAAAACTATGAAAGGTAAAAACTTAATTATCTCATAATAAAATAAACTACTCGAAACAATTGTGAAAATATGAAACGCTAAATGAAGGGGAAAAAGAAGGTAAACAATTAATGAAGAAAACTACGCTGGAGAACACGTTTTCTCTGGTCCGACGTTTCGCTCATTGCAAATTAATGTTTTTTATGACTGATTCTCATTTATTATTTTTATTATTTTGATTGGAAGCTCTTGGATCAAGAGCCTGACGGTAGATTCATTTCTCACTCAGTTCCTGAACACAACAAGAAGTTAAAAAAATGAAGTCTATAATTAAACGTAAATAAAAAGGATAAGAGAATTAATAGTGTGAGCAAACGAGAGAGAGAGAGAGAGAGAGAGAGAGAGAGAGAGAGAGAGAGAGAGAGAGAGAGAGAGAGAGAGAGAGAGAGAGAGAGAGAGAGCGTGTTATTTGCATCATATTGCTAGTGCACGATTCGTCATAATTAACAGCGATGTTAATGTCCCCCCCCCTTACAAGCTACCCCTATACGGTGCCCCCGGCTACCCCCCCTGGCGCCCCGGCTACCCCCCCTGGCGCCCCAGCTAACCCCTAGTGTCCCCCCAGCTACCATCCCCCCCTCGATGCCCCCCCAGCTAACACAATTAAGCCACTCTATTGAAATTTGTTCAACTAACCAAACATTTTTCATAATAAAACGCTCGACAGGAGTTGAAATTTTGACATTACTCTTCTGGGTCTTACAATACCTGTGTCACCCGCCTGCTTACAATACCTGTGTCACCCGCCTGCTTACAATACCTGTGTCACCCGCCTGCTTACAATACCTGTGTCATCCGCCTGCTTACAATACCTGTGTCACCCCCCTGCTTACAATACCTGTGTCACCCGCCTGCTTACAATACCTGTGTCATCCGCCTGCTTACAATACCTGTGTCACCCCCCTGCTTACAATACCTGTGTCACCCGCCTGCTTACAATACCTGTGTCATCCGCCTGCTTACAATACCTGTGTCACCCCCCTGCTTACAATACCTGTGTCACCCCCCTGCTTACAATACCCGTGTCACCCGCCTGATTACAATACCCGTGTTACCCGCCTGCTTACAATACCCGTGTCACCCGCCTGCTTACAATACCCGTGTCACCCGCCTGCTTACAATACCTGTGTCACCCGCCTGCTTACAATACCCGTGTCACCCGCCTGCTTACAATACCCGTGTCACCCGCCTGCTTACAATACCCGTGTCACCCGCCTGCTTACAATACCCGTGTCACCCGCCTGCTTACAATACCCGTGTCACCCGCCTGCTTACAATACCCGTGTCACCCGCCTGCTTACAATACCCGTGTCACCCCCCTGCTTACAATACCTGTGTCACCCCCCTGCTTACAATACCTGTGTCACCTGCCTGCTTACAATACCCGTGTTACCCGCCTGCTTACAATACCCGTGTCACCCGCCTGCTTACAATACCCGTGTCACCCGCCTGCTTACAATACCCGTGTCACCCGCCTGCTTACAATACCCGTGTCACCCGCCTGCTTACAATACCCGTGTCACCCGCCTGCTTACAATACCCGTGTCACCCGCCTGCTTACAATACCCGTGTCACCCGCCTGCTTACAATACCCGTGTCACCCGCCTGCTTACAATACCCGTGTCACCCGCCTGCTTACAATACCCGTGTCACCCGCCTGCTTACAATACCCGTGTCACCCGCCTGCTTACAATACCCGTGTCACCCGCCTGCTTACAATACCCGTGTCACCCGCCTGCTTACAATACCCGTGTCACCCGCCTGCTTACAATACCCGTGTCACCCGCCTGCTTACAATACCCGTGTCACCCGCCTGCTTACAATACCCGTGTCACCCGCCTGCTTAAAATACCCGTGTCACCCGCCTGCTTACAATACCCGTGTCACCCGCCTGCTTACAATACCCGTGTCACCCGCCTGCTTACAATACCCGTGTCACCCGCCTGCTTACAATACCCGTGTCACCCGCCTGCTTACAATACCCGTGTCACCCGCCTGCTTACAATACCCGTGTCACCCGCCTGCTTGCAATACCTGTGTCACTCACCTGCTTACAATACCCGTATCACCCACCTGCTTACAATACCTGTGTCACCCACCTACTTACAATACCTGTGTCACGTACCTGCTTACAATACCCGTATCACCCACCTGCTTACAATACCTGTGTCACCCACCTGCTTACAATACCCGTATCACCCACCTGCTTCCAATACCTGTGTCACCCGCCTGCTTACAATACTTGTGTCACCCGCCTGCTTACAATACCTGTGTCAACCGCCTGCTTACAATACCTGTGTCAACCGCCTGCTTACAATACCTGTGTCACCCGCCTGCTTACAATACCCGTGTCACCCACTTGCTTACAATACCCGTGTCACCCACTTGCTTACAATACCCGTGTCACCCACTTGCTTACAATACCCGTGTCACCCGCCTGCTTACAATACCCGTGTCACCCGCCTGCTTACAATATTTTTACACCGCAATACAAAAATTACATAATACAATTTAATGCAGTACAATACAGTATGTCATATACATCGAGAAGTGGGTCTCAGTTTATACATGCTGAGAGGTCACTTTAATTCCTGCTTTAAGGATTAGTGTGACCTGATGACCCTTAATGACCCTTGTGTCATCGACAGATTTTTAATTAACGTTATGAACCGCCCAATACAGTGTGATAAAATCTGATTCAATGGCAAGATACAAGATACAATAAAACAATGCTGTATAATACAACAGGATGCAGCATAACAGCACAATATATTACAGCATGAAACAATGTAATACAACACAAAAATAATGCAATACATTACATTATGATACAATACAGTACGATACGATACAACAAAGTACAATAGATCACAATACACACCGTAATGCAATGAGTCACAGGAAACAATTAAGGCCAGAGCCTATTTTGTCAGGAGGAGTAATTAAACTAAGTAATTGTATTTTTCATTTATAACTTGTACGACTGGGAGGGGTCGCCTCGTCCCACTGTCAACAAGGTCCAGTTACACTCACCACTGCCAAGTGTAATTATATTGTCATTAGTCATAGTTACTTTTACTCTCTGATTACACGTCTCTCTAAATGTAAATTATGTGCTCCCAAATTGATGTATAAAAGTGAGTGAACGTGTATGTGCGCATATATATATATATATATATATATATATATATATATATATATATATATATATATATATATATATATATATATATATATATATAGGTAGTAGGTTGGTAGACAGCAACCACCCAGGGAAGTACTACCGTCCTGCCAGATGACTGTGAAACAGAAACCTGTAACTGTTTTTCATGATGGTAGGATTGCTGGTGTCTTTTTCTGTCTCATAAACACGCTAGATAACAGGGATATCTTGCTACTCCAACTTACACTTTGGTCACACTTCACAGACATGCACATGCATATATATATACATACATTTAGGTTTTTCTCCTTTTTCTACATAGCTCTTGTTCTTCTTTATTTCTTCTATTGTCCATGAGGAAGTGGAAAAGAATCTTTCCCCCGTAAGCCATGCGTGTCCACGTATGAGGCGACTAAAATGCCGGGAGGAATGGGCTAGTAACCCCTTCTCCTGTAGACATTTACTAAAAAAGAGAAGAAGAAAAACTTTATAAAACTGGGATGCTTGAATGTGCGTGGATGTAGTGCAGATGACAAGAAACAGATGATTGCTGATGTTATGAATGAAAAGAAGTGGATGTCCTGGCCCTAAGCGAACCAAAGCTGAAGGGGGTAGGGGAGTTTCGGTGGGGGGAAATAAATGGGATTAAATCTGGAGTATCTGAGAGAGTTAGAGCAAAGGAAGGGGTAGCAGTAATGTTGAATGATCAGTTATGGAAGGAGAAAAGAGAATATGAATGTGTAAATGCAAGAATTATGTGGATTAAAGTAAAGGTTGGATGCGAGAAGTGGGTCATAACAAGCGTGTATGCACCTGGAGAAGAGAGGAATGCAGAGGAGAGAGAGAGATTTTGGGAGATGTTAAGTGAATGTATAGGAGCCTTTGAACCAAGTGAGAGAGTAATTGTGGTAGGGGACCTGAATGCTAAAGTAGGAGAAACTTTTAGAGAGGGTGTGGTAGGTAAGTTTGGGGTGCCAGGTGTAAATGATAATGGGAGCCCTTTGATTGAACTTTGTATAGAAAGGGGTTTAGTTATAGGTAATACATATTTTAAGAAAAAGAGGATAAATAAGTATACAAGATATGATGTAGGGCGAAATGACAGTAGTTTGTTGGATTATGTATTGGTAGATAAAAGACTGTTGAGTAGACTTCAGGATGTACATGTTTATAGAGGGGCCACAGATATATCAGATCACTTTCTAGTTGTAGCTACACTGAGAGTAAAAGGTAGATGGGATACAAGAAGAATAGAAGCATCAGGGAAGAGAGAGGTGAAGGTTTATAAACTAAAAGAGGAGGCAGTTAGGGAAAGATATAAACAGCTATTGAAGGATAGTGTTAGAGTGTTCAGCAGAAGTTTGTGGTTACAGGAAAGTGGGTGCGGGAGGGAAGAGGAGCGATTGGTGGAATGATGATGTAAAGAGAGTAGTAAGGGAGAAAAAGTTAGCATATGAGAAGTTTTTACAAAGTAGAAGTGACGCAAGGAGGGAAGAGTATATGGAGAAAAAGAGAGAGGTTAAGAGAGTGGTGAAGCAATGTAAAAAGAGAGCAAATGAAAGAGCGGGTGAGATGTTATCAACAAATTTTGTTGAATATAAGAAAAAGTTTTGGAGTGAGTTTAACAAGTTAAGGAAGCCTAGAGAACAAATGGATTTGTCAGTTAAAAATAGGAGAGGAGAGTTATTAAATGGAGAGTTAAAGGTATTGGGAAGATGGAGGGAATATTTTGAGGAATTGTTAAATGTTGATGAAGATAGGGAAGCTGTGATTTCGTGTATAGGGCAAGGAGGAATAACATCTTGTAGGAGTGAGGAAGAGCCAGTTGTGAGTGTGGGGGAAGTTCGTGAGGCAGTAGGTAAAATGAAAGGGGGTAAGGCAGCCGGGATTGATGGGATAAAGATAGAAATGTTAAAAGCAGGTGGGGATATAGTTTTGGAGTGGTTGGTGCAATTATTTAATAAATGTATGGAAGAGGGTAAGGTACCTAGGGATTGGCAGAGAGCATGCATAGTCCCTTTGTATAAAGGCAAAGGGGACAAAAGAGAGTGCAAAAATTATAGGGGGATAATTCTGTTGAGTATACCTGGTAAAGTGTATGGTAGAGTTATTATTGAAAGAATTAAAAGTAAGACGGAGAATAGGATAGCAGATGAACAAGTAGGCTTTAGGAAAGGTAGGGGGTGTGTGGACCAGGTGTTTACAGTGAAACATATAAGTGAACAGTATTTAGATAAGGCTAAAGAGGTCTTTGTGGCATTTATGGATTTGGAAAAGGCGTATGACAGGGTGGATAGGGGGGCAATGTGGCAGATGTTGCAGGTGTATGGTGTAGGAGGTAGGTTACTGAAAGCAGTGAAGAGTTTTTACGAGGATAGCGAGGCTCAAGTTAGAGTACATAGGAAAGAGGGAAATTATTTCCCAGCAAAAGTAGGCCTTAGACAAGGATGTGTGATGTCACCGTGGTTGTTTAATATATTTATAGATGGGGTTGTAAGAGAAGTAAATGCGAGGGTCTTGACAAGAGGCGTGGAGCTAAAAGATAAAGAATCACACAAAGTGGGAGTTGTCACAGTTGCTCTTTGCTGATGACACTGTGCTCTTCGGAGATTCTGAAGAGAAGTTGCAGAGATTGGTGGATGAATTTGGTAGGGTGTGCAAAAGAAGAAAATTAAAAGTGAATACAGGAAAGAGTAAGGTTATGAGGATAACAAAAATATTAGGTGATGAAAGATTGGATATCAGATTGGAGGGAGAGAGTATGGAGGAGGTGAATGTATTCAGATATTTGGGAGTGGACGTGTCAGCGGATGGGTCTATGAAGGATGAGGTGAATCATAGAATTGATGAGGGGAAAAGGGTGAGTGGTGCACTTAGGAGTCTGTGGAGACAAAGAACTTTGTCCTTGGAGGCAAAGAGGGGAATGTATGAGAGTATAGTTTTACCAACGCTCTTATATGGGTGTGAAGCATGGGTGATGAATGTTGCAGCGAGGAGAAGGCTGGAGGCAGTGGAGATGTCATGTCTGAGGGCAATGTGTGGTGTGAATATAATGCAGAAAATTCGTAGTTTGGAAGTTAGGAGGAGGTGCGGGATTACCAAAACTGTTGTCCAGAGGGCTGAGGAAGAGTTGTTGAGGTGGTTCGGACATGTAGAGAGAATGGAGAGAAACTGGATGACTTCGAGAGTGTATCAGTCTGTAGTGGAAGGGAGGCGGGGTAGGGGTCGGCCTAGGAAAGGTTTGAGGGAGGGGGTAAAGGAGGTTTTGTGTGCGAGGGGCTTGGACTTCCAGCAGGCATGCGTGAGCGTGTTTGATAGGAGTGAATGGAGACGAATGGTTTTTAATACTTGACGTGCTGTTGGAGTGTGAGCAAAGTAACATTTATGAAGGGATTCAGGGAAACCGGCAGGCCGGACTTGAGTCCTGGAGATGGGAAGTACAGTGCCTGCACTCTGAAGGAGGGGTGTTAATGTTGCAGTTTAAAAACTGTAGTGTAAAGCACCCTTCTGGCAAGACAGTGATGGAGTGAATGATGGTGAAAGTTTTTCTTTTTCGGGCCACCCTGCCTTGGTGGGAATCGGCCAGTGTGATAATAATAAAAAAAATAAAAAAATATATATCAATAATACTGCGCTAGCCAAGGATTCGAACCCATGTTGTACTGGCCTGCCTCATGGTAAGCGAGAACGACATGACGCTTTAAAGCGTCATATGGTTCTCAGGCCAGTACAACATGGGTTCGAATCCTTGGCTAGAGCAGTGTTGTTATTGATTAATACCACTCGTTCGTTGTTACAATAATATATATATATATATATATATATATATATTATATATATATATATATATATATATATATATATATATATATATATATATATATATACATATATACATATATACATACATATATACATACATACATACATACATACATACATACACACACACACACACACACACACACACACACACACACACACACACACACACACACACACACACATTTTTATAAAAGTTACACTCTATTTTTACATTAAAATACTTTCCCAATGAAATTTTAAATAAGGTTTGTGTCCCTTCGATAGCTTCATCTTATTTCATCCTTATCACTGACCTTAAATGACCACCTTCCTGAGCATCACTAGTGACCCCCCACTGCCCCCCGTGACCTTTTCTCCCGAGGATGTCTGTTACTTATAAATAAGTGGATTAAAATACATGTTCTTGTTGTCGTGATGGGGAAGGTGTGAGTGTCACAGCTTACACCAGTGATCACTGACCACACAGCTGGTCAACGTGTGAGAAAGGCCCGCGACAGGAGAGACTTTCCTGAGGAACAAAACACCATCGCCACCATCTCTCTGGACGCGAGATAAACCAGCTTAAATGGTTGCTTGTTGCACCGTTTCAGCTTTCAGCTCACCGTCAATAATCCAAGAACAAGTGTGCGAGGCGCGTGTTTCCAGCAAGTTGTTTCTTTATCATTTAACACGTGGATAATTTATCCCGGCTTCATGGGGATGCCTATGTCCGACTTTCTCGCGGTCGGAAAACATTTCTCTTTTTTCTTTTTCTCTCAGATCCACTGACATCGTGCCCCCAAAGGAAGTACACTCAACACATCGTACATAACGAACGTATTATTTGCCACGAATTATTCAGAAGTGTCTCCCCGCGTTGGAAGACCTGAACCTCAGCGAGGGAGTGGAGACTGTGCTGGCTACTTCTGCTTTTCAGATGGTGTTGTAATTTAAACAACAGCAACAACCACGACAAACAACAACTACTAATTCTTTCTTCTACTACTAAGTAATGTCTGTTTTTTGAGGCAGGAAAAATCTTTCAGAAACGGAAGAACTTATATGCATTAGAAAATCAACCTTTTTATCTGAGGACAAGCTGATCTATACTCAGAGGCACCAGTAGTGAAATCGTGTGGGACCCACCAAGACGACAGGTGGGTCCCACCAAAACCACAGTTGGGGTCCACAAAGACCACAGTTGGGACCCACCAAGACGACAGGTGGGACTCACTAAGACGACAGGTGGGACCCACCAAGACGACAGGAGGGACCCACCAAGACGACAGGAGGGACCCACCAAGACGACAGGAGGGACCCACCAAGACGACAGGAGGGACCCACCAAGACGACAGGAGGGACCCACCAAGACGACAGGAGGGACCCACCAAGACGACAGGAGGGACCCACCAAGACGACAGGAGGGACCCACCAAGACGACAGGAGGGACCCACCAAGACGAGAGGAGGGACCCACCAAGACGACAGGAGGGACCCACCAAGACGACAGGTGGAACCCATCAAGACGACAGGTGGAACCCATCAAGACGACAGGAGAGACCCACCAAGACGACTGATGGGTCCCGACATGACGACAGATGGGTCCCGACGAGGCGACAGTGGAACTCACCAAGACGACAGGTGGGACCCACCTAGATGACAGGTGCGACCCACCTAGATGACAGGTGGGACCCACCAAGACGAGAGGTGGGACCCACCAATACGACTGGTGGGTCCCGACAGGAGAGGTGGGTCCCAACAAGGCGACAGCGGAACTCACGAAAACGACAGGTGGGACCACACAACAGGGGAGACCATACAACAGGTGGGACCACACAACAGGTGGGACCACACAACAGGTGGGACCACACAACAGGTGAGACCACAAAACAGGTGAGACCACACAACAGGTGGGACCGCACAACAGGTGGGACCATACAACAGGTGGGAGCACACAACAGGTGGGACCATACAACAGGTGAGAGCACACAACAGGTGGGACAACACGACAGGTGGGAGCACACAACAGGTGAGACCACACAACAGGTGGGACCACACAACAGGTGAGGCCACACAACAGGTGGGACCACACAACAGGTGGGACCACACAACAGGTGGGACCACACAAGTGGGACCACACAACAGGTGGGACCACACAACAGGTGGGACCACACAATAGGTGGGACCACACAACAGGTGGGACCACACAATAGGTGGGACCACACAACAGGTGGGACCACACAACAGGTGGGACCACACAACAAGTGGGACCACACAACAGGTGAGACCACACAACAGGTGGGACCACACAACAAGTGGGACCACACAACAGGTGAGGCCACACAACGGGTGGGACCACACAACAGGTGAGGCCACACAACGGGTGGGACCACACAACAGGTGGGACCACACAACAGGTGGGACCACAACAAGTGGGACCACACAACAGGTGGGACCACATAACAGGTGGGACCACACAACAGGTGGGACCACACAACAAGTGGGACCACACAACAAGTGGGACCACACAACAGGTGGGACCACACAACAGGTGGGACCACACAACAGGTGGGACCACACAACAGGTGGGACCACACAACAAGTGATACCACACAACAGGTGGGACCACACAACAGGTGGGACCACACAACAGGTGGGACCACACAACAGGTGGGACCACACAACAAGTGATACCACACAACAGGTGGGACCACACAACAGGTGGGACCACACAACAGGTGGGACCACACAACAAGTGATACCACACAACAGGTGGGGCCACACAACAGGTGGGACCACACAACAGGTGGAACCACACAACAAGTGATACCACACAACAGGTGGGACCACACAACAGGTGGGACCACACAACAGGTGGGACCACACAACAAGTGATACCACACAACAGGTGGGACCACACAACAGGTGGGACCACACAACAGGTGGGACCACACAACAGGTGGGACCACACAACAAGTGATACCACACAACAGGTGGGACCACACAACAGGTGGGACCACACAACAAGTGATACCACACAACAGGTGGGACCACACAAGTGGTATTACTTGCTAAACAAGCTTCAGTGTAAGCAATATTAAAAAAACAATCATAGAATCAGTTTTTTTTTTTTCAAAACAAACTTAAAGACAACGTGACTTATAACACCAGAAGAAAAAAAAACAGAGGATCGAAGACAACCTTTAAAACAATCTTGAGGATACTGGAGAGAGAAGAAAATCTCTTCATCCTGGAGATTAGCGGACTTGGCGGCGGAGAAAGTTTGTGGTGGTGGTAAGGGAGATTTTTATTAATGTTACCTCGTTGATATTTGTAGAAGAGGGTGGTGGTGGGGAGGAGGGGAATTTTTGAGTGGTGGGGGTTTAGTTTGAAGTGATAGAGAAAGCTTTAGTGATGGGGAAGTTTGTGGCTTTAGGGAAGTTTGGGGGAAGGTTCGGAAGTCTGTTGTGCTGTGCCAGAGTTTGTTTTAGGGGGTAGGATTGTCAGGTGTGTGTGTGTGTGTGTGTGTGTGTGTGTGTGTGTGTGTGTGTGTGTGTGTACTCAACTATTTGTGGTTGCAGGGGTCGAGTCACAGCTTCTGGCTCTGCCTCTTCGCTGGTCGCTACTAGGTCCACTCTCTCCTCGCTCCATGAGCTTTATCGTATCTCTTTTTAAAGTTATATATGGATCCTGCCTCCACTACATCACTGTCCAGATTGTTCCACTTCCTGACAACTCTGTGACTGAAGAAATATTTCCTAACATCCCTGTGACTCATCTGAGTCTTCAATTTCCAGTTATGACCCCTTGTTGCTGTGTCCCATCTCTGAAACATCCTGGCCCTATCTACCTTGTCAATTCCTCTCAGTATTTTATATGTCGCTATCATGTTCCCCTTATCCCTTCTGTCCTCCAGTTTTATCAGGTCGATTCCCCTTAGCCTCTCCTCGTAGGACATGACCCTTAGCTCCGGGACTAGGCTTGTTGCAAACCTATGCGCTTTCTCTAATTTTTTTGATGTGCTTGACCATGTGTGGTTTCCAAACTAGTGTTGCATACTCAAATATGGGCCTGACGTACACGGTGAACAGTCTTGAGCGATTCCATACTGAGGTGTCGGAACGCTGTTCTCAGGTTTGCCAGGCGCCTGTATGCGGCAGGAGGTATTTGGATGATGTGTGTCTCAGGAGATGTGCTCGGTATGATACTCACACCAATATCCTTTTCTGTAAGAGGTTTTCAGTCTCTGGCCACCTAGCATGTATTCTGCAGTCTTTTTTGCCCTTCCCCAATCTTCATATCTTTGCACTTGGTGGGGTTAACTTCAAGGAGCCTTTTGTGGACTAGGTTTGCAGCCTGTCCAGATCCGTGTGTATTAATACACACATACACACACACACACACACATATATATATATATATATATATATATATATATATATATATATATATATATATATATATATATATATATATGTCGTGCCGAATAGGTAAAAACTGGTCAATTAGCAAGAACTCGTTTAAAATTAAGGCCTTCGTAAAATTTTCTCTTATACCTTTAAAGATTTTATATTTCATTTGTAATATAAAAATTAATATTTTTTACTAAAAGTACCTTAGAAAACTTATCTAACCTTATTATAACAAGCGCAATTTAATTTAGCTTAATCCAATTAATTATATTTTAGATAAGTTTATAATAATTTAGAGATAAACAATATTTGTTTTTCGTTAGGTTCAGAATTTTTTTTTTTTTTATTTTTGCGAAATTTTTGCGTACACAAATTTTCGCTTGCCTTATTCGGCAAGAAGAGAGTTGCTATTTAGGCCAAAATCGCAGGGAAGCGGACTTCCCAGAAGTCCGTTTCCCTATAGTGCACCGCTAGTGAAGTGTTGTTATTGATCAATACCACTCGTTTTGTGGATACAATAATACAATATATATATATATATATATATATATATATATATATATATATATATATATATATATATATATATATATATATATATATATATAATATATATATATATATATATATATATATATATATATATATATATATACATATATATATATATATATATATATATATACATATATATATATATATATATATATATATATATATATATATATATATATATATATATATATATATATATATATATACATATATATATATATATATATATATATTATATATATATACATATATATATATATATATATATATATATATATATATATATATATATATATATATATATATATATATATATATATATATATATATATATATATATATATATATCACACAGGCGATCTTAACTATGTAAGACAAGCCACTGGGGGTGTAAATCTTTAGTTCAAGTACTTTCACGTTTGTCAGTGCGTCACCAGGAGCTATACAAAGTTGCAAGGCAACAACTGAAGGAGTGAGGGGACGTTTTCTCAGAGTAGCGAAGTGCGGGTTTGTCACCTGCCGAGAGGCTGCGGCAGATGACAAACCTGCACTGGGCTACTCTGAGAAAACTTCCCTTCACTCCTTCAGTTGCTTTGCAACTCTGTATAGCTCCTGATGACGCACTGATAAGTGTGAAAGTACTTGAGCTAAAGATTTACACTCCCAGTGGTTTGTCTTACATAGCTAAGATCGCCTGTGTGATTGCATATATATATATATATATATATATATATATATATATATATATATATATATATATATATATAAAATAGAGCGAGAGAGAAGGGGGGGGGGAGAGAAGCGAGCGTGTGCATGATCGGGCACTTCTTGAGCGATAGAAGAGGTTAAGGTGAACAAGGACTTCGGGAGCAGAGCACTACAGGGAAGCGGACTTCCCAGAAGTGATCACTGACCGTCCCAAGAGTATCACACAACACACACTTTGATCAAGTGTGAATTATGTGTGTGTGTGTGTGTGTGTGTGTGTGTGTGTGTGTGTGTGTGTGTGTGTGTGTGTGTGTGTGTGTGTGTGTGTGTGTGTGTGTGTGTATGTGTGTGTGTGTGATGGGGCATGGGAGATGAGGGCAATGGGGGACACGAACACGTCCTCCCTCCTCTTCCATTGTGAAGCAGGAGGCCACGATATTATAAGGGAGTTTTATATTAAGGTTCACATATGTTTACGTTCAGTTAATTTGTTACAGTAAGGGGACACTGTCCGTGGAAGTGGTAGAACGTCGTGTTGGTGATAGTATGTGGTGTTGGTGATAGTACGTGGTGTTGATGGTAGTACGTGGTGTTGGTGGTTGTACGTGTTGGTGGTTGTACTTCGTGCTAGTAGTAATACGTGGTGTTGGTGGTAATAATGGTGGTACATGGTATGTTGATGATAATGGTAGTACATGATAATGGTGGTGATAGTAACAGCACAGGGTGTTAGCGATGACAGTGGCAGTACGCTGTACTGTAATGATGGTGATAGTGCGTAGTGTTAACAGTGAAAATGTCCGTGTGATTTTGACGACATTAACAATTGTAGTACGTGGAGTTAATTAATGGTGGTGATAGTTCTTCTGAGTGGTGTTAGAGATGGTGTTAATAGTACGTTGCGTTGGCGATATGGATAGTAATTAGTGGTGGTAAAATTAATAGTAGTAAGAGGTGTTGTTGGTGGTGGAAATACTTCTTGGGTGATAGTATTGGTAACAGGTGAGGGTGACAGGCTTAAAGTTGTAGGCAGTAGTTGTAGTGTTAAATAATGAAAGTGACGTGTGTTAACGGCAGGTGGTGGTGGTTGCGATGTTCACTCCATCCATCTTGAAGAAAGTACAGCAGATGGCCAGAAAATTGGCTTATATACTATTGAAGGCGGGTGAGTCGAAGCAGGAGAAGGTAGAGTCACAGTGGAACCATCCGCTAGTGTGAGAATGAGACTTATGCAACGTATGTTGCACAAGTGTCTCATTCTTCAACTTGTAGGATTTCAAAACCAAATATCACGTCTGTCAGACACTGCAACATCATAGGATCTTGATACAAGAAATTCTTCAACACTTATCCAACTTGGGACGAAGACCTGGTGGCCTGGTGGTTAACGCTCTCGCTTCACACGGTGAGGGCCTGGGTTCGATTCCCAGCCAGAGTAGAAACATTGGACGTGTTTCTTTCCACCTGTTGTCCATGTTCCCCATCAGTAAAATGGGTACCTGGGTGTTAGTCGACTGGTGTGGGTCGCATCCTGGGACACTGACCTAAGGAGGCCTGGTCACAGGCCGGGCCGCGGGGGCGTTGACCCCCGGAACTCTCTCCAGGTAAACTCCAGGTAAACACTAGTGGATGGTTCCACTGTGATCCACCCGCCGCCTCCTGCTTCCACTCACCCGACTACAGTATATAAAACACTTCTCGGGCCATATATAGGCTCTACCTTCTTCAAGAGTGATTGAACACTTTGATACCGGGCTCAGGGACTGATTCCCTCAAACTTCCTCTCTCCTTACACCGTTCTTCTTTGTACTGGACTGATGAAGCAACTGTGGCGAAACGTTTTCTCAACGAAGATTCCCATCGACAACTCTGTTTAAAAACCAATACTTACCTATGTCTCTTCTAAATCTAAATTTATCTTACTTAAATCCGTTATTTCTGGTTCTTACTTGATTCGATATCCTCAGTATTGTATTAATATCGTCTTTGTCTATGTCCATCATACACTTATACACTACACAGGTATGAAGAATTAGACACATGTGCAACATCTGGGTATCTTTATTTGTAGTTGTTTCGGCATGCCGTAGCTTCATCAATTCAAGGACATAATCTGAGGAATGTAGAATTATATACAACATTAGAGCTGGTGAAAAGCACCGTAGTCTTGAAGGAACTAAAGAACAGTCATGGAAATGGCGCTTATATACTGGCAACAGGTGTAGGACGTGCAGCAGACGAAGGTATTGTCAGTGGTTTGCCTGATTTTCCAGTGGAAGTAGGTTATACCCAAGGAATGGGCCAGTAGTAGATAAGAAAATTGTGTTGATGTCCTCTGTACCAAGATTTCATGATATATCAGTGTCTGGCAAGTATGCATAGCTAATAGTGATGGTGGTGGTGGTGACGGCTGGTGGTTAGATGGTGGTAGTTGCTGTGGTTTCCCAGAGCTTTCCGGTTAGTGATATCACTGGTTAATAATTGTGATTGTGGCTATAATTGGTGTTGGTTGTGGTTAGGATTAGCGGTGGTAGTTCCGTGTGCTCGGTTGACGACCGACTACCACGTACGGGGTGAATAGAAAAATAAACACAAAAACAGTATAATGTTATCCTTTATTGACTACGTTTTGCCCATACAGTGGGCTGTATCAAGTCACAAACAGATATGTTTGCGACTTGATAAAGCCGATTGTGTGAGCGAAAAGTAGTTAATAATGGATCACAATATACTGTTTTAGTGTTTATTTTTCCATCGTGTCGGTATTTTATACCACTTATCTCCAACGTGGTGAACAGGATCAGTTGATGTGATATGCCTATGATCCATTACATACCTCTGACCAGTGACATACCTATGATTTGTTTCCATAGTTTTGCTCTCGATACCCTACCTGAAAGTAAGAGGCTTGAACATACATCTTGTCCAGCCCTAGTTAAGCAAAGCCAGCAGAGGGATTTCAAGAAATGGGGTCAGGAAAGGGAGACTGGGAGAAGGGAAATGGTCAGGGAAGGGAGACTGGAAAAAAAGAAGACAAAGGGAGAATGGGGAGAAGGAAAGGAAGGGGGAAGAAAACCAGGGTAAAGGAGAGAGAGTCAGAGAAGCAGCTTCCATTCCTATCACAAACACAGATAAAAAGAGCATTACAAATCCCGCTATCTCATTCTTGGACCTCAAGACAACTCTTTGTGTCCTGACAAGACGATAGCCACAAGATGCGAGAGAGCCATAAGAAGCTACATAGCAACAAGACGGAAGATAGCCACAAAACGACAGATATTCACAAGAAGATAGATAGCCACAAAAAGCTACATAACAAGAAGCTAAATAGCCGCTAGGTGCTAGGCACAAGTCGGTAGCAACACGATGCTAGATAACTACAAGACAGTAGACAGCCACGAGAAGCTACACAACAAAAAGATGTTAGATAGCCACAAGACGCTAGATAGCAGCAAGACATGACATAACAGCAAGACGCTAAGAGAGCCACAAGAAACTACACAGCAACAGGACGGTAGACAGCCAAAGAGCTGCTTTAAAATACTGGCAAGATATCACCGGCCTTCAGGTCCATTTGAATTAGCATAGATGCCGAGCTATAAATTACGAAATTCTATTAAGATCAATGCATACCCAAGCGAGTTTTCTAATCTCGAGAGTGCCTACACACACACACACACACACACACACACACACACACACACACACACACGCGCGCGCGCGCGCGCGAGCGCACGCGCGCGCGAGTATAATACCGGGTACATCGCCAGAAGCACACATTAACCAGATAATTGCTGCGGCATAGGGGCGCCCGGCAAACCTGAGAATAGCTTTCCGGTACCTCAGTAAGGAATCGTTCAAGACTTTATACAATGTGTACGTCAGGCCCATACTGGAGTACGCAGCGCCAGTTTGGAACCCACACCTGGTCAAACACGTCAAGAAATTAGATAAAGTGCAAAGGTTTCCAACAAGGCTAGTTCCAGAGATAAGGGGAATGTCCTATGAAGAAAGGTTAAGGGAAATCGGTCTAACAACACTGGAGGACAGGAGGGTCAGGGGAGGCATGATAACGACATACAAAATACTGCGTGGAATATACAAGGTGGACAGAGACAGTATGTTCCAGAGATGGGACACAGAAACAAGGGGTCACAATTGGAAGCTGAAGACTCAGATGAGTCAAACGGATGTTAGGAAGTATTTCTTCAGTCAAAGAGTAGTTAGGAAGTGGAATAGTCTGGCAAGCGATGTAGTGGAGGCAGGAACTATACATAGTTTTAAGTCGAGGTATGATAAAGCTCATGGAGCAGGGGGAGAGAGGACCAAGTAGCGGTCGGTGAAGAGGTGGGGCCAGGAGCGTAGTCTCGACCCCTGCAACCACAATTAGGTGAGTACAATTAGGCGAGTACACACACACGTACACACACACACACACGTCACACACACACACACACACACACACACACACACACACACACACACACACACACACAAACCCGCACACACACACACACACACACACACACACACACACACACACACACACACACACACACACACACACACACACACACACACAGTGGGTCAACCAGCACTGCCAGGAGATGAACGCAAAGAACAAGAATGACTTGAAAAAAAAAAAAGTTTAGAAATCAGAGAACTCGTAGGGAGGGGAAAAAGGGGGGGGGGGGAGGTGAGTAAATTAGCATCCAAATGAAGGAAGGACAAAGTATTACAGATCGACGAGGAAGTCAACAAAAGTTTTCAAGCTGCACAGTAGAACAAAATCCACACCACCGAACGAGAAAAGAGGAAGAGGAAACAACACAGAAATAATGGCTTATGTCGAAACATAAGAGAGAAAGAACAATAATTACTAAGTTGAACACATCAAAACTAGAGGCATAAGATGTTATGTCACTGGCATATGTACTGAGCACAGCTTTCCTGGGATAACTCTCACTATCATGTTACTGGCATGACAAAGCGCTCCCGCGGCCCAATCCTCGACCAAGCCTCCCGATTAACCAGGTTGTTATTGCTGGCCGCACAAAATCCAGCGTATGAACCTCAGCACGGCTGATTGGGTACTGACTTTAGGCATCCGTTCAGTTCCCTCTTGACGGCAGCCAGGGACCTATTGGTAATTCTTCTTACGTATAGTGGGAGGCTGTTGAACAGTCTTGGGCTCTTGACACTTGTGTTTTCTCTTAGTGTACTAATGGCGCCCCTGCTTTTCATTGGAGGTATGTTGCACCGTCTGCCTAGTCTTTTGCTTTCGTAGGGAGAGGTTTCTGTATGTAGATCTGGGACCAGTCCCTCGTAAGATTTTTCCAGGTGTAGATTATTTTTCTTTGCTTGTGTTCCATGTAGTACAGGTCAAGAAACTTCCAACAAAGCTTGTTTTGTGCTTGTGTGTTCTCTGCGGATACAGAGAAGTGAGGCGGCAGCATCCATTAAACTACTTCATCGAATCTCATCATGTTGACAGCAACACCAAGACAACCACACACATGTAAAACAGCTCAACTAATTCCTGTATTAGAGCACAAAGACCTGCGGCTCGTAATTCTCAAGCGATATCTTTTAATCTTTGAAAGAGGTAATAGAACGCCTAGAGAGGAACATCACTTTGAAATGACATTTGTCTCAAAGAAACAATATAGCTTCAATAGTTGAAAATCCTTTGTTATAAACCTTACATGCGCAGACTGTATATTCCTTAACTGTAAGAATGCTCATGGCATAATACTGGTAGAAGGATTAATGAGCAAACAAATTGGGTATCAAAGTAACACGGAAGGAAAAATAAATGGATAAGCACACAAATAACCCGCACTTAGAAGACTGCGGGTTATGTATTGTTGAAGCCTCAGAAATGATTCAAGAAATTCCTAAATAATGGAAAAAGAGGGTCACGGTATCTGAATGAGCGAAGGCGACCATTGAGGTCACGCAGGATTTTACCCTTGCATTAATGTTTCTAATATATGTTAATGACCTTCCTGAAGACATGCCGGCGGGTGCTGTTTTCCAACACATAATTTGGAGCCTTATTATTATTCCAGGACGGACAGAAACATTGCCACATATTTCGTCTTCGATTTGTGAATGTGTTGTGAACTAATCCAGCTACGATACTGTGACTTTTCTTCTTGCTGAAGACACTGTTTACAGATAATGCACAATTTATGAGTCAGAGAAGCAGTGGGAACAACCAAAACTATGCTGTGGTCTCCACCCACTGCAGGAACTGCCATTAAAAAATCTCTTAAGCTGAACTCTAGCAACGGCAAAGCAACTAAAATTAACGAAGAAGAAAGAAGCCCAGACAACACATCGTGTGCTGAAGGGGAATATTGCAGAGACAAACAGCGAGAAAGATTTAAAACTTATTATCCCTCTATCAACAGATGCCAATACAAAACAGTCTGCACGTCTGTTCAGAGCTGGACTGAAGGGTTACTGATCCAAGGAACCGGAGCTACCTTTAACTTCCTTGGATCAATACTGCCTCCAGTTCTCCACGCATTACATGATACTTACGGGTTTAGCGCTTCCTCGTGAATATAATACTAATACCAGTAATACTATTAACAATAATGATAATAAAGGAAACGACGTGTAAGCAAAGGTGGCAAAAATAAAACTGGGATTCAGGATCCAAATAAAGTGAGAATAACAACAACATACGACTGGCCAATCCTTGAATATGAAGCACCAGTGTGGAACCCAGGCCTAATGAGACACAAAGGAAAAAGTAAAGGTTAGTAATAGAAATGAGACACAAAAAATTCGAGAACTACGCGAATTGGAGCTAACGACGCTGGAGAGAGAGAGAGAGAGAGAGAGAGAGAGAGAGAGAGAGAGAGAGAGAGAGAGAGAGAGAGAGAGAGAGAGAGAGAGAGAGAGAGAGAGAGAGAGAGAGAGACAGACAGACAGACAGAGAAGGAGGGACAGAGAATTATGATGATGACACTCATTATGCTGAGAAAAAATAAAGGTAGAGAAAAACTGAGAGAAACCATAAAGGTGGGACAGTCAGAAAATAAATACCCAAACGACTCGTAAAAGATATTAGGGCGCAGTTTTACAACGTAGGAACAACAGAAGTGTCAACAGACAAAAGAGCATCTGGGTGGACACTCACACAACCCACAAATTCATATTACGACAATATTTATTTAAATAAAATGACATCAGCCAGTTCGAGGTCAAGAGGCGGACCCAGGAGCTAGAGTTCAAGACCCGCACGCAGGATTAACTAGATAATTGCACCGTTACAGGAAATTAAAGCTGTAAATAACTTTTGTGTATGGTGTGAAACTAATGAGGAAGAGATCCAAGATTACTAGAACAGGCTCCAAATGTAGTCAAGAATTCAGCTTCTAAAAATTCGGTCCTAATAGCTCAGAGCAATAAGAATAGGTACAGCGTGAGGAGAGCAGGCAGGGAGTAGAGCCTGTGAGGAGAGGCGCGGCTGACGGCTTACATGGAGACAGGTGAACAAGCATCGCTGGAACTATTTCGCTACCAATACACATCAACAGTATCGCTCGAGCTGTAAATGGAGAGTATGCTAATCTAAGAACCACTTTCAGAGAGCTTAACGAGGCTTTATTCAGGGCATCATGCACAAATTATGTTAGACACATGTCGGGGTATGCCGCGCTAGCACGTAACCATCACCTGAATTAAGTATATACAGAAAGTATACCTTATACGAAGGTTTTCTGCGAGATTACTACCAAAATTCAGGGACTGGAAGAAGGGGAGAGATTTAAAGGTACCACAGGAGACATGATCATGGCATAAAAAATATTCATAAAAACATAAGAAAGGAGGAGCACTGCAAAAATCCTACTGGCCATTAATAAGCAGTTCTAACTCACACCCTCCCAGAGGAATAAATAGAGAGGATAGAAACATAGACTAAATGTGTTAATGAGGCTGAGGGATGCTGAAAGCACTATTTTTTATTTGTCTCAGGTTTGCGAATAAGGGAAAGAACTACGTAAGATGCACTGTAAAGATTAGGTATGACCAGGCCCTGGAAACCAAGAAACTAAGAGATGGGATCAGGAGCTAGGAATCGATACTAATAAGTGCAATTAGGTGAGAATCAGCAGAACATAAAAGTATACACAATAAGAGTGTCGGTCAGTCAATCAATCACTCTCTCTCCTCTTTTTTTTTTTTTTTTTTTACACAGGGTTTGACAAGGCTAGGTTAAGGATTCCTAACTTCATTGACAAGCTAAGAGCTGTTACCTGCATCAGCTCGTTTGAAAGCATTTTTATTGTTATGAAACACACAAGTAGGGAACAGGATGAAGTTGGAGCCATCTGTGGGCCAGCATTTTCATTTGAGCAACTGACTTTATCTCATTGATATTATTATGCTGTACGAACGTGTTTGTTCTCTCTCTCTCTCTGTCTCTTTCTTTCTGTCTCTCTCTGTCCCACCTTCCGTCTGTCTGCCTGTCTATCCCAGTAAAATCCAGGAGCCAGGCACATTATAACCAAATCAAGTGACAAGGCAAATCTTGGCTTTCGATTAATCTGGCTACACTGCAGCTCGGGGCCTTCCCTGTCCCCACCGCGGCAACATTACCCCAAAACCACCAGAAGATAAGGGCGACTCTCCCTTGGCCTCTCCTTCGTCCTCCCGTGTAATGTTATGACCTGAAGCTCCACCAGATGCTCACGACATGAGCAGCCCAACGACCAATCACAACTCGTAATGTTCGGCGAACTCGGCTCTGATTGGTCGATAGGCTCTCGTAGGTTGCTGGGTCGCACATTTTCGAGGGGGTTTGAGCCAAGAAAGCGTCGAGGGGAGAGGCAGTTAACTCCTGGAAGCCAAGTAATACAACCGTCACCGTGGATCCAATTAAAACAAGTTTTATATCTAATATTTGTAGTCATGCATAGGATCAAAAATAACATTATTATCCTCACTGTGGTTTATATGAGACGTATATCATTAAAATATTCATTTTACATACAGCCAGGAGCTGTGACTCGACCCCTGCAACCACATATAGTTGAGTACACACACACACACACACACACACACACACACACACACACACACACAGAAGTAAGATGCCCGAAAAAAAAGAGAAAACATTTTCACCTTCATTCATTCAATCGCTCTCTTTCCAGAAGTCCACTGACACCACAGTTCATATGGCTCTTCGACCTGCAACATCCTCACCCTTCCTTCCGTGGGGTGGGGATGTTGCAGGCACTTGCTACATCCAGGACTCAAGTCCGGCTAACCAGTTTCTCTTAATACCAACATAAATGTTACCTTACTCACGCCCGAACAGAACGTCAGGTCACAAAAATCACTTGCCTCCACTTATTCAGATCTAACACTCTCACACAATCCAGTTGGATTTTCAAACCTTTATGGCTCAAAAGCTTCCTGGGATTGAGAGAGAGAATAAAGGTCATCCAATTTTGCTCCATCCTTTCGAAGTGCCTCTGAGTGAGCCTTCAGTTTATTGTATGTCTTGTGCAGTAATACTCATATATTTAGATTAGTATCTGCATTTGTATTTTACCAGCATTAATAACCACCACAAACTTTATTGCTAATTGTCTAACATAAACTTTCAACAAATTAATGTTCTTTGAAAAATTTCACTAGCAGTTATGTTATATGTAGTTATTTTAAGGCTTCCCGAAATGCCGGCCGGGGGTATGGTTTATGAGCTTTCTATAAAATATGTCAATATCACCATATCAGTATCATTCTTTATGGAAATAAATCTTATATATTTTTAAACTACCTTAACAACCATCTTCAGATCTTCGATTTATACTCTTGGCAACCCCACACATTCTTGTAGTCTCCACGCTCCGACTTTGCACAACATTCACACCAAACATTGCGCTAAAATACGCTATTTCCATTGCCTCCGGTCTCCTCGTTGCAACCTATAAAACCTATTCTTCACACTTATGTAAGTGTTAGTATCAGTATGTCCTCACAGATACTTCATTGCACTCCCACCTTTTTTCCTCTTTTGTTCCATGGTTTACCTCGTCTTTCATAGACTATTCCGCCGACGGGCTCACTCCCAAATATCTGAACATACTAACTTTCTCTATACTCCCTCCCTCCAGTCTGACATTTAATATTTCATTGCTCTTTTAGTTACTCTCATTACCTTGTATTTCTAATGTTCACTTTTTATTTCTTTTTACCAATCTATATGGAAATCCCTCCACCGACTTTTGCAGCTACTTTTTAGTGTCTCAAAAAAAACTGAGCCATCGGCAAAGAGCAAGTGTGAAAACTTTTTATCTCATTCGTTATATTTTTCCCAAACCTCTCCCTAACACTCTAGCATTCAATTCTTTTAACCACTGCTTATGTTCAACCACTAGGAAATAATCTCTCTTCTTCATACTCTAAAATAAATCTCACTATTTACATAAAACTCTTCACTGTTCTTGACAACCTATCTCCTATTCTATACATTTGCAACATCTCTCACCTTCACCTATCACCCTATCAAACTTTCATATTTAATCTATAAATTCAAGAAAACTTCTGTACCTCTAATCTAAGTACTGTTCACATATATGCTTCAGTGTAAACACTTGGTTTACACATCCTCTACCCTTCCTAATCCTCTTTTTTTTTCCTCTGCACTCCTAGTTTGTTTTAACCTTAAGTCGTTCATTAATAATTATGTCGTATACATAATAGACTTTAT
>NC_091308.1:32179203-32236703 GCF_038502225.1 Cherax quadricarinatus
GCAGGGAGGGAGAGAGGGGAGGGAGAGAGGAAGGAGGGAGTGGTTAAGGACGGGGTAGAGAGGGTGAAGGAGTGCTGAAGGAGTGAAGGAAGTGTGGACTATTGAAGGAAGGTAGAGAGAAACAGAGACCGTGGGGAGAAACATGAATAGAGAGAAAAGGGCAAAAATGGGGTGAAGGAGGAACGAAAGAAGTGATGAATTAAGAGTAATAACAGAGGAAGAAACAAGGACGAAGACTTGTGAAGGAGGAAGAAGAATGATGGAAAAGAAACTTGATGGAGAAGAAGAATGTTTCTCTCTTCTATCTTGATAATATTTTATTCCCTTGTTTACAGCTCTAGAATCCTCTTACCCCACACCCAATCAACCTCCCCACAATCACCAAAACCCCCCACACCACCACCAACCTCCCCACAATCACTAACCCCCACCATCAACCTCCCCACAATCACTAACAACCGCCAACCCCCACACCATCAACCGCCCCACAATCACCAACAACCCTCACCCTCCCACGACACTGGAGGACAGGAGGGTTAGGGAAGACATGATAACGATATACAAAATACTGCATGGAATAGACAAGGTGGACAGAGACAGGATGTTCCAGAGAGGGGACACAGAAACAAGGGGTCTCAATTGGAAGTTGAAGACCCAAATGAGTCAAAGGGATGTTAGGAAGTATTTCTCCAGTCATAGAGTAGTCAGGAAGTGGAATAGCCTAGCAAGTGAGGTAGTGGAGGCAGGAACCATACATAGCTTTAAGACGAGGTATGATAAAGCTCATGGAGCAGGGAGAGAGAGGACCTAGTAGCACTCAGTGAAGAGGCGGAGCCAGGAACTGAGTCTCAACCCCTGCAACCACAATTAGGTGAGTACACCCACACCACCAACCTTTCCACAATCACCAACCTCCACCACCAGCCTCCTCACAATCACCAAAAACCCCCACACCACCAACTTCCACACAATCACCAACAACTCCCACCCTCCCCCACACAACCAACCTCCCCACAATCACCAACAACCCTCACCCTCCCACACACCCACACCACCAACCTCCCCACAACCACCAACAACCCCCACCCTCCCCATCACCTACCTCCACTAACTTAAACCTCCCACCTGTGTGTCTAACAAGATACCTCAAGTATGTACTCACCTATTTGTGGTTGCAGGGGTCTATTCATAGCTCCTGGCCCCGAGGTGTGTGTGTGTGTGTCTGTGTGTGTGTGTGTGTGTGTGTGTGTGTGTGTGTGTGTGTGTGTGTGTGTGTGTGTGTGTGTGTATGCGCGTGCGCGCGCGCGCGCCCCCGTGTGTAATTTACCGAGTTTCCCAGATCACTGTCATCAACTACCTTAAACCCACAGACAGACACGTGGCTGACTCCTCCACTGATCCGTCCAGTACCTGGAGTCTTAATGTGAAGGATGCCAGTCCTTGAACGACACACTGCTGCTGGTGTGACGGGCTCCCCATTCAGGTGAAGTGAAGCTACTCTTACTTTCCTTGGATCAAACCGGATTACTTTCCATATCCTGGATATTGCATGAAGTTGCCACGAGTCCAAAGTTCAGTCGAAGACTTCATCAAGTTCCTTCCTTTAATTCCTTCTCACACAACCTTGTCAAAACACTCGTTTACCTTTCAATGCGTTTTTTTCTCTAGCGTCTAAAATTTTCCCTTGCATTCTTACCGCACTTTCTTCAATTAATTTCTCGGCGTTTTTTTTACCTTCTTTCCGAGGATTCTATCGAGATTTATATATTTTTTTATGTAAAAGTTTACGCGTCTTTCATGGTGGGTGACTCAATTTAGGGAGGCCACAGCAACGCCTTGTGTGTGTGTGTGTGTGTGTGTGTGTGTGTGTGTGTGTGTGTGTTTGTGTGTGTGTGTGTGTGTGTGTGTTTGTGTGTGTGTGTGTGTGTGTGTACTCACCTGTTGTGGTTGCAGGGGTCGAGTCACAGCTCCCAGCCCCGCCTCTTCACTGGTTGCTACTAGGTCACTCTTCCTGCTCCATGAGCTTTACCATACCTCGTCTTAAAGCTATGTATGGATCCTGCCTCCACTACATCACTTTTCAGACTATTCCACTTCCTGACATCTCTGTAATTGAAGAACTACTTCCTAACATCCCTGTGATTCATCTGAATCTTGAACTTTCAATTGTGACCTCTTGTTGCTGTCCCATCTATGGAACATCCTGTCTCATCTTTGGAACATCCTTTCTCTGTCCACCTTGTCGATTCATCTCAGTATTTTGTATGTCGTTATCATATCCCCCTATCTCTTCTGTCCTCCAGTGTCGTCAGGTCGATTTCCCTTAACCTCTCCTCGTAGGACATGCCCCTTAGCTCCGGGACTAATCTTGTTGTAAACCTCTGCACTTTCTCTAATTTCCTTACATGCTTGGCTTGGTTTGGTTTGGGTTCCAAAATGGTGCTGCATACTCCAATATAGGCCTGACATACACGGTGTACAGGGTCCTGAACGATTCTTTACTGAGATGTCGGAATGTTATTCATAGGTTTGCTAGGCGCCCATGTGCTGCAGCAGTTATTTGGTTGATGGGCGCCTCAGGAGATGTGCCCGGTGCTATACTCACCCCAAGATCCTTTACATTGAGTGACTTTTGTAGTCTCTGGCCCCTAGACTGTACTCTGTCCACGATCTTCTTTGCCCTTCCCCAATCTTCATGACTTTACACTTGGTGGGGTTGAACTCCGGACCAGGCCTGCAGCCTGTCGAGATCCCTTTGTAGTTCTGCCTGGTCGTCGTCCAATTGAATTCTCATCAACTGCAAACAGGGACACTTCTGAGTCTATTCCTTCCGTCATGTCGTTCACACACACCAGAAACAGCACCGGTCCTAGGACTGACCCCTGTGGAACCCCCCTCGTCACAGGCGCCCACTCTGACACCTCGTCACGTACCATGACTTGCTGATGTCTTCCCGACAGGTATTCCCTGATCCATTGCAGTGCCTTCTCTGTTATACCTGCCTGATCCTCCAGCTTATGCACTAACATCTTGTGTGGAAATGTGTCAAAAGCCTTCTTATAGTCCAGGAAACCGAAATCTACCCACCCCTCTCTCTCTTGTCTTACTGCTGTCACCCTGTCATAGAACTCCAGTAGGTTTGCGACACAGCATTTCCCATCCCAGAAACCGTGCTGGTGTTCGTTGATAAGCTCATTCCTTTCCAGGTGCTCCACCACTCTTCTCCTGATGTGTGTGTGTGTGTGTGTGTGTGTGTGTGTGTGTGTGTGTGTGTGTGTATTACTGCATGTTAATTACTGACCTACCTGCCTTAATCGGTGTTGATTACTGAACTATCTGGCTGATTTTACCTTAATTATGAAACTACCTGGCTGGTTTCATCTTAATTATTGAACAACAACAGTTCGTTCCACAGACGTGTTCGCCTCTTCTCCATGCTTTTCACGCCCCTCCCCCTCAAAAAAAAAAGTATTTATACTTTTAAATCCATTTCAGTCACAAAATAAAATAATGTTTCTTCCACTAAATTCAGCTTCAAGTATAACGAACCAGCTGCTTTTGCTACGAACACGCAGAGAGTTCTTGATTCAAGGAGTTGGAGACCATTCTCCCACCTCTTATTATCAAGCCTGGAACGTGAGAGAGGGAGAGAGAGAGAGAGAGAGAGAGAGAGAGAGAGAGAGAGAGAGAGAGAGAGAGAGAGAGAGAGAGAGACAGACAGACAGACAGACAGACAGAGAGTATAGGCAGGGATGAGGAAACTCGCCTGCACATACAAACACGAAAACATCTTAAATGTTACAGGGTCACACTGCGCATATAATTAAACCAAGTACAGGGACACACACAGCATGGGTAGGGCTACACTGAACAAAAGCAAGGCCACGCTGAGCACAGGGCCACACCAATAATAAAGCCACACCGTGTGGCCTCATCCCTGCAAGGCGGCTAGCCAATCGCAGACAATTCTTTCACGTTACCATCCTCACGCCCTACGGCTCTCTATAATTAGTACGCTCTCGGGAGAAGAGAGAGATAATCTTTATAAGTTCATATTATATTTTTCCCCCCATAACGAGGCTTAAAGTCACAGCATTTCACATCTAATATAAAATATTTGAAGCAAAATATAATGGGCGTAGCAATTTAGAAGCATATACCGCGTACTGGAAGATATACTGCGTACTGGAGGATATACTGCGTCCTGGAGGAAAGTGTTTTTTGCGGTGATTTGATAAGAAGGTATTGGTCAACAAGGTTATCCTTTCCCCTTTTCGATGCGCTTGTAAATTCCTCTCTTGTCTTCCAATAGATGCTTCAGTCTCCTAATCATCCACTGGTGTGTCGACTGAGTGGGAGACAGGTATTATCTATGCTTGAATTATTTCCAGTTGCCTTTATGAACGATGTGTAATCCTCTTATAATAATCCCAATCACTCGACTGAAGCGATACATTCGTTCACTGTAACTGCTTCAGTGCATTCGCAGTCTTTCCAGTGTTCTGGCTGGAAAAATACCTTATAGGCGGACCGAAACGTCCTCATGTTTCGGGTTGTGTGTGTATCGTTCCAGTCACGGCATTGTGCCTTTTTATTCTTAAAGGATACATGTGATATTTTTTTTATTATGTGATGAGTTAGGTCCTTGGGAAAGCCAATCCGCTTTTAGGGTGGTGAAGGCTCGAGCCCTTGGTTTCCCAAGATCAGCACAGACATGCTGTTAATGCTCACCTAATAGTCTACAATGAGGAAAAACACATCAGAAAAAAAGATCTTAAATAATCTCATTATTTATATATATATATATATATATATATATATATATATATATATATATATATATATATATTATATATATATTATATATATATATATATATATATATATATATATATATATATATACAGATCATGGAAAAAAACTGCCAACACAATGCTCAACAACGCTTCAGGAAAGGACAAAGCTCGTCTCCCAGCGGTGAAGACACCACATTCAGGAGACTTCCTTTTAGCTGTTCCCAATTCCTCTCTGGGCACTCGACTCGACCCACACGGCCATTCGGATTAGTGTTGCACTTCGCCTAGCCGCCCCCATACTCACCTAACATAGGTGTATTTGCGGCAGGGCGACCGCTGATCAATTCGGACTTAATGGTCTCGTGTGTCACACATCAGAAGAGAAGTATGCTATGTTAAACCTGAGGAGGTCAACGACACCATAAAGAGAAGCCTCGCCATAGCCCATTGCCCAGCTCAACGGGAACCCCAAGTACAGAGATCTGATGGAAGTCAAAAGCGTCCTGATGGAGCCACTATGCTACCCAGGAAGGATGGTAAGCAGATTCCCTGGGACTACACCCGTGTCGCCACATTGGCAGACACCTACTTACCATACTCCGAAGCCATACTCTCTCGCTGTAGCTGGCAGCTACAGCGCGACCCAGAAGACCCACAAATATGAAGACCTTCCCTACTGCTATAACTTCATCCCAATAGGTTGGGAGACCTTTGGAGCATGGGACAAGTGTGCTCTAAAGTTCCTCAAAGAGCTGAGTTCAACCCCATTTGGTGGGGATGAACTCCAGGAGCCAGTTTCTGGACAAGGCATGCAGCCTGTCCACATCCCCTTGTAGTCCTGCTTGGTCCTCCTCCGACTGAATTCTCCTCATTAACTTCACATCGTCTGCAAACAGGGACACTTCTGAGTCTATTCCTTCTGCCATGCACTAATCTCTCGTGTGGAACTGTGTCAAAAGCCTTCTTACAGTCCTAGAGAGCACAATCTACCTACCCCTCTCTTGTTTTACTGCTGTCACCCTGTCATAGAGATCCAGTAGGTTTGTGATGCATGACTTTGCATACTATACATGTCATTGACACTGGTCTGTAGTTTAATTTTTCGTGTCTGTCTCTTTTATTCTTTGAAAAAATAGGACTACATTTGCTGTCTTCCATACCTCAAGTAGTCGCCCTGTTTCGATAGATGTGTTGAAGATTGTTTTTAGTTGCACGCGTAACACCTCTGCTCCCTCTCTCAGAACCCATGCAGAGATGTTATCCGGCTCCATCGTCTTTGAGGTATCTAGCTCGCTTAGCAGCTTCTTCACCTCCTCTTCCTCGGTTTTATGTATTGTGTCCAACACTTTATGTGCCCCACCTCTTCGTCTTTCTGGGGTCCCTTCTGTCTCCTTTGTGAATACTTTTTTTGAATTTCACGTTGAGCTTCTCACATACTTCTCGGTCGTTTATTGTGATCTCCCCTCCTTCCTTTCCCAGTCTAATTACCTGGTCCTTGAATATTGTTTTCCTCTTGATGTGGCTGTACAACAGCTTCGGGTCAGATTTGGCTGTCGCTTGTACGTCATTTTCGTATTGTCGTTGGGCTTCCCATCTTACCTGTGCATATTCGTTTCTGGCTCTACGACTACTCTCCTTATTCTCTACTACACTTGGTTTTGGCCTCTCTACACCTTTGGGTGAGCCAAGGGCTCATCCTGGCCTACTCATTATTTCTGTTACCCATGGGTACAAACGTCTCCTCAGCTTTGTTGCATATTGTCACATACTCCATCATCTCATTTACTGACTTCCTTGCCAGTGCCCTGTCCCACTGAACCTCATGCAGGAAATTCTTCATGCCTGTGTAGTCCCCTCTCGTGTAGTTTGGCTTCATTTGTCCTGCCTTCCTCTGTGTGTGTGTGTGTGTGTGTGTGTGTGTGTACTCACCTAGCTGTGGTTGCAGGGGCCGAGTCACAGCTCCTGGCCCCGCCTCTTCACTGGTCGCTACTAGGTCACTCTTCCTGCTCCATGAGCTTTATCATACCTCTTCTTAAAGAAATGTATGGATCCTGCCTCCACTACATCACTTCCCAGAGTATTCCACTTCCTGACAACTCTGTGACTGGAGAAATACTTCCTAACATCCCTGTCTGAGTCTTCAACTTCCAACTGTGACCCCTTGTTGCTGTGTCCCATCTCTGGAACATCCTCTGCTGGTGTGTGTGTGTGTGTGTGTGTGTGTGTGTGTGTGTGTGTGTGTGTGTTCGTTCCTTCTCATACAAGCCAGGTGCGTCAAGCCACGCTGTCCGCCATGCTTACATACACTTAGTGAAGGTGACAGTTCTAAATTCTTTTCTCATCTTTTTCCATATGTTTTATTTTAAAGATACCTTTTTCGCGCGACTCTAAAAAATAAATGAAGAATGTGGAATGTTCATTAGAGGAAGAGTGAATGTGAACAGTGAACACTGGTTGTTAATGGGTGGCCATCAACTCCAGGGAAGGAAAGAGGGAGGGAGGGAGGGAGGGAGGGGAAGAAGGCAGGGGAGGAGTTGGGATATAACTGGAAGGAGTGAGGGAGGGGAATGAAGGGAGAAGAGAGGTTGGGGAGAGAGCGATAGGGAGAGGAGAGAGCGATGCAAAAGCGCGCACGCGAGAGAAAGAGAGAGAGAGATAATAACCTTGCGTCAAGCTATTCTTAATAATAATGCAACACTTCTTAACAGATCATTTAAATGGACCAAGACAAATACAGTATAATGCGCTCCTTTACTGACAACGTTTCGTCCCACAGGGTGGGTTTTATCAGGTCCCACCCTGGGGAGAGAGAGGATGTGCGTATATACATGTCTAGTGAGTGTAGTGACATGAAGAGTCAGGTGTGACAAGTACATGACTGAGAAGAGATCGTGTTCGAGAAGGAACTTAAAGCACTCAGGTTGGATTCCTTCAGGAAACCAACATTTTTTCAGCCACATATTCGTCCAACCACTCATTAGTCTACCCAAGAAGACAACTTCTTCATATCTCAACTGACTCTTCGCGTCACTGCGATCACTAATTATATATATATATATATATATATATATATATATATATATATATATATATATATATATATATATATATATATATATATGAGCATCCTCCTTTCTCAGGTAGATCTGTGAGTAGATAAAGCCTATGTGTGGGCGAAATGCTGTAAATAAAAGATCGCGTTATGCTGTGAGTCTTTATTCACCGTGTTGGTATTGTAAGCCAGTGGCTTACGCACTGGCCTGGAGTCTGACTCGCTCGCCATGGGTTCAAGTCCCACCCGTTCCGTGTTTTTTTATACCATTTCTTTCCCATCAGGTCCTTTAGCAAGTGAAACAATCATAGCTTCTGGCCTATCGCCTCTAGCCACCTGGAGGACATGATAATGACATATAAAATACTGAGAGGAATTAACAAGGTGGACAGAGACAGAATGTTCCAGAGATGGGACAAAGCAACAAGAGGACACTGTTGAAAGTTGAAGACTCAGATGAATCACAGGGATGTTAGGAAGCATTTCTTCAGTCACAGGGTAGTCAGGAAGTCGAACAGTTTGGGAAGCGATGTAGCGGAGGCAGGATCCATTCATAGCTTTAAGCAGAGGTATGATAAAGCTCACTGTGCAGGGAGAGTGACCCAGTAGCGCCCAGTGAAGAGGCGGGGCCAGGAGCTATGAATAGACTCCTGCAACCACAACTAGGTGAGTACAACTAGGCGAGTACAGGGCCCAGAGACAATGATGGGGGACCTAATGACTTCAGCTCGCTGTAGTGCGTAAAATGTTTAGCAGTAGAATTTCAGGGACTACAGCAAGACCCTGATCGCGGCCAAAGAACAGCTGAATTAGATCGACATCTCCTACGAGATCCTCAGACGGGCCATCTTAGGATTAAGACCCTTGTCAGGACGCAGTTCCTGGCTGATCTATCATACATCAAACAAATCTGGAGAACACCGTGACGATTAGAATTTTATATCCTGCAAAGTGTTATTCAAACTGATTCCTGAAGGATTCAGTTGACAGGGGGAATACCTCTCCAGTGTTTTCCCAAACTCTGCGGTAAAGCCCTTACCCATATTCAGGTTAAATCACTTGCTGCTACTGAGTCTCGTGCCATCGTTTCATGTAACAATCTGTGCTTCAAAGAAATCTTCACTCTTGAATATGTCGGATTTATTTAGTTTGGCTAGTACGTGTGTTTACCCCTGGCGTCCAAGTGGGGTGGTGGACAAGGAACGGCTCTTGTTCATGTCCCAGGCGCGCGGGGTCGTCCTGGGAGCCCACTTAACCCTCGACTCGAAGCCAGATGTTGCACTCAACAATATGAATAACAATTGCCCGCTTCATCGATATTGATAACGAAGGGTTCTCCCTCGAGAGTGAGAGGGCAAGTGGTCAGCCTCTCACGCCTCTCTCCCTCGTTTCCCCTCACCCTACCCTTCCCCCTCCCTTCATCTCTTGTCCACTTCACCTCCTTCGGCTCCCATTTCATTCCTCCCTCTTCCCCTCCCTCCATGGCTTTACAGGGTTAGGTTAAGAGTTCTTACCTTTATTTACAAGACATGAGCTGTTATTTACCTCACATCATTTGAAAGCCTTTTTATTGTTATGAAACATACAAAGAGAGAATAGGATGAAGCTGGTGCCATCAGTGGGCTAGCGATTTTATTTGGTCAACTGATTTTATTTCATCGACGTCATTATGCCCTGCGAACATATTCTAGACTCGAGTCAATCTAGGAATAAATGATCTCAGATGAATTGATGTTCTTGAGAAGGTTACAAAGTGTAGTTGCTGTTGGCTGCCCGTTTTGCTGTATAGAAGTTCTCTTATCGCTGACTACAAAGTGAAAACAAGTGTGTTAACGTAACAACATTGGCCTTGTATATAACAGCAAGGCCACCCACAACCTTTCTGCTGAAATGACAGATCCGTCTGTGCGTGCGCCCTCGTGTATGTGTGTGCGCGCGCGCGCTCGTGTGGGTGTATGACCCACTTAATATTTGTATTTATAACTCATTACAGTTGTGACCGGGTGTGGGCGTATCAGTGGCTCATTACTTTGTAATTTGTTCATGACTGTAACCATGTATAGGAGTGAGGCTGATTCATTACCTCTGTAACTTGCCATGATTGTGACCAGATCTACCTGGAGTTCATTACCTTTGTAACTAGTTCAGCTATCATAACTTTGGGGTCCAGTCCCTGGACCCATTATGTACCTTTGTAATCTTTTGACTACCGCCCACAGGATGGGTATGGGGTGCATAATAAAGATATTAAACTAACGTCCAGGCTGGATCCAGACGAGAGATGAATCGGTTTGGTTTGTTGTCTATTCTCTCAAGAAGTCGTAAGTGAGACAGGGTGCAGGCAATCCAAGAAAGTGGAGAGTACTCCAGGTGTGAGCTTGTGCCTTGTAAAGTCTTGCAGCTTCTACTGCTGAGCAGTTACGAGATACGTCTAAGTGCTGTAATCTTCCTGGCCGCAATGTTTGCGAGATTTACTAAGTGGTTCTTCATGGTCAGTTTCGAATCAAATGTCACTCCAAGGATGTCAACCTTATCCCCGGGTTCCATTACTCTCCCATTCAATTTTACCACTGCACCAGCATTACCATCATGGTGTCTAGAGACGATCATCATTTGTGTTTTCTCAGAAGCAAATGTAACCTGCCATCTTCCCCCCTCCCCATCCCCTTACAGGCTGATTTAGCTGTAAACTGGTGACTGATGTAACTTAGCGCAGCTGGGATTTTCTTTTAGGAATCTACAGTGAAGGTAATCACTAAGGAGGCATAATCCAAAGCCAGCAACTCCTATTGCTTGCAGTTTTAACAAAAGTCCCTGGTGCCATACTCTGTCGAGAGCACCAGCAATGTCCAGTGCTACCACACAGCTGACTGTTACGGTTTTGACTGCGTAACGTAAATAAAAGTCTTGGCTCCTAAGAGTAAATGGCATGCCTAGTCCAAGGGCATTTATATTATTTAAAATAGTAAAAGAAACCACTCTAGGGCCAGCTTGTACCTTTACATTAAATTTGGAGACAATATTAAATTTATTATTATTATTATTATTATTATATATATATATATATATATATATATATATATATATATATATATATGTATATATATTATATATAGTAAACTTACATATACAACATACAACCTACTCTGTATACAACATCACCAAGCACGAGTACACATTTACCCAAGTACTCACATTAGCTTACTAGCACACTGCTACTAGTGAGTAAAACATTATCACTTATAAACAGGGAGGCTCCATTACACCCCCTTCCCTTTCTGCAGGCTACTCAGCCTGCAGGCTGCACGAGTACTCTCCCAAAACTTAAACAGACCTCTGCACACTAGGGCCTTACAGGTAAACATGAGAGCACTTAAACCAATTAAGTAACCTATGGTTACTTACACCAACGCCAAACCATGACTACTACTCCGGGCCGCCACTCTTCTCGTACTAACATATACCTCTCCTGCTCCTGTCCTGCCTTGGTTCTCTTCAGGACTAATGGTTTCAGAACAAATCTCGGAAACTGACATTATATATGGAGCGTTTTTTTTATACAATATTCTCTACAATACACTGCGTAATACGCCCTCCCCTACACCATCGGTTTCACTCAGCTATTGCTGGATCAACTCGGTTGCAGCTAGTCAAGGAAAAAAAATGAGAAATTAACCTTAGGTCTCCATACTGATGTTCACAAAGAAGCAAGAAGTCGAAAATCGTTGTAATGTGCCGTGAGATTGTCTCAAGAATCTTGCCAGTGACTGACAGGAGTGACTGGTCTGTAGCTGTTGATATCCGCTCTGTTCTCTTTAAGAACAGGGACTACATTTGCCTCTTTTCACAGAATAGGCCATTTACACTGTGCTAGAAAGTACTGATAGATGTAGGTTAGAAGTGATGCTAGCTAGTCTGTACCTCTCTCTCACTTATCCTTTTCTTCCAGTTCCGAGGAACAGAAGTGACCCATCTCCGTCTGGGATCAAAAGTAATTATCCCCTATTCCTCGGGTGTTATGTGACTCCTTCGAGTTGAGGTTTTTTCATGATTGTTCTCAGTCTCTCCCCCATTCCCCATCACCCTAATTTGACCCTCTGTTGGAATCTGTAGGAGAACGAAGATGGGTGTACCTATTTCTTTCAGAGTAACTGTGTGAATGACCGTAGTATAAGGTGCTGCTCCTTCAAGAATTACCCTGGTAAGTGTCAGGGTTCGTGAAAGCTGAGGAATTGTGGAACACTTGCCTTCTGGTTCTCCGAGTCCTTTATGAACGATGTTCAGGATTATTCGGTTCATTTTGGTAACTGGTTATTTATTTTACAACTGTCATATGCCTTGCCTTTTTT
Organism: Cherax quadricarinatus; assembly: GCF_038502225.1. Taxonomy (NCBI): domain Eukaryota; kingdom Metazoa; phylum Arthropoda; class Malacostraca; order Decapoda; family Parastacidae; genus Cherax; species Cherax quadricarinatus. The sequence continues at coordinate 32,191,401 of NC_091308.1, forward strand.
ACCATTGCCTCTTAACGTAACTTGATTTTTTTAAATGGCCTTTAGCCTACTCTGACTGTCCAACACGGAAGAGGAATGACTACATGCCCACAGATTGTCATGGATACTTTCTTCATTTAGCGTATTAATTGTCTTCACTTGTTTCCGAGTGTAAGATAGCCGTCTACCAATCGCTGCTAGTCAGCTCATTGCTGATGGGAGGTACGAGTGGGTTAGCACATCTTAGTAAAGTCTCGCCTGCCTACACTACCAGAAGTATTATTCTCTGTCTTTAGAAGAGGGGTTACCCTTGGCTAAGTAGAACTTAACCTGTCTTCATCTTCACCGCATTTCAACGTGCCTCGCTTACTCCACACTCAGATTAAGTCGGTCTGAGAGAACTTGTGAAGCTGGCTAAGGCTGATCCGCAATGAGAATGCTGCTACCCTCGGTAGCACCTGTATTCCAACTACATGACCTCCTGTTGGTTGTCACATACCACCAGGGATCAAGACTCATTGTTCAACATTTTTTTTCACGCGTTTCTGTTTGCTTTCGGTTACAATTTCTTTTTGTTTTCATTATTTGCTGCGGTTGGAATATCTTTCCTGACTATTTTTTATCTTGGTATCTTGTGATTAAAGATTTGCAACTTAATATCTCCATCTTTTACTTTACTGCATTTGATTATTTGCATTTTTTTCTATTTTGTATCTTCCTTGAGGGTTTGAGACCTTGTCCCTTACGCGACTGATACTGTTTCTACTGCTGCCCTTGTTGCTGCCATCCTTGAAGGTATTTACTGCTGTTACCATTCCTACATCTGCTGGTACAATTGATGCCAGCGCTGCTGCAGCAGCAGTTAATACTGCTATAGATGCAGCAGTTATTGCTGCAGCTATTCCCTCAACTGCTACACCCACTCTGCGGTCTGCCGATAACGCTGGGCGTTCAGTTACATATACGCCAATTCTGGCTGCAAAATACTTGCTATTGTCATGGGATCAGTGTTGGAGAGGAGCCGCTCCCTTCCTGTTACAACTACTGCTACTTACCCTGATCCTGCCATCTCTAAGTAGGTGCTCGACTCACACTACCTACCTACCTTGTTACAGAGCTAGTGTTCTCTCTCATTTTCTCATCTTAAACTACTGTCTTTTTATTATTACTGTAATTATTATTATTATTATTATTAATTACAGTAATAAAAAGACAGTAGTTTTAGATGAGAAAATGAGAGAGAGAACGCTAGCTCTGTAACAAGGTAGGTAGGTAGTGTGAGTCGAGCACCTACTTAGAGATGGCAGGATCAGAGTAAGTAGCAGTAGTTGTAACAGGAAGGGAGCGGCTCCTCTCCAACACTGATTATTGTAGGTAGAAGGTTGGTAGACAGCAACCACCCAGGGAGGTACTACCGTCCTGCCAAATGAGTGTGAAACGAAAGCCTGTAATTGTTTTACGTGATGGAAGGATTGCTGGTGTCCTTTTTTCTGTCTCATAAACATGCAAGATTTCAGGTACGTCTTGCTACTTCTACTTACACTTAGGTCACACTACACATACATGTACAAGCACATATATACACAGCCCTCTGGGTTTTCTTCTATTTTCTTTCTAGTTCTTATTCTTGTTTATTTTCTCTTATCTCCATGCGTGTTGTAAGAGGCGATTAAAATGCCGGGAACAAGGGTCTAGTAACCTCTTCTCCTGTATATATTACTAAATGATAAAGGAGAAACTTTCGTTTTTCCTTTAGGGCCACCCCGCCTCGGTGGGATACGGCCGGTTTGTTGAAAGAATTATTATTATTATTATTATTATTATTAGTAGTAGTAGTTGTTGTAGTAGTAGTAATTGTAGTAATATTAATAGCAGCAGTAGTAAAAGTAGCATTATCATCACTAAATTCCATTTCAGAGTTATATAATCCTCGTTACAATACTATAACGATCACCTTCGCTCTATCAACCACCATAACACGAAGAGCTTCAACTTCTACACGAGCTCCTTCAACGCCTTCACTGTCATCCTGTTCAACACATCATACTACAACAGTTCGCCACTTATATCACCCTCGCCATCTTGCTGAAGGCCTCCGCTACGTCTAATATTCCTCTGTCTTGAATGAAGAGAGGAATGCGACAGGACTCAAACGGCTTTGTCTTCTACGACACTTTTTCATTATTTCCATCTTCTCTTCTCATTCTTGTATAATTGTTCCAGGTTTCTTAATTTAGTGTCATCTGTGTTGTCCTCCTTTCACTGTACTTTTTATAGTGCCTGTTACTCTTAGATTTTGTCTTTCCACACTTTATTTCTATTTTTATTAGTACTTTTATTATTATAAATACTCATAATGGGGAGGAGGAGCGCTAAATGAGAATGGAGACAACCATGTTGTTCAGAGGAAGGGGAGGAAAGATCCAGTTCCATGAATCAAAAATTCCTCACCAGTATCAGGGGTACATTTTTTTTGTTTTGTTTTTGTAAACAATTAATTATATTTTCCACTTAAGTATTATTATTTTTGGTAAATATTGTCATGTGGCTTCCTTGTGTACCTTGAGCACTGAGCAGTCTGCCTCTCTCTCTTATGTTTTTTTTTTTTTTTATCTTACCTTCCATTTGCTTTCGTCACTTTTAAATAACAAAAAGGCACAATACCGTGACTGGAACGATACACAAATAACCCGCACATAAAAGAGAGAAGCTTACGACGACGTTTCGGTCCGACTTGGACCATTGACAAAGTCACACTGTGTGACTTTGTCAATGGTCCAAGTCGGACCGAAACGTCGTCGTAAGCTTCTCTCTTTTATGTGCGGGTTATTTGTGTTTCGTCACTTTTGACACTGCATTCTTAAGACGCAGGTGAAACACTGCTGGATGAATCTCCGTTGCTGAAACGTTTCTCCGGCCCAGCAAGCTTTACCAGTCGCATGCAGCGGTGATAACAATATCGGAGACAGTAAGAGGTGAAGAGGTAGTGTCAAGGTTATTAGTCGTCGACGGAAACGCTGAGTGTCGCACACCTGTCTTAATTATTAACCTGGCGGTATTAAATATTTATTATACGGCATTGCATTCTCATTTTGGAAACCTTTCACTCCTCTCTCCCTCCCTCCCCCCTCCTCTATTTCTCTAACCCCTCACTATTCAATATCCAACAGAGAATATTGCACGTTTTACCAATCTTTTGAGGTTCTTCACCAGTTCTTATTTACGATATTATCTCCATTTATATAGCTTTCATTTATTGAAGCGTAAATCTTCCAAATACTCTCTTACTTGCTGGTGGTAAAAAAAAAATTTGGAACATTATACTAGGAGTGGGGAGTCTTGAAGAGCTAGAAAGTGAGTGTGTGTGTGTCTTTCTTGGTGGACGGAGGATTGAGCCACCACCACCACTCCTTGTGTCGACAACACAGATTCAGCGCTCATTGTTATATTTACACAAGGTGATAAATCTATGGGATAATTTAGCGGAAAGGTGTGGTAGAGGCTCGATTCTCCGTACGGCCACCGCGAGAGAGGTAAATGCAACCAGGCTTTTCCTCTGTTTCACATAAATATTAAGTAAATCTAGTTATAGAAGATGTATCTTGAGTTGCTAGCGAGGAAGGCCGCTGTGCTCTTCCCACTACTACCGTATATACATCTGTTATCCCAGACCAGTAAGTGAGGTCAAGACCGGGCTGCGGGGGCGCTGACCTATCGAAGGAACTTCAGTAGTGGCTCTGGGGATCATCTTCCCAAGGGCACGGTCTCAGACCAGGCTTCCTACGTTGGAGTGTTTGCTTTCCAACCAGGAAAGACACTCCCCAGAACCACTAAAGGATTACAGATGTACTTTATGCAGTGGTAGTGGGAAGAACGTCGCATCCCTAAATAGGGAGAGAAGGAAGGTAGGAACGGGGAAAGGGGAAAAGGGAAGTGGTAAGAGGGGTGGGGGCCTTTGATCCTTAGGGCAATACGGGGGATTTAGACTGGTTGGGGTTTGTTTGGAGGAGGGAAGACAATGGGAATAAATGGAAAAGGTCACTTTGCCTTTTTATACCGTTTTTCAAGTAGGGAGAGGGGGAGGGGGAGGGGGAGGGGGAGGGGGAGGGGGAGGGTGAGAGAGAGAGAGAGAGAGAGAGAGAGAGAGAGAGAGAGAGAGAGAGAGAGAGAGAGAGAGAGAGAGAAATTGAGAGTGAGAGAGAAAGCGGGAGCAGGACAGTGGAATCCAAGCAGATGGCACAAAGGAGAATGTTGTCAGAGGGGGTGAATTTTTCATGCCTACCTCAGTGTCCACACACTCGCATGAAAGACGCAGCTGTAGTGGTGGTGGTGATGCTGGTTAGTAGGCTGCTGGTAGTTAGTGGTTGCTAGGATTGATAATGGTTGTAGTGGTGGTGGTGGTATTACAAATGCTGGTAGTGGCTAGTGGATAGTTGGTTCGGTGTTGGATAGTGATGACCGTGAGTATACAAAAATACGTATGTACATACAACACTCACACACACACACACACACACACACACACACACACACACACACACACACACACACACACACACAAAGGAACAAATGACACAATCATCCCTTAAAACCAAGAGAAAAATCACATAAAAAAGTATTAGACATGACAACAAAAAACCGTCAAGACAATCACACTGCAAAAGGTTTAACTAAAATGTCACCGAGGTCGCTACAGATCCTCAGGTAAACCTCAAGGTTAAGATTTATAGAAAGTTATTAAAATACGTATCATAATTTCATGACCCCACTGTTTTGTCCCCTAATAATAATAATAATAATAATAATAATAATAATAATAATAATAATAATTCAGTCAGTGGCACTGAAGCAGGCACACACAGTACCAGGATTGCACTTTCACAGAGGTGTCCTGGGGGAGGGGAGACTGCCTTATACTTAAAACTAACAGAACCGTCTCACAGAAAAAATTCCTGTTCTAAAAGTGGTGAGAGAGGTGCACTTGTTGCTGAGATGTGTACGTGCTGCTGAGAGGTTCAGGTGCTACTGAGAGGTGCACGTGCTGCCGAGATGCACACGTGCTACTGAGATGTGCACGTGCTACTGAGATGCGCACGTGCTACTGAGATGCGCACGTGCTACTGAGATGCGCACGTGCTATTGAGATCATCAACTCCACCGAGTTTGTTCATTCCTCCAGTAAGAAAGAATCGATCCCATGTGGTCTGGTGTGATTCGATTCCTGCTCCAGGAAGATCTTATTCTGACTGTGAAGCCACCAGCACCCATTATTGACTTTGTAATGAGCCAAGAATTACTGTATCGAACAGCCGAGTTGAGTATTCCTAGCAGAAGAGTTAATAATTCCACAGTCACCAGTGAATGTAGCTGTATCTTTTGTAGATACTCGCTCAGATCGTCCTCAGTCAAGGCATGTGTTAGCCATCGCAGAAGAGTTCGATCCACCCAAAGATGATAACCATTCTGCATATGTAAATCTTACCCTCGCAGAGTTGGGTTTAAATGTAAACAGCCTGTATAATTAGATGTCAGAGATGAATGAAATTGTTAACTGTGTGTCTTGTTATTAGCTGATCAGTTTTTCAGAAATTTTTAGTGTTCACTTTCCCTCCGAATTCTGAGAACTTAGCAATACTGATCTGTGCGCGCCAGATTTGCCTTCCTGTTAATTACTTTCACTTTGTAAATACATTTATTCTTCCTCAGAATCTGTAGAGTGCATGAATACAGATCGATCGATCAATTCCATCCTTATTGTACAATGATTTGTTCTTATAAGTCGTAACGCATTACGTTAAAACTCATTACGTTAACATCCATTATGGTACCATCCATTAGTTCTAAGTTACATATGTCTTCGTTATTGTATAGAATCAGCCCAGAACCACCTGCCTGTTCAGCCTATAGCATAGTAGTATATGTCGAGACGACATACGTAACATGACCGAGCTGTCAGCATAGTTGCTGATCCCATTACATGTGTTGTATAGCTTATTTGAGTATCATAGTACCATACATATGTTTTATATATGTGATCCCTTACTAGGTCTAGTGACGGTTTGTGTGACGTCACGTGATGCGCATGTGTGCACGAGTACCTCTGTAACTTCCTCAGTCCACGCAGAGGTCTACCCGGCAAGACACGGCAGGTTGGGCCTCCCTTATCACTGTCTAACAATATATAGTGTTACCATCCCACAAGTGTGTATATCTTCAACCCTCGTTATCTCCTTTCGAACCCCAGGACACAACCACCATCACTCTCACAGCCATCACCCTCGCAACCATCACCCTCACAACCACCGTCACCACCACAACCACCGTCATCACCACAACCACCGTCGCCACCACTACCATCACAACCGCCGTCACCACCACGATCACCACACCCACCGTCACCACCACAACTACCATCACCACCACAACCATCACCCTCACTACCATCACCACCACAACTAGCATCACCGCCAAAACCACCATCACCACCACAACCATCACCCTCACAACCATCACCCCTCACAACCATCACCACAACCATCACCACCACAACCATCACCCTCACAACCACCATCACAATCATCACCCTCACAACCACCATCACAACCATCACCCTCACAACCATCACCCTCACAACCACCATCACCCTCACAACCATCACCACAACCATCACCACCACAACCATCACCCTCACAACCAACATCACAACCATCACCCTCACAACCAACATCACAACCATCACCCTCACAACCACCACCCCTCACAACCATCACCCTCACAACCATCATAACCATCACCCCTCACAACCATCACAACCACAACCACCACCGACAATTCATTACGAATCCAACATGTTGCAAATACTAACAGTTGTAGTAGTAAAAAAAAACCTCCTCTCCTCTATATCCTCCCCTCTCTTCTCTCTCCTCCTTCCTCCACTCTCTCCTCTATATCCTCCCCCTCTTCTCTCTCCTCCTTCCTCCACTCTCTCCTCTATATCCTCCCCTCTCTTCTCTCTCCTCCTTCCTCCACTCTCTCCTCTATATCCTCCCCCTCTTCTCTCTCCTCCTTCCTCCACTCTCTCCTCTATATCCTCCCCTCTCTTCTCTCTCCTCCTTCCTCCACTCTCTCCTCTATATCCTCCCCTCTCTTCTCTCTCCTCCTTCCTCCACTCTCTCCTCTATATCCTCCCCTCTCTTCTCTCTCCTCCTTCCTCCACTCTCTCCTCTATATCCTCCCCCTCTTCTCTCTCCTCCTTCCTCCACTCTCTCCTCTATATCCTCCCCCTCTTCTCTCTCCTCCTTCCTCCACTCTCTCCTCTATATCCTCCCTCTCTCTTCTCTCTTCTCCTTCCTCCACTCTCTCCTCTATACCTCCCCCTCTTCTCTCTCCTCCTTCCTCCACTCTCTCCTCTATACCTCCCCTCTCTTCTCTCTCCTCCTTCCTCCACTCTCTCCTCTATATCCTCCCTCTTTTTCTCCTCTCCTCCACTCTCTCCTCTATATCCTCCCCTCTCTTCTCCTTCCTCCACTCTCTCCTCTATATCCTCCCCCCTCTTCTCTCTCCTCCTTCCTCCACTCTCTCCTCTATATCCTCCCCTCTCTTCTCTCTCCTCCTTCCTCCATTCTCTCCTCTATATCCTCCCCCCTCTTCTCTCTTCTCCTTCCTCCACTCTCTCCTCTATATCCTCCCCTCTCTTCTCTCTCCTCCTTCCTCCACTCTCTCCTCTTTATTCCTCCCCCTCTCTCTCTTCTCCTCTCTTCCTCTCCTCCTATCCTCCCTCTCTTGTCTCTCTCTCTTCCTCCTCTCTCTCCTCTATACCTCCCTCTCTCTCTCTCTCCTCCTTCCTCAGTCTCTCCTCTATATCCTCCCCTCTCTTCTCTCTCCTCCTTCCTCCACTGTCTCCTCTATATCCTCCCCTCTCTTCTCTCTCCTCCTTCCTCCAGTCTCTCCTCTATATCCTCCCCTCTCTTCTCTCTCTTCGTTCCTCCACTCTCTCCTCTATACCCTCCCCTCTCTTCTCTCTCCTCCTTCCTCCACTCTCTATTCTATATCCTCCCCTCTCTTCTCTCTCCTCCTTCCTCCACTGTCTCCTCTATATCCTCCCCTCTCTTCTCTCTCCTCCTTCCTCCACTCTCTCCTCTATATCCTCCCCCCTTTTCTCTCTCCTCCTTCCTCCACTCTCTCCTCTATACCCTCCCCTCTCTTCTCTCTCCTCCTTCCTCCACTCTCTATTCTATATCTTCCCCTCTCTTCTCTCTCCTCCTTCCTGCAGTCTCTCCTCTATATCCTCCCCTCTCTTCTCTCTCCTCCTTCCTCCACTGTCTCCTCTATATCCTCCCCTCTCTTCTCTCTCCTCCTTCCTCCAGTCTCTCCTCTATATCCTCCCCTCTCTTCTCTCTCTTCGTTCCTCCACTCTCTCCTCTATATCCCTCCTCTCTTCTCTCTCCTCCTTCCTCCACTCTCATTCTATATCCTCCCTCTCTTCTCTCTCCTCCTTCTCCTCTCTCCTCATATCCTCCCTCTCTTTCTCTCCTCCTTCCTCCACTCTCTCCTCTATATCTTCCCCTCTCTTCTCTCTTCTTCCTCTCTCCTCTATATCCTCCCTCTCTTTCTCTCCTCCTTCCTCTCTCTCCTCATATCCTCCCTCTCTTCTCCTTCCTCCCTCTCTCTCTTCTCCTCTCCTCTCTTCTTCTCTCTCCTCCTTCCTCCATTCTCCTCTTTCTCTCACCTCTCATTCTCTCTCCTCCTTCCTCCATTCTCTCCTCTATATCCTCCCTCCTCTCTCTCTCCTCCTTCCTCCACTCTCCTCTATATCCTCCTCTCTCTCTTCTCCTTCCTCCTTCCTCTCATCTCTCCTCATATCCTCCCCCTCTTCTCTCTTCTCCTCCACTCCCTCCTCCTCTCTTCTCTCCCCTTCTTGCTCATCTCTCTGTTCCTCTCATCTCTCCTTCTGATACCCTCCTCCTCTCTCTCTCTCCTCCTCCTTCCTCAGTCTCTCCTCTATATCCTCCCTCTCTTCTCTCTCTCTCCTTCCTCCACTGTCTCCTCCTATATCCTCCTCTCTTCTCTCTCCTCCTTCCTCCAGTCTCTCCTCTATTTCCCCCCTCTCTCTCTCTCTCTCCGTTCCTCCACTCTCCTCTATACCCCCTCTTCTCTCCCTCCTTCCTCCACTCTCCTCTATATCCTCCCTCTTCTCTCTCCTCCTTCCTACTTCTCCTCTATACCTCCTCTCTTCTCTCTCCTCCTTCCTCCATTCTCTCCTCTATATCCTCCCCCCTCTTCTCTCTCCTCCTTCCTCCACTCTCTCCTCTATATCCTCCCCTCTCTTGTCTCTCTTCGTTCCTCCACTCTCTCCTCTATACCCTCCCCTCTCTTCTCTCTCCTCCTTCCTCCACTCTCTATTCTATATCCTCCCCTCTCTTCTCTCTCCTCCTTCCTCCACTCTCTCCTCTATATCCTCCCCCCTCTTCTCTCTCCTCCTTCCTCCACTCTCTCCTCTATATCTTCCCCTCTCTTCTCTTTCTTCCACTCTCTCCTCTATATCCTCCCCTCTCTTGTCTCTCCTCCTTCCTCCGCTCTCTCCTCTATATCCTCCCCTCTCTTGTCTCTCCTTCCTCTCCTCTCTTCTCCTTCCTCTCCTCCCTCCTCTCTTCTCCTTCCTCTCCTCCCTCCTCTCTTCTCCTTCCTCCCTTCTCTTTTCTTTTCTCCTTCCTCCCCTCTCTTCTTTCTCCTCCCCCTTCCATCTATTCTCTTCTATCCCCATCTTCTGCAATTATTACATTACTATTTTTCATGGGTTAGCACCAAACCCGTACGGATCACACAGCTCCCAGTGGAATGGGAGGCAACCAAGTTCAATCCGAGTAACTGGAGAAGTTCAATTCCCTAGATCAAGAGCCCCTCACCTCTCCATCATCATGGCATCCCCCCCCACAAAGGGTAATCTTCCCTCCTCCCACCCTCCCCTTCCCTCTCCTCTCCCCTATTTTAGTAAATATAATTTTTGAATAAAACATTTAACATAATTTGCCCAAAAAAATAATTTGTAATTATTTAAACTTCATTACAATGGAAAAAAGCCGCTTAATAAAATAAAAAAAATCTAAATAAAATATTCAATAATTAGATTTAATTTAATCGGGAGGAATTATCATTATTGTTATTATTATTATTATTTCACTTATCATTTATTAGCTCTTATTACTGCTGTCAATATTATTTATTATAATTAGCTATTGCTACTACTACAACGTGAAAGCGCTAAACCCGAAGGGGCCACACAGCGCCTGGAGAATGGGAGGAAATCGCATTTCAGTCATTGAAAAGGATGGAAGTGGGGGAAGAGGTAACTCGTGTTCCTTGGACCAAGATCCCATCACCGCCTAAGGAGAGGGAATGAACCGCCTATTATATACTTAGGGAAGACGCTATGTACACGATTTATCAGCTCGAAGTGAAACCCAGACCACCTGACACGTTCCTAGAAGCGCACACAAAATGTTTATGTATAGTATATAAGTATATGTCGTGCCGAATATGTAAAACTTGCGATTTGGGCTAAAATAGCAACATTCTTCTTGCCGAATAAGGCAAGCGAAAATTTATGTATGCAATAATTTCGCAAAAATCATTCTGAACCTAACGAAAAAAAATGTATTTCATTTTTTTTTATTAAATTATTGTAAACTTGTTTAAAACATATTTAGTTGGATTAGGCTAAATTAAATTGCGCTTGTTTTAATAAGGTTAAGTAAGTTTTCCAATTTTTATTGGGTACAAAATTATTAATATTTATAACATAAATGAAAAAAATATATCTTTTAACGTATATATATATATATATATATATATATATATATATATATATATATATATATATAATATATATATATATAATATATATATATATATATATATATATATATATATATATATATATATATATATATATATATATATACACGGCTCTAGTACTCAAACAGTATTAGACTGAAATTAGTCTGAGTTCACGACGGCCACGTATGTACTCGCATCAGGAAAACACGCCTAGTCCTACTGGGTACCTGGTGTTTGAGAATTGATGGTTCAATGGTTAGAGCAATGCTTACTTTACACTGTTCTCACGGAACGGGACATGTTGTCGCAGGATCGAACTCCGGCTAGCCGCAGTTCTGTTAATGATATGTGCATCTCTCAGAATCTATACAACAATGGAAGGACAAAGAGAGATTCTTTGTAAATACATCGATAGGTACATATCTCTCAGTGTATATACATCGAGACGTCTCTCTCTCTCAGATTATATACACCATGAGGTATCTACAGAAACCGTGGAGTGTATCTATGTATATACAGTGAGAGTTGCGTATCTCCCATTATGTATGCACTGAAAGGTGTGTATTTCCCATTATATATACACTGAGAAGTGTATATTTCCCAGTATAGGGATGCGTATCTCTCTCTATCTTTGTGTGATATATATAAATATATATATATATATATATATATATATATATATATATATATATATATATATATATATAATGTCGTGCCGAATATATAAAACTGGTCAATTAGCACGAACTCATTTTAAATTAAGTCCTTTCTAAAATTTTCTCTTATACGTTTAAAGATACAGTTTTTCATTAATGTTAATGTGAAAAATTTTAATTTTGGACCAAAAGAATCTTAGAAAACTTACCTAACCTTATTATAACAAGAACAATTTATTTTAGCATAACCCAACTAAATATATTTTAGATTTGTTTACAATAATTTAATACTAAACAAACACAGTGAAATATATTTTTTTCGTTAGGTTCAGAATGATTTTGGCGACATTATTGCATACACAAATTTTCACTTGTCGTATATGGCAAGATGAGCGTTGTTATTTAAGCCAAGATCGCAAGTTCTGCCTATTCGGCACGACATGTGTGTGTGTGTGTGTATATATATATATATATATATATATATATATATATATATATATATATATATATATATATATATATATAGATATATATATATATATATGCAGCGAGAGGTGCGCATCTCCCATTATACATACTACACCGAGAGATGCGTATTTCCCAGTATATATACACCTAGAGGTATGCATCTCTCAGGGCATATACATCGCGGGGTATCCCCCAGTATAAATTCACACTGATAGGTGTGTATTTCCTATTTCCACAGCATTTGATAATACTAGCAAGAATAGTGCTTCTCCTTGAATAATAATAATAATAATAAAAAAGCTATTATTGTTATTAAGACTAATTAGGATATGGATGGGTAATGTATGGAAATGGATGGATAATGTCAGGTTAAATGGAGATCATTTTTGAGTATGGAAGATTCTCTCTCTCTCTCTCTCTCTCTCTCTCTCTCTCTCTCTCTCTCTGCGCCCTACTCCTCTCCCCTTCCCGCTCCTCTCCCCCTCCCACTTCATGTCAATGATCTAAACGCAATTAAAATACGCTTTATAGGGATGGGACGAGTGAAGGGGATTGATGGTATAAGCGATCACACATTCACAGTTGATTGAAAAGTGGAGAGGCGAGGCCAGGAGCTGAAGCTCGACTCCCCTACAGACGGAGGCCAGTGAGCGTGTGCGCACTCTCACCCACACACCTGGATACAAAATGTTTGGTCAGTGAGAGCCAGCACGAATTCAGAGGAAGAAACTGTCTGGCGAACCTAATGGAGTTGTATAATACAATTACTGAAATAAAGCAAAAGAGAGAGAGAGAAGGATGGGTGGACTCACCGCCCTGGACTGCAGGAAAGCAACTGAGATGATTGCTCACCGGACTGATGTACCATCATATTTTAGCAGTATTTTGCATCAGTGAATGTCTATATTGTGACCAGTAAGGACTCCAACCTGAGGTGGAAATTGAGAGAGCGAACTTAGTAATGTGTCTGGTGTGTCACTCGAGAGTAGATTGATGGGTCATCTTCCATTATCTACATGGCTAATTAAGGAGGGGCCAGCTGTCTCAAATCAAGGTTAGAATGTTGGTCTTGTTTCCTCTGCTAGCAAGAAATGTTGAACTGGAGTTTGAGGCGCTAGCTAGAAAAGGGGTTACGAGAACTGTTTAAAAAATGAAAGACAGAGCTGGATTGGGATCCAGAGATGGAAGGGCTTAGCGGGTCGGGAGAGTGGAGAGCATATAAGCAAGAGAGTAAGCCGAATACGAGTACCCGAATCAATGAGATGACAATTGGCACCCCTATTATACCGGTAATATTGTTCCATTTCTTTATGAAGAGTACTTGAATTATATTCAGTTTAGTAATTAAGTTAAAGAATCTTTCTTAGGGAATATAGTTAGCCTAATGTGTAATCTCCTGTAATAATCGAAGTGTCCAGTAAATTGGTAAAAATATTCATAAAGTTTTCTCTAACCCTCCTCTTCTTGATCCACCAATTTCCAGTTTGATCCCTTTATTACACTAAAATGGATAACTCACAGACTCATGTACTTACACTTAGCCTACTCTCTTGCCTATATATTCTCCATCCCAGTAGTCTTTTAAGCTCTGTAGCTCTCAGTCAAGTTCTGTCCTTCGTTCCTTACCAGTTACCGTGAAACCCTCTACTGCTTCCAAAGTTCCAGATCAGCATTTCCTAAACAGCAGAGGAGGTGAGACCAACAGTCATAATAGCCCGAGAACTAAGATATGTACTGATAAATCATTAAAGCAACTAAAAATGACATATCTGCAAGAGGACTAAAGAAGACGTACCTTTCAAGGCTAAGGACTGATAAGAGGAGGTAATGAAATGACTACTACTGCTGCCTACAGTTTTATATCGTTTACATTCAACTTAAGAAGCCTGTTGTGCAGGCAAAAGTCTTCGTAAATAAATGCACCCAAGAGCTGCATTTGTGTTTTAGTCATCAAGACGTGATTACGACATACAAGATAATCAGAAGAAATGGATATTAATGAAACGGGCAGGGACAGGATGTTCGAAATGCGATCACCAGGTAAACATTTGAGTTACTAGGAGGTTGGGATTTTTTTTTTCAACCTCAGGGAAGCAGAGAAGTGGAACCAACTGGATGTGGAAGCGGTGAAGGCAAACTCTAAACCTAATTTTAAGGATAACTAAAGTGTAATGAACATTTATCAATGCTCAGTAATAACCCACAAGGAAACAAAAACACAGGAGGTTGCTTCATCTGTATATTTCGACCCCCTTCTGGGAAGAGGATCCCAGTGTTTGTCTCCTTAAGAGTAGGTATAATAGAGATCAAGACTCCAGAAACGTATAATGCCAGTTGAAAAACCTTAATAGGTGAGGCCAAGAACCAGGACCTTCACTCCTGAAAACACAAATCAGCGAGTACACGCATACACGCAATTATATGTATGAAGCATATGCTCTCTCTCTCTCTCTCTCTCTCTCACTCTCCCTCAGATAAACCAGCGAGAATTTCGCGAGGGAAGCGTGAGGGATATACCGATTCAGACCGAGTCGTAATAGATGCAAATTAAAAGCGCACACTCAGATGGCCGGTTCAAAATCTTACTATCAATTTCCCTTGCAGATCTCCAGCCTCTCACCCGGACCTGACAGCTCAGCAGAGTAAGAGGAGGAGAGGGAGAGAGAGGGAGAAAGAGGGAGAGAGAGAGGGAGAGAGAGAGGGAGAGAGAGAGGGAGAGAGGGGGAGAGGGAGGGGGAGAGGGAGGGGGAGAGGGAGGGGGAGAGGGAGGGGGAGAGAGAGGGGGAGAGAGAGGGGGAGAGAGAGGGGGAGAGAGAGGGGGAGAAAGAGGAGGGAGAGAGAGGGAGAGAAGGGGAGAGAGAGAGAGGGGGGAGAGGAAGAGAGGGGGAAAGCGAAAGAGAGGGGAAGAGAGAGAGGGAGAAAGAGCTAGTACAGTGTAAATGGCCTTCTCTGTGGAAAGAGGCAAATGTAGTCCCTGTTTACAAACAGAAGAGCAGAGCAGAAATCAGCAACTACAGACCAGTGTCACTGCTGTCAATCACTGGCAAGATCCTTGAGACAATAATCTCAAGACAAATGACAGAGTTTTTTGACTACTACTCACTACTTTGTGACAGTTAATATGGCTTCAGGAAAGGTTACTCTGCTGCTGATCTGTTGTTAAACCTCTCCACTAAGTGGCACCAGTCACTGGATGAATCCAAAGTCAGCTGTGTGGTAGCACTGGACATTGCTGGTGCTTTCGACCGAGTATGGCACCAGGGCCTCTTGGCAAAATTGCAAGCACTGGGAATTCCAGGCTCAACGCTACGTCTCCTCAGTGATTACCTTCAGAGTAGATCTATAATGGAACAGAATCAGCAAGTGTTCCACAGGGAAGTGTGCTGGGACCATTGTTATGGAATGTCTACTTCAATGACCTTCATCTCATCCCAGAATCCCATGCATATGCAGACGACTGTACTTTGACATTTATTTATCCAAGAGAAGAAATGCCAGCTGCTCTAAACTACATCAATCACCAGCTAAGAGCTCTATCAGCTTGGGGAAACCGATGGCAAATAACATTTGCACCTTAGAAAACACAAATGATGATGGTCTCTAGGCACCATGATGGTAATGCCCTAGCAGTAGTAAGTATGAATGGGAGAGTGTTGGTATCTGAGGAAGAAGTTGATATCCTTGGGATGAAATTTGACTCCAAACTGACCATGAAGAACCACGTTGTAAATCTTGCAAACAAGGCAGCCAGGAAGCTTACAGCACTTCGACGTATTTCGCATCTGCTCGACAGTAGGGGTTGCAAGATTCTGTATGAGGCACAAGTACGCTCACACCTTGAGTATGCTCCACTTTCTTGGTTTGCCTGCACCCCCCTCTCATCTGCGATTGCTTGATAGAGTAGAGAACAGAGCAAGACGTCTCATCTCTCGCTTTGACCCAACTTAGATAGATCTGTCATTTCAACAGAGATTTCAACACAGGAAGGGTGTGGGTGGCCTTACTGTTATGTACAAGGCCAACACTGTCAAAGTACCAAACTTGGATCCACTTCGAGGACAATGAGAAGCAAGCTTCTATACCACAAGACGGGCAGAAAGCAGCAACTTCACTCTGGCTGTACCCTTCTCCAGAACATCACTTCATCTGAGATCATTTATCCCCAGGACGACTCGAATCTGAAACACATTCGTACATCATGATGATGTCAACGACATAAAGTCAGTTGATCAAATGAAAATGCTGGCCCACAGATGGCTCCAACTTGATCCTGGGCCCTGCTTATATGTCTCACAACAATAAAAATACTTTCAAATGAGCTGATGTTGGTAACAGCTCTTAGCTTGTCAATAAAGCTAGGGATCCTTAACCTGTCCTTGTGAAACCCTGTGTAAAAAAAAAAAGAGATCAGGTGTTAGGAACACTCCAGCGCGCTTTAAGTTTCTTGGCTGCTACTAGCAAAGGCTCGGTACATATTTCTTCATAGCCACTGTAGAGTCAAATTTCACCAGCAGGATATCCACTTCATCGCTGAGTGCAAAGTCTCTTCCATTCATTCTGCCAGTAGCTGCAGCAGTAACGTAATGCTGTCTAGAGACCTTCAGCATCTGTGTTTTCACAGCAGAAAATGTAACCTGTCATGGCTTACCCAAGGCAAATATAGCCGCAAGATGGACCTCTTAGTGTACAAAATGAGAGAGAGAGAGAGAGAGAGAGAGAGAGAGAGAGAGAGAGAGGACAGCGAGAAGTAAGCTTCTATAATACAAGACGGGCAGAAAGCAGCAACTTCACTCTGGCTGTACCCTTCTCCAGAACACCACTTCAATGAGATCATTTATCCCCAGGATGACTCAAGTCTGGAACACATTCGTACAGCATTATGATGTCAACGAGATCAAGTCAGTTGATCAGATGAAAATGCTGGCCCACAGATTGCTCCAACTTCATCCTGGTCCCTACATGTCTCATAACAATAAAAATGCTTTCAAATGAGCTGATGTAGGTAACAGCTTTTAGCTTGTCAATAAAGTTAGGAATCCTTAATTTGTAAACAGCTTGTCAATAAAGCTAGGGATCCTTAATCTAACCTTGTCAAACCCTGTGTAAAAGAGAGAGAGAGAGAGAGAGAGAGAGAGAGAGAGAGAGAGAGAGAGAGAGAGAGAGAGAGAGAGAGAGAGAGAGAAAGAGAAATACTAGGGAAGGCTTGTAAATGAGCTGTGGTGGGTAACAGCTATAAGCTTGTAAATAAAAATAGGAACCCGTATTCTTACTTAGCCTGGGGAATGGTAGACAATCAGATTCCATATAAGGAAACAAAGACTACTTCCAGTCCTTTGAATCAAGAGCCCATCGCCGGCATTAAGGCACCTCCCACCCAGCAGGAATCAGTTTCAACGAGAACTTTCCTCTGCACTTTGTTTGCAAATTTCTTCTCTGTTTATCCTCCGAGTGTGACTGTTTTAAGTAAATTTACGAAAGGTACAGCAAAATGCGTCCCCGACCTTTTTTGCAAATAGTACGGCACAACATTCAACCTTCCTTCACTTGAAAAGGACCCTCATCTAAGAACAAAAGTATGTTTACTCTTGATAGATTAGCAGCAATAGGTAAGGTTAAATATAACGTCTAACAATTTGAAGATGTCAAGGTAGGTTTTACGGGGTAACTGTAAACTCCTCTGACTGGAACTCTACACTACAGTGGGGTTGCCCACATCCCCACGTTGTTAATGTTTTGACGAGCACAGTTGCCAAAATCAAGTGCTGTATTCTTGCTTGTGTGACTACGAAGGTTGTGGCCGAAATATATTGACTCAATCCCTATACAATAAGAAGACGTGATGCAAAGTTCACGGAAGTGCACGTTTATTCATCACACCGCGTCACCCGGTGACCCCGCGAGGTCACCCAGTACCACCCATCCACAAACTGCACCGCTCATCCACAAGCAGCACCACCCATCCACAAGCAGCACCACCCATCCACAAGTTGCACCACCCATCCACAAGTAGCACCACCTCCACAAGTAGCACTACATCCACAAGTAGCACCACCCATCTACAAGTTGCACCACCCATCCACAACCTGCACCACTCATCCACAAGCAGCACCACCCATCCACAAGTTGCACCACCCATCCACAAGCAGCACCACCCATCCACAAGCAGCACCACCCATCTACAAGTTGCACCACCCATCCACAAGCAGCACCACCCATCCACAAGCAGCACCACCCATCCACAAGCCGCACCACCCATCCACAAGCTGCACCACCCATCCACAAGCTGCACCACCCATCCACACGCTGCACCACCCATCCACACGCTGCACCACCCATCCACAAGCCGCACCACCCATCCACAAGCTGCACCACCCATCCACAAGCTGCACCACCCATCCACAAGCTGCATCATCCATCCACAAGCTGCACCACCCATCCACACGCTGCACCACCCATCCACAAGCTGCACCACCCATCCACAAGCCGCACCACCCATCCACAAGCCGCACCACCCATCCACAAGCCGCACCACCCATCCACAAGCCGCACCACCCATCCACAAGCCGCACCCCCCATCCACAAGCCGCACCACCCATCCACAAGCAGCACCACCCATCCACAAGCCGCACCACCCATCCACAAGCAGCACCACCCATCCACAAGCCGCACCACCCATCCACAAGCCGCACCACCCATCCACAAGCTGCACCACCACCATCCACAAGCCGCACCACCCATCCACAAGCTGCACCACCCATCCACAAGCCGCACCACCCATCCACAAGCTGCACCACCCATCCACAAGCCGCACCACCCATCCACAAGCTGCACCACCCATCCACAAGCCGCACCACCCATCCACAAGCTGCACCACCCATCCACAAGCAGCACCACCCATCCACAAGCCGCACCACCCATCCACAAGCCGCACCACCCATCCACAAGCTGCACCACCCATCCACAAGCAGCACCACCCATCCACAAGCAGCACCACCCATCCACAAGCAGCACCACCCATCCACAAGCTGCACCACCCATCCACAAGCAGCACCACCCATCCACAAGCAGCACCACCCATCCACAAGCTGCACCACCCATCCACAAGCAGCACCACCCATCCACAAGCCGCACCACCCATCCACAAGCTGCACCACCCATCCACAAGCAGCACCACCCATCCACAAGCCGCACCACCCATCCACAAGCCGCACCACCCATCCACAAGCAGCACCACCCATCCACAAGCCGCACCACCCATCCACAAGCCGCACCACCCATCCACAAGCAGCACCACCCATCCACAAGCAGCACCACCCATCCACAAGCCGCACCACCCATCCACAAGCAGCACCACCCATCCACAAGCTGCACCACCCATCCACAAGCCGCACCACCCATCCACAAGCTGCACCACCCATCCACAAGCAGCACCACCCATCCACAAGCCGCACCACCCATCCACAAGCAGCACCACCCATCCACAAGCAGCACCACCCATCCACAAGCAGCACCACCCATCCACAAGCCGCACCACCCATCCACAAGCCGCACCACCCATCCACAAGCAGCACCACCCATCCACAAGCCGCACCACCATCCAAAGCCGCACCCCCATCCAAAGCTTCCAACCACAGAGTCCACGTACACATCCAACGCTGCACCACCCATCCAAACTGATCCACTCGACAATGAGCACACCATCCAAAAGACGCACAACCACAACTCACTCGCCCCACACTCAGACCACTCCATCTGAGATCATATCCCCAGACACCGAATCTGCACACCATCTACATCTGCACCCTATCACGACATAACGCAGTCAAAGCAGCACCATCCACAAGCCGCCCCCAATCCGATCCTAGGCACCACCATGCTCACAACCACACATCTCAAAGGCTGACTGTGCAACATCCTAGATTGCACACAACCATCACTAACCCCTTACAACCTGACCAACCATCACAGTAGAACACCCATCCACTTAAGTCTGCCCATCCTAGACGCACGCCATCCACAATGACTCACCCATCCAAGCACACCACCCATCCAGGATACCACTCACCCATCAAAGCAGCACCACCATCCACAGTCACCCCATCCACAGACACCTCATCACAAGCTGCACCACCTTCTTTTCACCACACCATACCTACAAGCATACCACCATCCACAACGCACCACATCCCTTATGCTACAAACACTGACCAGGAAGGAGCACCACCGACCAAAGACGCGACACCATCCAAAGCTCACCACCAGATGCAGAAAGCAGCAACTACCGCATCACAAGCACCACCATCTCAAGACACCCACTCAAGAGCACACCCATCACAAGCTGACACACTCCGTACAGCACTCATCCATCAAGCGACCACTGATCCAAAAACTGGCCCCCCATCTCAACCACCATCCTGATCCCAACGCACCAACCATCAAAGCAACACCTCCACAAGCAGCACCACTCACCAAGCACAAACGCTTGACCCAATGACAACCCATCCTGCAAACACGCATCCTAAACCCACCACCCATCCACAAGCCGCACCACCCATCCACAAGCCGCACCACCCATCCACAAGCCGCACCACCCATCCACAAGCCCCACCCCCCATCCACAAGCCACACCCCCCATCCACAAGCATGGCAATGGACCACATCCAATAGGCACCCACACAAGCGCACCACCATCCACCCGTCGCCGCATCCATCACGCCCACCCCATCCACAGCTTCACCGAACTTCCACTCGCACCCATCCAAATGCCACTCACCGATCCCAACGCCCACATCCTACAAGACAATTCCACAGCCGCACCACCCTACAAGCGCCCACCATTTCAAAGCAGCACACCCTCCACTAAAGCACCCCATCCAAAACACACTATCGACTCGACAGATCACATACGCAACTAACGCCACAAGCCACACCCCCCATCCACAAGCCACACCCCCCATCCACAAGCAGCACCACCCATCCACAAGCCGCACCACCCATCCACAAGCAGCACCACCCATCCACAAGCCGCACCACCCATCCACAAGCAGCACCACCCATCCACAAGCCGCACCACCCATCCACAAGCCGCACCACCCATCCACAAGCAGCACCACCCATCCACAAGCCGCACCACCCATCCACAAGCCGCACCACCCATCCACACGTCGCACGACTCATGTCAACACCCCGTCTATACAACGTTCATTTCTTAACTCATCGACCTGAGTGTTTCCGTTTGATCTACAACTAGAAAAATTCCCAGCTCAAAAAATATGCATTATTTTACGTTTGTTTAGATTACTAAAAAGTGAATTAACTCAATTTAACACCAATTAACCCATCATTAACCGAAGGTAAACGAGGTAGGGTCAACGAGCCACCAATACTGCCTAATTCGTTGGAAACCCAACGCTCTTTATGTACTGCTGGAAGACTAGTGGAAATTCCAGATCCATTCTATGGAGTACCCGGGACATGCTTGTGACCTGTCTCGAGAGTCTGTTCTCGAAACCCGGCCTGTGGCCAGGCTTTTAAGGCGCTTGCTAGTCAGCCAGGCAGTTGCAGCTGGCAGCCCACTGTCCCACATCCATCACAGCCTGGCTGATCCGGTACTCGGCGGTGGTACTGTCTCAGTCTTCCTAGTGTGTGTGAGCCGAATACAGGATAAATACATCGAGAAGTGAGTATATCTCGGTGTATATTTGTTAATATATGCTTACAAGTATGTTAGTACAACCATGTGCGGTTTATGCCTTTTAATAGAGGGTGAAACGTCTTTTCAGTAAAATAACATTAACTGCATATTGTGAATTAATATAAATAACTGTCAGTCTGGTCAGGTTGACACACTACCTGTATACTGACTTAGAGGGTATTAGAAGTAGCTTATATCTGGTGGTGCACAAGTGACACATAACATTAGTGTCACTTGTGACACACAGCCTTACTGAGTGTCACCTGTGACACAGCCTTACTGAGTGTCACCTGTGACACACAGCCTTACTGAGTGTCACCTGTGACACACAGCCTTACTGAGTGTCACCTGTGACACAGCCTTACTGAGTGTCACATGTGACACACAGCCTTACTGAGTGTCACCTGTGACACAGCCTTACTGAGTGTCACATGTGACACACAGCCTTACTGAGTGTCACCTGTGATGTAGTTTGTAGTTTGTAAACTTAATGAGTTAACTATGAGTACGTCACGTCACCTGTCAGTCACTAGCCCGTCACGTCACCTGTCAGTCACATGCACGTCACGTTACCTGTCAGTCACTGCTGCATCACTCACTGTCGTAGTCACAATCTCTAATCATTTTTTCACTTTTTTTTTGTGGTATACTGTGCTTATTTTTCCTTTTTTCGTAGATACTAGAGAGAGACGGAGAGACAGGCACACAGACAGACAGAGAGACAGAGAGACAGAGATACAGGAAGAAACAGAAGGAAGTTTTAAAGACCAGTGATGAATATTTCTCTTTGAGGGTGAATTAGAGATAGAAGAGGGGGTAGAAGAGAAGTGAATTGTGGCCGGGGGGAAGAAAGGGAAGGGAGAGAAGGAAGGGGAAGGGAGGGAAGGAAGGGGAAGAGAGGGAGGGGTGTCAGTACTACAATTACTAAGGTAGTTTCTTCCCCCCCCCCAAAAAAAAAAAAAGTTGAATATATACTTCCAATTTTTTCACCTCCTTATCTTCCCTCTCCCTATCCTTCCTCTGTCTCCCCTCTCCCATTCTTCACCTTCCCCTCCTCCATATTTCTCTTTTCCTTCCTCCCCCCTGTTTCAACCCCTTCACATTCAGGCTCCTGCTTCTCCTTTTCTGCATCCACCTCCACCTCCTCTCCTTTCTCCACATCCTTATACCCTTGCACCTCTTCCTCCTTTTCTCTATTTTCACCCTGATTCTCAACCTCTTTTTTCTCTTCCTCGTCCTCTTCGTCTTCCCCTCCTCCCAGCCCTTTCTACCCCTTTTCGCTCTTCATTTCCCCTTTTTTCCTTTCCCCGTGTTCCTCTTCTCTCTTGCCCATTCTTTCTATGTCATCATCTCCTTTTTCCTCCTGTCCTCTATTCCCCTCCCTCCCCTCCTACAATTTCCTCCCCCTCTCTACTCTCTCTTTCTGCCCCAACACTGTCATCCTCCCCTTGTCCTTTCTTTTCTCTCTCACCCTCCTCTTCTCACCTCCCCCCCCCCTCCCTCCCTGCCCCCCCTCTCTCTCTCTCTCTCTCTCTCTCTCTCTCTCTCTCTCTCTCTCTCTCTCTCTCTCTCTCCCTCCTCCCCCTCCACGCCTCTGGGAGCCGCTACTTCTGTGCTGATCAATTCCAAAGGCAACTGCTAAATGATCTCCTACAGGCAATGGAAATTAAGACGATATGTTACGGCTTCTGTCATACATGGCACTTTGCGGCATCTGTCAGGCACATGTTGGACTATGCAACATCAATATGGAACTCGCACCTGATCAAGCATGTTAAGAAGCTGGAAGAAGTGCAGAGGTTAGCAACGAGACTAGTCTCGGATGAGCTGTGAGGGAAGACTGAAGGAGCTAAGCGTGATGACAGAAGGACCAGTGGTGACATGATAACGACGTACAAAATACTGAAAAGAATTGAGAGGGTGGGGTGTTCGAGAGGTGGGAAACAGGTATATAAGGGAACGGCTACGGCTGAGCACACAGATGAGTCACACGAATGTTGGTAAATATTTCTTCAGCCTCAGACTAGTCAGAGGTTGAATGACCCGGATAGCCAAGTAATAGAGGCAGGTTCCATACACAGCTTTAAGAATAGATATGATAAAGACTCTCGAAGCCAAGAGAGAAGGAACTCAGTATCGGTCACTTTGAGAGATTGATACTGAGGTAAGTACAAATGGGCGAGTACACACACACACACACACACACACACACACACACACACACACACACACACATACACACACACACACACACACACTATTTTCATTTGTAGAAACAGTCGAAAATAAAGAAATTTGTGAAGAATAGTGAAACACAAAGTTTAACAGGAGAAAAAAGTGTGTTTACACATTTTAGAGTTTTTTTTTTTTTTTGAGCGAGCCGAGGTGTAGCAAGTGAGCCTCTGCAGCAAGTTAGGGATGGACACCACGTCCCCTTCTGCTGGTGGGAAGGACGGTAGGGGAGGGACGTGAGGGGGGGTGAAAGAGAAAGGAGGAGAGGAAGGAATAAGGAAGATGAGAAATGAGGTGGGAGACAGAAAGGAAAGGAGAGAAAGAAAGAGTTGATGAAGGTAACAGCTCTTAGCTTGTAAATAAAGTTAGGAACCTTAACCTAACCTTCCAAAACCCTGTGTAAAATGAGAGAGAGAGAGAGAGAGAGAGAGAGAGAGAGAGAACTAACCAGGAGCATCACATCACTGTGTAAAAGTAACATGGCGCCTCCTGAATTCCCCCGTGTAGAGGTCAGGATCAAGAGGAGGACGAGGCGGTGGTGGTCAAGGGTCGCTGGTGTAGGAGCGGGAACGGATAGGGATGTAGGAGGGTGGGAGAAGAGGGGATTAGGGGAGGGGGAAGGCCTGTCTCCTCCCCGCTGATGATCCTATATCTTCCATCATGCTATGACGTCAGCGATGACGTCACCACCTGATGAGGACATAATTCCATCAAGGAAGGTCCTCTCTCGCCCATACCATAGGCACTACCACATACTTCTGGCACTCTCGGCACTCACTGGAATCTCCAGGCGTCACCACATCATGGGCCTACCCTTGGCACTAGACACTTTTAGGCAACCACCAAACTTACCGGTAATTAACAGCAGAGGTTCAGTAATTTGGGGAGTGAGGATAGGTAAGGATAGAATGTGGAAAATAGCTAAGTAGAGGGTGATGAGGGGGTAATAAAGGTAAGTGACCGAACCACTTTGACTCATATTAATAAAGATGTGAGGCGGTGTTCTGCCATAGGCGGTTTTCAGATGTTATTTTGTTATGTGTAAAGTATCAAGAGTAACTGTGGTTTTATCTGACTTGAACATAGATTGGTTCAGGTGGTATCCATTCTTTTAAATCTTCGAGAAGATCGCTCAGAATCTTTGGTCTTGAGAAGTCCTCCTTAGGAATGAGAGGTCAGACTCTGTTGGAGGGACATCCCTTGGGTCCTATGAGGGGTGTATTGATGTAGTCAGTGGTATTACTTGGTTGGGGTGGGTTTTCTCTGTCTGGTATATAGAGTTCTTGCATGGCATATAGCTGTCGCTTTAGTCTGTCCAGCCTGACATTTATTGCGTCGTTCTCCTGTTGGATGTGCAGATCTTCCATTCTGATTATGTTCCTCATTCTGGTGCCTGTGATAAAGCGGAGTGCCTTGTTCTGGACTCTTTGCAGCTATAACATGTTTTTCGTTGTTAGCAACTTGGGTACGCAATAATAATCAAGCATAGGTCTTAACATCATCTTATATAGGTGGTTCTTGATGTGAGAGGGGGCCTTAAACCTGTATAGCTGACTGAGACGGACTTCTAAGCTTATCTTTTTGGTGATGTGTGATATGGAGTGGAGAAAACTGTCGATTTCGTAGCCCAGGAACTTATTCGGGTTTTTGATGGTGATAGGTGTACCTCTGATGGAGATACCTCTGTTGTTTTCAAATGACGAGGCTTAACTTCAAATGGTGCTGATGATAGCCTTATCTGGAATTGTCGTGATTCTCCATTTCTTCTCCCAGTAGGCTGTTTTTTGTAATTCCGTATTCATTTTTTCGATCACCCTTTTGTGCCTGTTTTTTCCAGGTGCATGGGTGGATGATACTACATGGATAACATATTCAGGAAATTAGGTAATGATGGTGTCGTATTCAGGTTGGGAGAGGTCATTTACATATATATTGAAGAGAATAGGGCTCAGGCACGAACCTTGTGGCATGAAGGATTCTGTCGTCTTACAGCTGAAGATAGGGATTATGTTTCTACTTGTTAAGAGTCTGAGAAAGGTCCATTTGTGATCCAAAATGTCGCAAGTTTGAATATGGGGCCGTCGTGCTACAGGCTATCAAAAGTTTCTGTGCATCCCGAGTCCCAATTAGGGCTGTACACGTAGGCTGTCCACGGCATCGAAGAAGATATTAGAGTGTTGGGTTCCCCCGTGTTCTAAAAGCAAGCTGCTTTTCAGCGAAGAGGTGGTTGAAATCCATGTAATAGTTCAGCCAATGAGCGATGATTTTTTCAAAGACTCTGCTGGTGACTTCAAGTTAGGAGACAGGCTTATGTTTGTCTTTACTGGGTTTTTGCAATGAATATTATCTTTGCTGTTTTAAGTTCCATGGGGAAGAATTCAGAGACCAAGATAGCAGTATAGATATTTACCAGAGACATCTTGCAGTTTCGGGGCAGGTACTTTACTGTTATGCCTGATGGGCAATGAGCTATATTTTTCATTCTGCCTATAACTTGGCACATCTCTTCAGGTAATTGGTCTAGTAAGAGGGTGCTCATCTTTCAGAGTAGTTGTGTCAATTAATGGTATTGGTTGGAAGTCTGCCAGATTGTCATCTCTCCATTGGTTAACCCACTGGTAGTGGTTATTGTTGAATCTTTTGCTATCATTGTGTGCGAGAATATTCTCCCACACTTCTCCTAGTAAATTGGCTTGATCCTGCGCGTCTTCCAGGGTGATACCCACTTCCTCATCGTCTTTGTCGATGAAGGAGTGTTAGATATTGTGTAGGAGTGGACTTTGCCCCCAAGAGCCCAGGTACTCCTAGGAACCCCTTCAGGCACTTAGGCACCCTGAGATGACCCTTGAGCAGCACCTAGTTAGTTTAATATATTATGCACCACATACTCTCGGACCCAAGGACCTTAATGAAAGTAAATTATTTTGACTTTTTGGGGTTATGTACTAGGTAATTTACACTATGTATGGTAATTTACTTAGTTACCCATGGTGTGGAAGGGAGTCAATAGGCACATAATGGGCCCAGGGAACTAGGCCACAAACTAAACAAGTTACAGTGGTAATGGACTATTTACAAGTTTTATCCGGATAGTCATAATGAGTTACTTATGCAGAGAAGAATTGGATCACACAAAAAATAAAAAAAACATTACCTTACATTTTAGCAAGTTAATCTTGTAAAAAAAAAAAAAAAACTCAAGTGGTTATACGTTATTTACAGAGGGCCAAGTCAGGGTAATTTTCCAGAATGGTTGGTAATATGCCACTTTGGAGAAAATACTTTGACATTTCTTGAACATTTCTGAGTGAGTTGTCTCTAAATTCATTAATTTTATCATAATGATGCAACGTGTGAAAATTGTCCATCTGTTAAAGTTTACATTTAGTTTGATCTACATCATCTGGTGGTACCTCTGCATCCTGATACGGCCCCTAAGAAACACCTAAGTACCTTGAGACGACCCCTGAGCAGCTCCTAGGCATCCTGAAACGACCCTTAAGCACCTAATTAAACACAACACTGAACCCGAGAATGTCTAAAGATTTCAACAATTCTGGCACCACAACCATGTCAGCAAAGCTACAGTAAGACAGCCAGAGCTTCAACTCACGACGGCACCCAGAGTACACACAAGAAACTTTACCACAACACTCAGGACACACACAGGTACATAACTATTTTTATTATTTACTCAGGTGAAGAACTAAATCCGTGTGGGGTCATTCAGCTTAAGGAATAGTGAGGGCTCGTCCCCCCCCCGTCCCCCCGTAAACGAAGGGAAAACGAGGAACAAATCAAGGAAACACACATGACATTTAAATAAAGAAAACAGAGACGTGAAAAGATAGGAGATGACACAGCAAAGGAAAAGTCATGCCATTATATCTTCAAAGCTGTGTCCAGAAGCTAGAGCTCACACACACACACACACACACACACACACACACACACACACACACACACACTACTGCAGCATATGGGCGCTTGGCAAACCTGAGAATAGCATTTCGACATCTAAGGAGTCATCCAACGTTTTAACTACTGGGAACGCCTGGAAGGTCCTGGAGAGACTGGTCCCTAAGCTGCACACAAAAATCACTCCCTACGAAAGCAAAAGACTTAGCAGGCGATGTAACATACCCCCAGTGAAAAGTAGGGGACGCCACTGGTACACTAAGAGAAAACACAATAAGTTTCCGGGACCCAAGACTGTTCAACAGCCGCCCACCAGCCATAAGGGGAATTACCAACAGACCCCTGGTTGTCTTCAAGAGGAAGCTGGACAGATATCTAAAGTCACGACCGGATCAGCCCGGCTGTGGTTCGTACGTTGGACTACGTGCGGCTAGTTGTAGCAGCCTCGATGATCAGGTCCTGATCCACCAGGAGGCCTGGTCATGGACCGGGCCGCGGGAGAGTTGATCCCCGGAGTGCCGTCCAGGTAGATAGACACCGTGTACGTTAAGCCCATACTGGAGTATGAAGGACCAGTATGGAACCCACACCTAGTCAAACACTAGAGAAAGTGCAAAAGTTTGCAACAACACTAGTACCGGAACTGAGGGGTATGTCTTACGAAGAGAGTTTAAGGGAACTCAACCTGATGACATTAGAGGTTAGGAGGGATAAGGGGGACATGATAACGACGTATAAAATACTGAGAGGCATTGACAAGGAGGACAGGGATCGAATGTTTCAGAGATGGAACACTGGGATAAGGGGCCAGAAGTGGAAGTTGAAAATCCAGACGAGTCATAGGGATGTTAGAAATTATTTCTTTAGCCTTAAAGTTGTCAGGAAGTGGAATAATCTGGAGAGTGTAGTGGTTGCAGGATCCATACATAGCTTTAAGAAAAGGTATGATAAAGGTCTAGGTGCGGGCGAGTGACCTAGAATCGACCAGCGGAGAGGCGGAGCCAGGAGCTATGAATCGATCATTGCAACCACATAAAGGAGAACACACAAACACACAAACACACAAACCCACCCACCCACCAACCCCCACACACACCCCTCCACCCACACACACACACACACACACACACCTCCACCCACACACACACACACACACAGACCTTGGGGTGACCATAACACCGAGTACATCACCGGAGGCACACATCAACCAAATAACCGCTGCAGCATACGGGCGCCTGGCAAACCTGAGAATAGCGTTCCGATACCTCAATAAGGAATCGTTCAAGACACTGTACACTGTGTATGTTAGGCCCATACTGGAGTATGCAGCACCAGTCTGGAACCCACACCTGGTCAAGCACGTCAAGAAGTTAGAGAAAGTACAAAGGTTTGCAACAAGGCTAGTCCCAGAGCTCAAGGGAATGTCGTACGAGGAAAGGTTAAGGGAAATCGGACTGACGACACTGGAGGACAGAAGGGTCAGGGGAGACATGATAACGACATACAAGATACTGCGGGGAATAGATAAGGTGGACAGAGATAGGATGTTCCAGAGAGGGGACACAGGGACAAGGGGTCACAACTGGAAGCTGAAGACTCAGACGAGTCACAGGGACGTTAGGAAGTATTTCTTCAGTCATAGAGTTGTCAGCAAGTGGAATAGCCTAGCAAGTGAAGTAGTGGAGGCAGGAACCATACATAGTTTTAAGAAGAGGTATGACAAAGCTCAGGAAGCAGAGAGAGAGAGGATCCAGTAGCGATCAGTGAAGAGGCGGGGCCAGGAGCTGAGTCTCGACCCCTGCAACCACAATTAGGTGAGTACAATTAGGTGAGTACACACCTCCACCCACACACACACACACACACACACCCCTCCACCCACACACACACACACACCCCTCCACCCACACACACACACACACACACCCCTCCACCCACACACACACACACACGCACACACACAAAGCACGTACACACAAGAGAGGACTGAACAAACTCGTTAACTAGGGAAAAACAAACGACTCCAGCGACACAATATCCCTCTCATCCCTCCTTCCCTCTCTCCCACCCTCTCATCCCTCTCTCCCACCCTCTCATCCCTCCCTCTCTCCCACCCCCTCATCCCTCCCTCCCTCTCTCATCCCTCCCTCCCACCCTCTAATCCTTCCCTTCCTCCCACCCTCTCATCCCTCCCTCCCTCCCATCCTCTCATCCCTCCCACCCTCTCGTCCCTCCCTCCCACCCTCTCATCCCTCCCTCCCGCTCATCCCTCCCTCCCTTCCTCCCACTCATCCCTCCCTCCCTCCCTCCCACCCTCTCATCCCTCCCTCCCACTCATCCCTCCCTCCCTCCCTCCAGTGCTTCCTTTCATTTTCTTTCTTCCTTCCCTGTCATCTTCCCTCCTGCTCCTCTTCTTTCCTCCCTCCTGTGCTTTCTTTCTATTTCATCTCTTTCAGTTTCTTTTTCAACTCCATCTTTTTCCTCCCGCCTTTCTACCCTCCACTCTTTCTTTCCTTTCTCTCTCTCTTTCGTCTCTTCCTTTTTCTTCTTTCCTTCTTTTCTTTCTTCCCTTCTCCCTTTACGCACGTTCTTCTTCGTTACTCTTATCCCATTTTCCTCACTCTTGTCTTCCCTTCCATCATCCTCCGTCACTTCCAAGCTCCTCTTTCTCCTTTCCTAGTAACTCCCGCACCCTCTCATGTCACTTACCCCCCCCTTCCATCCGCTTCCTTTCCTCTTCCACCCTTCCTCCGCTGTTCCATCCCACCTTGACTTTCCTCCTCTTCTCCCTGCCTTGCCTATCCTAATTTCACATTTACCTTAGTGCCTCTCTCACCTAACCATCCCTTCCTCCTCTTCTCATCCCACTGCAGTTATTCACCCCCATACTTCTCTTCGGCTTTTACCTCTCCTCATTCACTTGCCTCTATCATTCCTTTCATAATCTTGTCTTGCATTCCTCTCATTTTCTATCATGTTCTCTACTGATACTTTATCCCCTCCACCAGTCCACCCACTTCCACCAGTCCACCCACCTCCACCAGTCCACCCACCTCCACCACAACCCACTCACTTAACCATAACACACTCAACTCCACCTCCACTCCATCCACCATAAGACCTCCGCACCTCCACCCTCGCTATATCTCAACCACTCTAGCCTCTTCCCACTCACCAACATTATCACCCTACTAATACACCTCCACCCACCCAAACCACCCTTCTTCACTTTAAAAGTTGACCCTCTAGTCAAGCAATGTCACTATTTAATGCGCAACCCCCATCCATACCCCACTGTAAGGGCTATGTACACGCCTGCCACTAAGCACAACGAGAATCCACTGAAGACAGAAGCGCAAGAAAGCTTTGTCTCGCATATGCAGTAGATACCTTGCTGCCCAGTATGTACCATGCTTACACTGAAATCTCAGTGCAGCAGACTACTTGACGCAGTGCAGCAGACTACAAAATACACAGAGGTAATAAGTGTATAAAGACAAGCAGCATCAGGCTGAATAACTGGCCCGGTTGAACAGTGACAAAACTAGCTGCAAATAAACTCGCATCAACATAGTAAAAACACACGAGGAAGGTAATCGTCTCTGACTGCAAGACTTCTCTTCAAGCACTTGAGACTCCTAAATACTTTTAAAATAAACATCTTCCCACATAGGAATTATTTATCGTGATAGCACAAAGACATATTCTATCATGATGGAACTGATAAGGAAACTACAGTAGGTCTGCTTATGATAGGCCGGAACTGGAGTGACAACTGGGAATCCATCTGAAGGAGATCAGCTCTGGAAGACGAAAAACAGATTTCCAGAACCTGAAAGCAAGTACTATGACTTGTTCCCGTCAGGAAGCTATATGTATGGGCATTGGGCAACATAAAACGTCCACTAGATTATGTGACACGGTGAGTGGCAGAATCAGGTTGGAATATCGTCACCTGTGGGAGATCAGAGCAACCGCAGGCAAGTCTCCCATTCCTGTTTATTTTGCTTGGAAGCTCTGTGAAAAAAAGAGAAGGTACACGACCTTTACCATTATACAGTTGAGTGTTTAGTCAGGGCGTTCTGGCCTGATGGAACAGTGTACTTGGAACTGTGTCTATTATCTACTTCGGAGTACTTGTGGATATCCTCATTATTCATCCTAAATTTGCAAATACTCATTAGCAGCCTAGTGATGCACCAGTTGTTTGCAAATCCTTACTGTATGATGTACATATGTGTGTGCACGAGTATATATTTACGTATATAAAATAAGATCACATTAAACAGGTGATATCACAATATGCAGAACCACCAGCGCGAACAGTGAAATTCCAAGCACTTTCGTAATTTCTCACATTATCACGGAAGTGTATAATTTATATATATTCTATACGCGCGCGCGCGTGTGTGTGTGTGTGTATGTGTGGGTGTGTGGGGGGTAGGTGTGGGTGTGTGTGTGGGGGGGTAGGTGTGGGTGGGCGTGTGTGGGTGTGGGTGTGTGTGGGTGTGTGGGTGTGTGTGGGTGTGTGTGGGTGTGTGGGTGTGTGTGGGTGTGTGGGGGTGTGTGTGGGTGTGTGTGGGTGTGTGTGGGTGTGTGGGTGTGTGGGTGTGTGGGTGTGTGGGTGTATGTGTGTGTGAGTACTTAACTAGTTGTAGTTGCAGGGGTCGTGTCACAGCTCCTGGCCCCCTCTTCAATTGCCGCTACTAGGTCACCCTTCCTGCTCCATGAGCTTTAACATACCTCTTCTTAAACCTATGTATGGATCCTGCCTTCACTACATCACTTCCCAAACTATTCCAGTTCCTGACAACTCTGAAGAAATATTTCCTAACATCCCTGTGATTTATCTGAGTCTTCAGCTTCCAACTGTGACCTTCTTGTTGTGCCCCATCCTGTTTCTGTCCACCTTGTCGATTCCTCTCAATATTTTATATGTCGTTATCATATCCGCTCTCTCTGTTCTAAAGGGTAGTCAGGTCGATTTCCCTTAACCTCCCCTCGTAGGACATACCCCTTAGCTCCAGGACTAGTCTTGTTGCAAGCCTTTGCACTTTCTTTAGCTTCCTTATGTGCTTGGCTAGGTGTGGTTTCCAAACTGGTGCCGCATACTCCAATATGGGCCTAACGTACACAGTGTACAGGGTCCTGAACGATTCCTTATTAAGATGTCGGAATGCTGTTCCTAGGTTTGCCAGGCGCCCATATACTGCAGCAGTTATTTGGTTGATGTGCGCTTCAGATGTGCCTGGTGTTATACTCACCCCAAGATCCTTTTCCTAGAGTGAGATTTGTAGTCTATGGCTCCTAGACCGTCTGCGGTTTTCTTTGTCCTTCCCCATGTGTGTGTGTGTGTGTGTGTATGTATTATGAACCTATTTATGTATGTATATAAATCTACGTAAATGTGTATTCGTACATATATAAATATTCATACGTGTTTGCACACAAATGTATGTGAAATATTCATCTACGCACATGTATAACTATCATGCAGAATACAGTAGCACGCTACTGTTGTTGACGAAGTATTCTTTAAATACACTTTTATTTAAAATTAAAGAAGTTGGCCCCATTATATGTGCTTAGTTTTTTTTAATATTTTGAAATTTATTACTAATATGTATTGAGGCATATATATATATATATATATATATATATATATATATATATATATATATATATATATATATATATATATATATATATATATATATATATTAACAAGTCGACCGTCTCCCACCGAGGCAGGGTGACCCAAAAAAAAAGAAAATCCACAAAAAAGAAAATACTTTCATCATCATTCAACACTTTCACCTCACTCACACAATCACTGTTTTTGCAGAGGTGCTCAGAACACAAAAGTTTAGAAGCATATACGTATAAAGATACACAACATATCCCTCCAAACTGCCAATATCCCGAACCCCTCCTTTAAAGTGCAGGCATTGTACTTCCCATTTCCAGGACTCAAGTCCGGCTATATAAAAATAACCGGTTTCCCTGAATCCCTTCACTAAATATTACCCTGCTCACACTCCAACAGATCGTCAGGTCCCAAATACCATTCGTCTCCATTCACTCCTATCGAACACGCTCATGCACGCCTGCTGGAAGTCCAAGCCCCTCGCCCACAAAACCTCCCTTACCCCTTCCTTTCAACCTTTGCTAGGACGACCCCTACCCTGCCTTCCTTCCCCTACAGATTTATACGCTCTCCATGTCATTTTACTTTGATCCATTCTCTCTAAATGACCAAACCATCTCAACAACCTCTTCAGCCCTCTAATACTTTTATTAACTCCACACCTTTTCCTAATTTCCACACTCCGAATTTTCTGCATAATATTTACACCACACATTGCCCTTAGACAGGACATCTCCACTGCCTCCAACCGCTTCGCTGTTGCATTCACAACCCAAGCTTCACACCCATAAAAGAGCGTTGGTACTACTATACTTTCATACATTCCCTTCTTTGCCTCCATAGATAACGTTTTTTGTCTCCACATATACCTCAACACACCACTCACCCTTTTTCCCTCATCAATTCTATGATTAACCTCATCCTTCATAAATCCCTCCGCCGACACGTCAACTCCCAAGTATCTGAAAACATTCACTTCTTCCATACTCCTCCTCCCCAATTTGATATCCAATTTTTCTTTATCTAAATCATTTGATACCCTCATCACCTTACTCTTTTCTAAGTTCACTTTTAACTTTCTACCTTTACATACACTCCCAAACTCATCCACTAACCTTTGCAATTTTTCTTTAGAATCTCCCATAAGCACAGTATCATTAGCAAAAAGCAACTGTGTCAATTCCCATTTCGTATTTAATTCCCCATAATTTAATCCCACCCCTCTCCTGAATACCCTAGCATTTACTTCTTTTACGACCCCATCTATAAATATATTAAACAACCATGGTGACATTACACATCCCTGTCTAAGACTTACTTTTACTGGGAAGTAGTCTCCCTCTCTTCTACACACCCTAACCTGAGCCTCACTATCCTCATAAAAACTCTTTACAGCATTTAGTAACTTACCACCTATTCCATATACTTGCAACATCTGCCACATTGCTCCCCTATCCACTATCATATGCCTTTCTAAATCCATAAATGCAATAAAAACTTCCCTACCTTTATCTAAATACTGTTCACATATATGCTTCAATGTAAACACTTGATCTACACATCCCCTACCCACTCTGAAACCTCCTTGCTCATCCGCAATCCTACATTCTATATTACCTCCAATTATTTCAATTATAGCCCTACCGTACACTTTTCCTGGTATACTCGGTAAACTTTTTCCTCTATAATTTGTACAATCTCTTTTGTCCCCCTTCCCTTTATATAAAGGGACTATACATGCTCTCTGCCAATCCCTAGGTACCTTCCCCTCTTTCATACATTTATTAAACAAAAATTCCAACCACTCCAACACCATATCCCCCCCTGCTTTTAACATTTCTATCATAAGCCCGTCAGTTCCAGCTGTTTTATCCCCTTTCATTCTATGTAATGCCTCTCGCACCTCTCCCACACTCACATCCTGTTCTTCTTTACTCCTAAAAGATGGTATACCTCCCTGGCCAGTGCATGAAATTACAGCTTCCCTTTCTTCGTCGACATTTAAAAGTTCCTCAAAATATTCTCGCCATCTACCCAAAACCTCCATCTCCCCATCTACTAACTCCCCTACTATGTTTTTAACTGACAAATCCATTCGTTCTCTAGGCTTTCTTAACTTGTTTAACTCATTCCAAATTTTTTTCTTATTTTCATAAAAAATTTCTTGACAGTGCCTCTCCCACTCTATCATCTGCTCTCCTTTTGAACTCTCTCACCACTCTCTTCACTTTTCTTTTACTCTCCATATACTCTACTCTTCTTATAACACTTCTGCTTTGTAAAAATCTCTCATAAGCTAACTTTTTCTCTTTTATCACACCCTTTACTTCATCATTCCACCAATCACTCCTCTTTCCTCCTATAACCACAAACTTCTGCCCCACATTCTAATACTGCATTTTTAAAACTATTCCAACACTCTTCAACCCCTCCACTACTCATACTTGCACCAGCCCACCTTTCTGCCAATAGTTGCTTGTATCTCACCCGAACTTCCTCCTCCCTTAGTTTATACACTTTCACCTCCCTCTTGCTTGTTGTTGCCATTTTCCTCTTTTCCCATCTACCTCTTACTCTAACTGTAGCTACAACTAAATAATGATCCGATATATCAGTTGCCCCTCTATAAACGTGTACAACCTGGAGCCTACCCATCAACCTTTTATCCACCAATACATAATCTAACAAACTACTTTCATTACGTGCTATATCATACCTTGTTTATTTATCCTCTTCTTCAAAAAATTTGTATTACTTATTACCAAACCTCTTTCTACATATAGCTCAATTAAAGGCTCCCCATTTTCATTTACCCCTGGCACCTCAAATTTATCTACTACTCCCTCCACAACATTTTTGTCCACTTTAGCATTGAAATCCCCAACCACCATTACTCTCACACTTGGTTCAACAC
Organism: Cherax quadricarinatus; assembly: GCF_038502225.1. NCBI lineage: Eukaryota > Metazoa > Arthropoda > Malacostraca > Decapoda > Parastacidae > Cherax > Cherax quadricarinatus. Next base: position 32,227,745 of record NC_091308.1, read on the forward strand.
TCCCCACGCATTCACTCAACATTTCCCAAAATCTCTCTCTCTCCTCTACACTTCTCTCTTCTCCAGGTGCACATACGCTTACTATAACCCACTTTTTACATCCAACCTTTATTTTACTCCACATAATCCTTGAATTAATACATTTATAGTCCCTCTTTTCCTGCCATAACTTAACCTTCAACATTATTGCCACTCCTCCTTTAGCTCTAACTCTATTTGAAACCCCTGACCTAATCCCATTTATTCCTCTCCACCGAAACTCACCCACCCCCTTCAGCTTTGTTCACTTAAAGCCAGGACATCCAACTTCTTCTCATTCATAACATCCACAATCATCTCTTTCTTATCATTTGCACAACATCCACTCACATTCAGACTTCCCACTTTGACAATTTTCTTATTCTTTTTAGTAATTATTACAGGAAAAGGGCTTACTAGCCCATTGTTCCCGGCATTTTAGTTGACTTTTACAACACGCATGGCTTACGGAGGAAAATTCTTATTCCACTTCCCCATGAATATAAAAGGAAAAGTAATAAGACCAAGAACTATTAAGATAAAATCAAAGAAAACTCAGATGAGTGTGTATAAATGTGTACATGTATGTGTAGTGTGACCTAAGTGTAAGTAGAAGTAGCAAGACATACCTGTAATCTTGCATATTTATGAGACAGACAAAAGACACCAGCAATCCTACCATCATGTAAAACAATTACAGGCTTTCGTTTTACACTCACTTGGCAAGACGGTAGTACCCCCCTGGGTGGTTGCTGTATATATATATATATATATATATATATATATATATATATATATATATATATATATATATATATATATATATATATATATAATCTTTGTCTTTCGTCTGCGTCTTATGTATAATTTCTCTTGCTCTCGCTCTGGGATGATGGAGATACCTTCATAAAAATTCCATTTCTCCTGTGTACGGGATAGGCTATTCAGAGGGATGGCAATTCCCGAGTGATAGTAACTCCAGCTCTACTGGAAGAAAATCTTTGAAACTCAGGCAGATAGATTTTTACACCTCATGATATTTGTATATTTGTGTGTGTTTGTGTGTATGCATGTCAGTTACTATTTTGTCCTAGGCACACGTCGATTAGACACTAGGCCAGTTGTATATGCGTGCGTCTGTACTCACCTAATTGTACTCACCTAATTGTGGTTGCAGGGGTCGAGACTCAGCTCCTGGCCCCGCCTCTTCACTGATCGCTACTGGATCCTCTCTCTCTCTGCTTCCTGAGCTTTGTCATACCTCTTCTTAAAACTATGTATGGTTCCTGCCTCCACTACTTCACTTGCTAGGCTATTCCACTTGCTGACAACTCTATGACTGAAGAAATACTTCCTAACGTCCCTGTGACTCGTCTGAGTCTTCAGCTTCCAGTTGTGACCCCTTGTCCCTGTGTCCCCTCTCTGGAACATCCTATCTCTGTCCACCTTGTCTATTCCCCGCAGTATCTTGTATGTCGTTATCATGTCTCCCCTGACCCTTCTGTCCTCCAGTGTCGTCAGTCCGATTTCCCTTAACCTTTCCTCGTACGACATTCCCTTGAGCTCTGGGACTAGCCTTGTTGCAAACCTTTGTACTTTCTCTAACTTCTTGACGTGCTTGACCAGGTGAGGGTTCCAGACTGGTGCTGCATACTCCAGTATGGGCCTAACATACACAGTGTACAGTGTCTTGAACGATTCCTTATTAAGGTATCGGAACGCTATTCTCAGGTTTGCCAGGCGCCCGTATGCTGCAGCGGTTATTTGGTTGATGTGTGCCTCCGGTGATGTGCTCGGTGTTATGGTCACCCCAAGGTCTTTCTCCCTGAGTGAGGTCTGTAGTCTTTGTCCACCTAGCCTATACTCTGTCTGCGGTCTTCTTTGCCCCTCCCCAATCTTCATGACTTTGCATTTGGCTGGATTGAATTCGAGAAGCCAGTTACTGGACCACATGTCCAGCCTCTCCAGGTCTCTTTGCAGTCCTGCCTCATCCTCGTCCGATTTAATTCTTCTCATCAGCTTCACGTCATCTGCGAACAGGGACACTTCAGAGTCTATTCCTTCCATCATGTCGTTCACATATATCAAAAATAGCACTGGTCCTAGAACTGACCCCTGTGGGACCCCGCTCGTAACAGGCGCCCACTGTGATACCTCTTCACGTACCATGACTCGTTGCTGCCTCCCTGTCAGGTATTCCCTTATCCATTGCAGTGCCCTTCCTTTTACGTGTGCCTGATCCTCCAGCTTCTGCACTAATCTCTTGTGGGGAACTGTGTCAAAGGCCTTCCTGCAGTCTAGGAAAACGCAATCAACCCAACCCTCTCTCTCGTGTCTTACTTCTGTTACCTTGTCATAAAACTCCAGGAGGTTTGTGATACAAGATTTGCCTTCCATGAACCCATGCTGGTTTTCATTTATAATCTTGTTCCTTTCCAGGTGTTCGACCACTCTCCTCCTGATAATCTTCTCCATGACCTTGCACACGATACATGTCAGAGACACAGGTCTGTAGTTTAGTGCCTCGTTTCTGTTTCCTTTCTTAAATATGGGGACTACATTAGCTGTCTTCCATTTCTCAGGTAGTTGCCCAGTTTCAAGGGATGTGTTGAAGATTGTGGTTAGAGGCACACACAGCATCTCTGCTCCTTCTCTAAGGACCCATGGTGTGTGTGTGTGTGTGTGTGTGTGTGTGTGTGTGTGTGTGTGTGTGTGTGTGTGTGTGCGCGCGCGCGCCAGTTACCATTTTGCCCTAGGCACATGTCGATTAGACACTAGGCCTGTTGTATATGCGTGCGTCTGTGTGTCTGTGTGTGTATTCATCTATATGTGGTTGCAGGAGTCCATTCACAGCTCCTGCCTCGTTTCTTAGCTGGTAGATACTAGGTCCACTCTCTCTCCCTGTGTGTGTGTGGGGGGGTGGGGGGTGGGGGGCCATGTGCTAATGATGATCCTCTTAAGTCACTTGTTCTCTCTAGGCTGCAATACTGCTGAACACTAGCAATTCCCTTCAAGGCAGGTGAAATTATAGTTCTAGAGAATGTACAGAGAATCTTCACTGGAGGTTTTAATTCTGTCATGGACGTTAATTACTGGGAACGTTTGCAGTCTCTAGACCTGTATTCCCTTGAAAGTAGGCGAGAAAGATACATCATAATCTACACTTGGAAAATTCTAAAGGGACTGGTTCCAAATCTGCACATAGAAATCACTCCCCACGAAAGCAAAAGACTAGGTACAACATGCACCCTAAATGAATCAGGAGTACCTTGAGTACACTTAGAGGAAGCACAGTAAGTGTTTGGAGCCCAAGACTGTTCAACAACCTATTGTCATAAATAAGGGGAATTACCAATAGACCCCTGTCTGTCTTCAAAAAAGAACGGCAAAGACACCTAAAGTCAGTGCCCGATCAGCTTGGCTGTGGTTCGTACGCAGAATTTCTTGCGGCCGGCAGTAACAGCCTGTTTAATGAGGCTCTAATTCACCAGGTCTGGTTGAGGACCGGGCCGTGGGGGCGTTGACCCCTGGAATAACCTCCAGGTAGGAAGACTGGATTTTTTCCTATCCAGGATATGACACTCTTTAAATTCTAGTATGTTCTAACACATTTTCCTAGATGTGACTGGCAACAGTAGGCTAACACGTTAAGTACTTATTTTCCTTGCTAGGTGGGCAGGGGTATAAGGAAACTTGCCCATGTTTTTCTATTTTCCTGCCAGGGAACTGAACCCTGGATCTTGCTGTCACTAGTGAGCTACCAGGCACTCCTAGTAAGCCTTCTTGCGTGAGAGGAAAGGAAGGAGAAGGAATGAGACGAAGGCAGAGAGGGTGAAAACGAATTACGGTGAGGAATATAGATGGAGGGGAGACTGATAAATAGAAAGTGACCGAGGGCGAGAATAGAGGAAGGAAGGGAAGACAGGGGAAGGAAGGAGAGGTGAAACTAGTGAGAAATAGCAAGAGTGAGGGATGGTGGTGTTCCCACGAGGTTCACTGTGTTACCAGGTGTGCGTGACTCTCAGACCTTCAACTACCTCCCCCTGCACCCCTCACTACCTCCCCCTTCACCCCTCACTACCTCCCTTTCACCTATCACTTCCTCTTCCTCCAACCCTCACTACCTCCCCTTCACCCCTCACTTCCTCCCCTCCAACCCTTACTACCTCCCTTCACCCATCACTAACTCCCCTTCACTCCTCACTACCTCTTTCACCCCTCACTTTATCCCCCTCCACTCATCAGTACCTCCCATTTCACCTCTCACTACCTTACCTTTCACCCCTCAGTACTTCCTTTTTCACCCCCTCATTACCTCCCGCTTCCTCTCCTCTTTCCTCATCTAAGAAACCTGTAGTTTATCTGAACTCCGTATGACACTGCCCCCTCTGCCCGGTCCCAGACCAGACCTGCTGGTTGCTTACATGATCTACAATATTCCAGCCTAGAGGGAACGCGTGACCTGAAGCGTCATCACTGGGTTGGCTTCTCTTGCTCTGATGACTAGTTATCCACCCTAACATTTCCCTTGCAGTTGCGATCATATTGCTGTACCCTTTAAACGTGAGATTTTCTTTCATCATTCCAAGGTCTCTCACATTTGACTTACTTTCTATTGAATGGTCTGAGTTTGTCTTGTATTCCACCCCTGCTGCCCCTACCCGCTCTATAGTAATACAGTACAAGTGTCGGTCGCTATCCAAGATATATACATACATACATGGTATAAACCTTGGTAATAAATACCGACAAGTTGGTTTAGAAAGACACGTAAGCAAACACTATGACATATTTGAACTCGAAAATGATGGCAAACTTCCTTTCCTCGACGTTCTACTGTGCAGATCTCCCGACAGTGACAAACTTCTCTTCAAAGTGTATAGAAAACCTACCAACAAGGACGATCTTATACACTTTTATTCACACCAAGATACCCGCACTAAGAGAGGAGTCCTCATTGGCTTCTTCTTGACAGCTCTTCGCATCTCCAGCCCTTGTTTTCTAGAAGAATGCACTTACATAACACAAGCCTTTACACGTCTTCAGTTCCCATCTTTCTTCATCCGAGATTGCAGACTTAAGGCACAAGCTATTCTCAACAAACCGCCCATGGAACAGCCCCCTAAGCAGTTCATAGTACTCCCATGTGGTGATGTTGCCACGAATACTCGCCGGGCACTTGCTATGAGTAACATCAACGTTTCCACCATAAACACATCATCTATCAAAGACCTCACTACGAAACGCACACCTCTAACTTCTACAGCAGGCGTCTACACTATCCCCTGTGGGTTCTGTCCCAAGAAATATGTAGGCGAGACAGGCAGAGATCTTGCAGTCCGCTTGAATGAGCATCGAAATGCCTCTAACAGAGACGATGTAAGGTACGCCTGTGTCCTCCACAGAGACTCCACGGGACATTTGATGAACTGGAATGAGGCACAACTCGTTCTCACCGAACCAGACCTCAGACGCCGACGGTGCCTAGAAGCCTCACTAATCGCCGTCACCGACACTATAGAACGCAACACTGGAAACTACAAAATTTCAAAAACATTGGCATACATGATACTTAAGCACCACCAACCCAACAACACAGGAGTCACATGATTTCAACGTCTACCCGTCCTCATCATAGGCAGAGGTTGTTTTGATAAGGACCTGCCTCGCATGGGCCAGTAGGCCTTCTACAGTGTTCCTCCATTCTTATGTTATGTTCTTATGACATTCCTCAGGTCACGTGCGTCACACCTCACTCTCCGCCTATATATATAATGCCTTTCTACCTCTGTATGTTAGAAGTGATCAAGGTCCCAGGACCGAAACGTTTTCTAATAAATATGTCATAGTGTTTGCTTACGTGTCTTTCTAAACCACATACATACATACATACATTATATATATATATATATATATATATATATATATATATATATATATATATATATATTATATATATATATATATAATTTATTTATTAGAATACGGAGGAAATTGGGGGGCGCAGTTTCGAAAAGTATATTGATAACATTATCCTAAAAAAATTTAATTTATGACAAAAAATATTTGTAAAATATACCAGATACTAACGAACTGTTGATCCGGAAATGGTCACATCCGCACCTGTACAGGTGAAACACAACATTTTAAAAATATGAAAACCATACTGTGTGCTCTCATCTGAATTTCTGTGTGTGTATGATTGAATTTGTGCTTACCTAACTGTACTTGAGGGGTGTTGATATTCAACCCTTGGAACCCCTTCTAAACACTCAAGTAACGTGGTTGAACACACTCATTATCCACTTCTATTTTCTACCAAGTTTTCTGCTTCCACTTCCTAGTTCCACTTCCAACTTAGCCACACAGTGTAAAATATTATCTCTAATGTATTGTCAAAAATCTCTGAGTGTACAGTTCCCACGTATCTTCTCTAATCCTAGATCCTTCACTGTCATTTTTTTATCCTCTATCCTATCCAGACTTCGTAGTAACTTGAACATTGTGATCACGTCCTCTTTTCATTTCAATTTCCTTTAGTGTAGTGAAGTTTGCCTTAAGTAGCAGCCATTAGTCATAGCTTTCGTACCTTAACTTTAGTACCAATCAGATGGAAAAGCTCTCAGGCATTTCTCAGTACCTGGCTGCTGGAGGGCTCCATGCTGGCGCAGCGTTTCGATAAATGGCTAGGCTTCCTCAGTTACATGGGTTTTGTCTTAAAGTTATTTGGACTTACGAACCGAAATGAATTTATCTACTCTCTCTCCTAGTGTATTCTACTAGTGTGTACCAGTGTGTTCTACTAGACTGACCTACTAGTGTTCTAGTAGTGTATACTAGTGTGTTCTACTACAATGTTGTCCTAGTTTTTTCTACTAGTGTGTTCTACTAGTGTTTTCTACTAGCCAGATGTACTAGAGCATTCTACTAGTGTGTTCTATTAGAGTGTTCTACTAGTGTGTTCTACTTGAGTGTTCTACTTGAGTGTTCTATTAGAATGTTCTACAAGTGTGCTGTACTAGTATGTTCTACTAGTGTTGTACTAGTGTGCTCTACTAATGTGCTCTATTGGACTGTTCTAAAAGTGTGCTATACTAGTGTGTTCTCCTTGAGTGTTGTACTAGTGTGTTATACTTGAGTATTTTACTAGTGTGTTCTATTAGATTGTTCTACTAGTGTATTATACTAGCGTGTTACATCATGTGTTCTCTCTAATACTATACTAACGAGTTAGAAATTAACTTATTTATCAAACAGGTTCATTCTAGAGCTCATTTTTTATCTGTGTTCCGTAGTCGTGGTCCCTCCCACCTGTGTCCCCTCGTCCTGGTCCCTCCCACCTGTGTCCCCCTCGTCCTGGTCCCTCCCACCTGTGTCCCCTCGTCCCTCCCATCTGTGTTCCGTAGTCGTGGTCCCTCCCATCTGTGTTCCGTAGTCGTGGTCCCTCCCACCTGTGTTCCGTAGTCCTGGTCCCTCCCACCTGTGTTCCGTAGTCCTGGTCCCTCCCACCTGTGTTCCGTAGTCCTGGTCCCTCCCACCTGTGTTCCGTAGTCCTGGTCCCTCCCACCTGTGTTCCGTAGTCCTGGTCCCTCCCACCTGTGTTCCGTAGTCCTGGTCCCTCCCACCTGTGTTCCGTAGTCCTGGTCCCTCCCACCTGTGTTCCGTAGTCCTGGTCCCTCCCACCTGTGTTCCGTAGTCCTGGTCCCTCCCACCTGTGTCCCCTCGTCCGGGTCCCTCCCACCTGTGTTCCCTAGTCCTCGTCCCTCCCATCTGTGTTCCCTAGTCCTGGTCCCTCCCATCTGTGTTCCCTAGTCCTGGTCCCTCCCATCTGTGTTCCGTAGTCCTGGTCCCTCCCACATGTGTCCCCTCGTCCTGGTCCCTCCCATCTGTGTTCCGTAGTCCTGGTCCCTCCCACCTGTGTTCCGTAGTCCTGGTCCCTCCCACCTGTGTCCCCTCGTCCTGGTCCCTCCCACCTGTGTTCCCTAGTCCTGGTCCCTCCCATCTGTGTTCCCTAGTCCTGGTCCCTCCCATCTGTGTTCCCTAGTCCTGGTCCCTCCCATCTGTGTTCCGTAGTCCTGGTGCCTCCCACCTGTGTCATCTCGTCCTGGTCCCTCCCATCTGTGTTCCGTAGTCCTGGTCCCTCCCACCTGTGTCCCCTCGTCCTGGTCCCTCCCATCTGTGTTCCGTAGTCCTGGTCCCTCCCACCTGTGTCCCCTCGTCCTGGTCCCTCCCATCTATGTCCGCTCGTCCTGGTCCCTCCCACCTGTGTCCCCTCGTCCAGGTCCCTCCCATCTGTGTTCCGTAGTCCTGGTCCCTCCCATCTATGTCCCCTCGTCCTGGTCCCTCCCATCTGTGTTCCGTAGTCCTGGTCCCTCCCACCTGTGTCCCCTCGTCCTGGTCCCTCCCATCTGTGTTCCGTAGTCCTGGTCCCTCCCATCTATGTCCCCTCGTCCTGGTCCCTCCCATCTGTGTTCCCTCGTCCTGGTCCCTCCCATCTGTGTCCCCTCGTCCTGGTCCCTCCCATCTGTGTTCCCTCGTCCTGGTCCCTCCCATCTGTGTCCCCTCCTCCTGGTCCCTCCCATCTGTGTCCCCTCCTCCTGGTCCCTCCCATCTGTGTCCCCTCCTCCTGGTCCCTCCCATCTGTGTCCCCTCGTCCTGGTCCCTCCCATCTGTGTTCCGTAGTCGTGGTCCCTCCCTCCCGTGTCCCCTTGTCCTGGTACCTCCCATCTGTGTTCCGTAGTCCTGGTCCCTCCCTCCCGTGTCCCCTTGTCCTGGTCCCTCCCTCCCGTGTCCCCTCGTCCTGGTCCCTCCCATCTGTGTTCCGTAGTCCTGGTCTCTCCCATCTGTGTCCCCTCGTCCTGGTCCCTCCCATCTGTGTTCCGTAGTCTTGGTCCCTCCCATCTGTGTCCCCTCGTCCTGGTCCCTCCCATCTGGGTTCCGT
>NC_091308.1:32241703-32346703 GCF_038502225.1 Cherax quadricarinatus
AAATTCAACTGCAGCAAAGCATTGAAAAATTGTACACTGGAAGTGAGGCTGGACTTGGAGCATAACCTCTGTGATCATCGATTACCTGACTGATCAGAGGCCGGGCAGCATTTAGCAGACTGAGAATCTAGCTTCTCCTTATCAGTGAATAAGTCACCCGGGTTAAACGCTTCATGAAATATAATCTACACTCTGAGTGCAGCATCCGGGCGATGAACGACTCACACTCAGTAAACTTAAAGGACTTGAGAGTAAACATGATGTTCGGGCTCTCCAGAAGCAAAAAGGCATAGTAACTTCAGAGTGTCAGTGTGTACGCCATATTAAGCAAACGAATGACCATTTGAAACGTAAACAAAGATTCCTTGTAATATCTGTTCAATACACATTTTTGATCAATACTCGAGCAAGTAGCTCCAGAGTGGAGCCCTCACCTTGCAAAGCAAAAAAAAAAAAAAAAAAAAAAAAAAAAAAAAAAGAGAGAGGAGATTAATTAGTCACGGTGAAATTAAAGCTTAGACGGAACTTAACCAAGTGACTTGGGAAGCGTATAGACGAGGATGAGCCATGATCAGGGCAAACACAATGCTCCTTGACAACAAAGTTGACAGACTGTTCATCATATAAGTATCAAGGAAGAGAGGTCATAAAAGAAAGCTGAGTACCTTGATCAGTTATGAAGTGTTTATTGATTAAATCTCTAACAGAACACTGAATACATTTGATTCAGTGATTTGGGCAGACAAAAATGCAATGAATTAGAGAAGCATACAGCAGAGGCTAAAACCATTCGTGAGCTTACCTGGAGTATACCTGGAGGGTGTTCCGGGGGGCCAACGTCCCCGCGGTCCGGTCCGTAACACCTCTCGGTGGATCAGGGCCTGATCAACCAAGCTGTTACTGCCAGCCGCACGAAAACCGACGTCTTTAAGGTAAGTGTGAACAAGGGCAACAGGTGGAAGAGAAACTTGCACATTCGTTTCTGCTCTCCCAGTATTGAACTCAGGTGTGAGCTGAAGGCGTTTCCATCTAGCTACAAACTTTCTTAAGACGTCTTATAAGAATATATTAAATCCGACACGGAAAAAAATTCACGAGCCACTATGGGTCAAACATGAGTGTCTTCTGTTGGAGCAAATTATTCTTAACTGTGCATCTCCAACCTCTTTCACATTAACAAGAGTCACAAAAATTGTAGCTAATCTCAATTTGAAAGTGCAGGAAAGGTCAGAGGTCAGATAAGGTCAGAATAATGAGGAAAAGCGAACGTATGTGCGGGAAAGGTAAAAGAGGGAGGCAGAAGGGGGAGGAAGAAGGAAGAGGCAGAAGGGGAAGGCAGAAGAAACAGACGAAAGAAAGAGGCAGAAGGAAGAGGCAAGAGGCAGAAGGAAGAGACAGAAGGGGGGAAGGAGAAGAGGGGAAGCAGAAAGGGAAAGGAAGAAGGGGAGAGGAAGAAAGGGAAAGGAAGAAGGGGAGAGGAAGAAGGGGAAGCGGAGGTGGGGGGGAGGCATATCCGTCAGAACAGAAGCAGAAAATCGAACATATTTGCTGTATAATTACGCGGCTAATTAACCTTGTCCCCACAGGTAATTTCAGGTGAAATAGTTTAGGTTATTTAATTACATAATCATCAGAGCCTCTACGATGAGAGCCAAGTGGAGAGAAAAATTAGTGCCCCCTCCCCCCAACACGCACACGCACACGCACGCACACACACACACACACACACACACACACACACACACACACACACACACACACACACACACACACACACACGCGCACATACACACACACACACACACGCACACACACACACACACACACACACGAGCGCACACACACGCACGCGCACACACACACACACACAAGCGCACACACACGCACGCACACACGCGCGCGCGCACACACACACACACACACATGCACACGCGCACACACATGCACACGCGCGCACACGCATGCACACGCGCACACACGCACACACGCACGCGCACACACGCGCGCGCGCACACACATATACGCACACACATATACGCACACACATACACACGCACGCGCACACGCACACACGCACACACACACACACACACACACACACACACAAACACACACACACACACACACATTTTCTTGGACTGCAAGAAGGCGTTTGACACAGTTCCACACAAGAGATTAGTGCAAAACTGGAGGACCAAGCAGGGATAACAAGGAAGGCACTGCAATGGATCAGCAAATACTTTTCAGGAAGACAGCAGCGAGTCATGGTACGTGGCGAGGTGTCAGAGTGGGCACCTGTGACCAGCGGGGTCCCACAGGGGTCAGTCCTAGGACCAGTGTTGTTTCTGGTATTTGTGAACATGACGGAAGGAATAGACTCCGAAGTGTCCCTGTTTGTAGATGACGTGAAGTTGATGAGAAGAATTCATTCGATCGAAGACCAGGCAGAACTACAAGGGGATCTGGACAGGCTGCAAACCTGGTCCAGCAATTGGCTCCTGGAGTTCAACCCCACCAAGTGCAAAGTTATGAAGATTGGAGAAGGGCAAAGAAGACCGCAGACGGAGTACAGCCTAGGGGGCCAGAGACTACAAACCTCACTCAAGGAAAAAAGATCTTGGGGTGAGTATAACACCAGGCACATCTGAAGCGCACATCAACCAAATAACTGCAGCAGCATATGGGCGCCTAGCAAACCTCAGAACAGCATTCCGACATCTCAAAAAGGAATCGTTCAGGACCCTGTACACCGTGTACGTTAGGCCCATATTGGAGTATGCGGCACCAGTTTGGAACCCACACCTAGCCAAGCACGTAAAGAAACTAGAGAAAGTGCAAAGGTTTGCAACAAAACTAGTCCCAGAGCTAACAGGTATGTCCTACGAGGAGAGGTTAAGGGAAATCAACCTGACGACACTGGAGGACAGGAGAGATAGGGGGGACATGATAACGACATACAAAATATTGAGAGGAATTGACAAGGTGGACAAAGACAGGATGTTCCAGAGACTGGACACAGTAACAAGGGGGGACAGTTGGAAGTTGAAGACACAGATGAATCACAGGGATGTTAGGAAGTATTTCTTCAGTCACAGAGTAGTCAGGAAGTGGAATGGCTTGGGAAGCGATGTAGTGGAGGCAGGATCCATACACAGCTTTAAGCAGAGGTATGATAAAGCTCACGGTTCAGGGAGAGTAGCCTAGTAGCGATCAGTGAAGAGGCGGGGCCAGGAGCTTGGACTAGACCCCTGCAACCTCAACTAGGTGAGTACACACACACACACACACACACCTTACTATTACCTCCAAACAGTTCCCTAAAACACACAAAAATAATAATATAAAGAGCACATGCCGCCATGCTCAGGAATATGACGATAGTATTCAGAAACTTAGATAAAGACACGTTCAGGGCACACTTTACCTCAGACGTGAGACCAATTCTTGAATATGCAGGACCAGTGTGGAGCCCTTACCTACCTAAACTAGATGCAATTTGAGAAGGTCCAAAGTTGAGGGACATAAGCTATGAGAAGAGAATAAGAAAGCAAGACTGTCTCTGAAAGACACTGGAGCTATGAGAGATATGATAATGACATACACAATACTCAAGAACATAAGCGGACTAGAAAGCATAAGCGTTTTATTAGAGAACGTAATTTATGCCACTTCTTGGGGGGGGGGGGTACCTCCACGACTAGCTCCCGGATTAGACCTGGTTGCTGGCCTGATCGACTAGGCTGCTGGTGCTGGCCACATGCAGTCCATGTATGCACTACAGCCCGGCTGATAACGAACTAAATTGAGGAATTTATCAAGTTCCCCCCTTGAGAACAGCCAGAGGTTTGTTGGCAGTTTCTCTTTTGCAGGAAGAGAGGACGTTGAAAAGTCGAGGACCTCTGACACTGAACGAACCTAGGGTACTCACTGCACCCCTGCTTTTTATTGGAGGCATTTTGCACAGCCTTCTAAGTCTTTTGTTTTCATGCAGAGTTATTTCGGTGTGCAGGTTTGGAATCAGTTTCTCCAAGATTTGGTCCTAAAACATAAGTGGATAAGAATAAAAAAAATCAACTGAACCACAGATTATTATTATTATAATCAAGGGGGAAGCGCTAAACCCGGAGGATTATACAGCGCCTGGGGGAGGGGGAATGTGGAAGGCATTCAGGCTTAATTCGGGGAATTGAACCACAGAGAAACACGATTTTTTTAAATGACAGTGGGAAGCAGAATGACGTAAGCAATTAGTCCAGTGTATTCAGCATTTCTATGTAATTCATAACAGAATCGAGCAGCCATTACTACTTCGGCGAATAATGATAATAATGATATAATAATAATGTAGGTAGAAAGAGTACAACAATGACATCATACTAAAGTTATAAAGAAAATATTGCAAAAGTATTTCACGTCGGCTGGTTGAAAGATAAGGAGGCAGTGTGGAAAACGAGAACTCACCCTCCTTCCCTCACAGACTCAAATAGGTAATTACTCCCTTCCCCCACATACCTAGGAGGAGTCAGTCTCATGCTTGAGACCAGGCATATCCGCATGTAAATACAAGCACGCGCATTTGACATTCACTAGAACGTGTTTGTGAGCGTGGGTGTGTTCAGCAGATGCGGCAGTAGTGTTTTTTTTTTTTTTTGTGGGACTTGTAGGCACAGGAACAACAGTATTAGTGATAGTAGTTATGGAATTCGAGGTAGGCACAACAGTAACAGAAGTGAACGTGTTATTGGTGGTAGGTTAAAAGGTAGAAACAGCAGCAATGTCAACAGCACCTCTACCACCAGCTCTCATAAATACCCCTCCTTCCTCTCGCATCACCACCAACAGTACCCTGTCTCCCGCAGCCACATCACCACCACCAACAACGGCGGCACCCGCAGCAGGAAGCGCACACAAAAGAGAAAGCAGCAGTAGCTTGAGCAACAGCAGTAGTAGCTTGAGCAAGAGCAGCAGTAGCTGCTGCTGCTGCAACAACAGATACAGCGTCGGAGGAGGTGGCAGGCTTTTACGTGGCAAACGACCAGGACCAGCACAACACAGCAACCGTAAACCAGATAACCTCATGAATACCAACCATAAGCTGGAATTACAAATATCTTTTTTGCGGCCTTTATTCGCGCACTCCCCCCGCGCTTATGACACCATTCTCTCGTTAATCCCAACCTTCGCCTAAGTAACGACAACTCCGTTAATCCGTCTGGAGGTAGGGAAATGCTTAGCCAAGAGGGAAAATTCTACCTCTCTCGGGACATTAGTGTTTTGGCGTAATGGGGTCTCGTCCCCGAGTCCAGGTTCGCTCGACTCCTCTGTCTCTGTTTCTGTTTCTGTCTATCTCTTTTGTCACACGAAGAGGAAGGGTATGAACTTCTTCACCACACAGCAGTTCTGAACAATCGAGACTTTTAATACATACTATTGAGCTCCTCTGCTAGTCAGTAAGAATAAGACGTCTGCCTCCAGCGGGCGGAGAGGGTTGGACCAACATCATTCACTCTCACTCTCGCGTTTAAATTTCCCCCCATTTACCTTCGAATTTTAGGTTCATCGTTTTATCTCGTCACATTTTTTTTTTTTACCATTGGCCATGTTATCGTTAATATTCGTTTATTATGTAGCTCCTCTACGTTACTCGGCCACTGCCTCTTCTTACTTACATTCTCTATTTGTAATTCTCTCTCTCTCTCTCTCTCGTAAACCCTCGGCTATAATCAGCCATGGAGATAAAAAGTGGATGAAGGGACGGTAAGGAATGAGTGCTTATCATGGCGTGAGGAAGGGAAGGGTTTATCAAGAGGTGGGGGGAAGGGAAGGGTTTATCAGAGGGTGAAAAGGTTTGCTAGGGGTATGGTTAGGGGAAGGGCTCGTCACTGGGTCGAGGAAGGTCTATCAGAGGGTGATATATATATATAGATATATATATATATATATATATATATATATATATATATATATATATATATATATATATATATATATATATATATATATATATATATGTCGTGCCGAATATGTAAAACTGGTCAATTAGCAAGAACTCATTTAAAATTAAGTCCTTTCTAAAATTTTCTCTTATACGTTTAAAGATATATTTTTTTTCATTAATGTTAATGTAAAAAATTTTAATTTTGCTCCAAAAGAATCTTAGAAAACTTACCTAACCTTATTATAACAAGAACAATTTATTTTAGCCTAACCCAACTAATTATATTTTAAATTTATTTACAATAATTTAATACTAAACAAACACAATCAAATATATTTTTTTCGTTAGGTTCAGAATGATTTTGGCGAAATTATTGCATACACAAATTTTCACTTGTCCTATATGGCAAGATGAGCGTTGCTATTTAAGCCAAGATCGCAAGTTCTGCCTATTCGGCACGACATATATATATATATATATATATATATATATATATATATATATTTATATATATATATATATATATATATATATATATATATATATATATATATATATATATATATATATATATATATATATATGAAAAGCAGGGGTGTCACTAGCACGTTAAGAGACCATACAATAAGTGTCAGGGGCCCGAGACTGTTCAACTGCCTCCCAGCACACATAAGGGGGATTACCAACAGACCCCTGGCAGTCTTCAAGCTGGCACTGGACAAGCACCTAAAGTCAGTTCCGGATCAGCCGGGCTGTGGCTCGTACGTTGGTTTGCGTGCAGCCAGCAGCAACAGCCTGGTTGATCAGGCTCTGATCCACCAGGAGGTCTGGTCACAGACCGGGCTGCGGGGGCGTTGACCCCCGGAACTCTCTCCAGGTAAACTCCAGGTATATATGGCAGAGTGTATATGTACTAGTATATATACACTCAGTGGCTACTTTATTAGCCACTGAGTGTGTGTGTGTATGTATATATATAAAGAACATAAGAAAGAAGGAACACTGCAACAGGCCTACTGGCCTATGAGAGGCAGGTCCAATTCTCCCACCAGCTTAAGCCAACGCCTATGCAAGACAAGCTACATGGGATGGAAATCTTCAGCTCAAGATCTTTCACACGTCTCCGTGCGTCATCAGGAGCTATGCAATCTTGCAAGAACAGCAACAGATGGAATGAAAGGAAGTTTGCTCAGAGAAAGAAGGTAGCGTGGTGATGCCAGCCAGTCCTCTCACTGATGTCACCAGCGAGCTGTGTCATCTCTAGACAGTTTATAAGCTAACACTGAAGTCACTTCGAGCCGTGTCATCTAGACAGTTAATAGATCAATTCACATTAAAAGTGATGTCCCAACACCATGGCAACCGATGGGAGGAGTGACCAAGCTTTGCTTTCTGAAGTCTCAATAAATGCTAGTTTGGCTGAATCAGCAACTTATAGAGGAAACCTTATATTTAGCGACGTTTCGCCCGCTTAGTCTTTGTGAAGTACACAGCAAAACACACAAACATTAATTCCCCCTTGACCTTAAATGCGCTACATAACTAAGGTAGGAGGAGGAGGGGGTTCAATGTAAGGAAACATCAATGTAAACCAATTTCTGTAAAAGAATATGTAATCTATTGGAAAATAAATATTTTTATTTTATTATCCACAAGTAAGTTTTCCTGTCCACACTTCAGTAACCATTGGAATGATTCTCAACACACACGTGATCCACTACACGGCACTTCCCTGGCTGTGTTCAATAACGGCGGGATGCACTGAGTGAGAACAAATCACAAATCCTTTCTCCTGAATGAGTTGTCTTTCTGAATTTAGTAATAATAATAATAATAATAAAAAAAATAATTATTATTATTATTACGAGAAAGGGCTAAAATCGTAAGGGTCATACAGAGCCTGGGAAATGGGTGACAATACAGAATGACTGGTTTAAGAGAAGGGGTAGTTTCAGTTTCTTTAAACAGAAATCCTTCACGAGAACAAATGCATCCCCTCTGAAGTGTGTCTCTAGAGAGACTTACAGATACTCTTCTACCACTAAATGATTAGGTTTTTAGATTTTGTTCCCAAAGGGGTTAGTTTACTGGGTAACCCATGTCAATCCTATGAACGGTAGTGGCTAGTTTACCATGAAAAGAAAGCTGTTAGCTTATTATGCGCTCCATCTTCACCCTGTGGACGGCAGCGACTAGTTTACCGAACACCTTATAGTTATGGAGATAAAAGGTATAAAATACCGACACAATGGAAAAATTAAACACAAATGCAGTAATATTGCGATCCTTCATTAATCGCAGTACAATGCATCTGTGTTTAATTTTTCCATCCTATGGCCATCCTGTGGAAAGTGGCGCAAAATTCTATAGGTGCACTGAAGACCTAGGAGCTAGACCCTGTACTTAGGTACATATTTTATTTGTTACAAGTTAGACTAGACGACTGGGTGGCTAGGTAACCTAGAAACTTTCCTCAGCGGTCGTACTCTCCGAGGTTTTAGAAACTCCTCAGTACTTATTTCTGCCTCACACTTCTGAGTACTAGTTTCAGATCACTCATAATTTGGCACAAATCATAGTACATGAAATGAAACTTGCTCTGATCCTGGTACAACTAAGATTACCACAAAATTATTATGCCAGGGTGGGTAATTTCATTTATAAACGTAATATTAAAACGACTGCAAACAAACCACCCGGTTGGGGATGAATCTTATTGTAGCCAGGTGGCCCAGTTGCTTACGCACTGGCCTGGAGTTTTACGACTCACTCGCCATGGATTCAAACCTCACCCGTTCCGTGGTTCGTAACATTAAAACACAGGAATTATACTATAACGGAGAAAACGTCTTAAGATCAGTAAGTGATTTAAGTTTGCACGTTTACCTCTTACGTTACTTGCCTCAGTGTGTTGCAAGATATATGTGGGCAATGGCGCCTTTTTCAAGACTTCCGAGATGGCAGCTCCTAGAGATGGAGAGAAACTGGTAACGTAACTTGCCCCAATCTTGCAACCTGTGTCTCGATCATTCACCCTGTGTCCCGATCATGCACCTTACGTCTATCATGCATCCTGTGTCCCGATCTGATCATTTACCCTGTGTCCGGATCGTGCACCCTGTGTCCCGATTATACACCCTGTGTCCCGATCCGATTATTCACCCTGTCTTAATCATGCACCCTGTTTCCCGATCGTTTGTCCTGTGTCCCGATCATGTACCCTGTGTCCCGATTATGCATCCTGTGTCCCGAGCAATGAACCCTAATAACCCCCCCCCTCTGCCCCGATCATACACCACCTGCCTAGATCATGTATCCTAGATCACACATTCCTAGATCATGTATAATCGTGTTCCACCCATAACCCTTCCTAACCCTGCTCAAGCTCTCACCATCTCAACCCCAACCCATGCACTTAACCCCCACACTACCCCACCCCTAACTCTTCATACTCCCCCCAACAAACACTAGCGGCCACTCTTCTCTCAGATGCCTTTACGATGCGACAGCGATCTTAATTACACATGATCGTATCCCACTTTCATGGCGGCTTTAATCACACTGTCGCCTGCAGCAACGACCCGCCAGAACGACCGGCTGTTAACAGGGACGCCAAGCCTACTGTTTGTCATAGGAATATCAATCAATCTGGCAGGATAGCATTTTATAGCCACGATAAAGTTCTTTGAATAGCTTGCGTCAAGATTGTGGAGGCTCAGTACAGTGCTGGCTGTGGAATGTGTACTTCTGTGTCACTGTTGAGTGTAGCTATGTTCGTATACAGCTGTGTTTTTTGAGACTGTGTAGAACGTCTTGGCAGTGCATAATTGTGTTATTTGACGTCATGACTGTGTATGAAGTGTGCGTGTATGATGCCATGTCTATGGCGTATGATATTATGATGTATGATGCTGTCTCTCTCTTGCATATACGCATCTGTGTATGGCGTTGTGTCTGCAACTATGCACGAGTGTACAAGTGAGTTCGGGAATCCCTGTGTTCGTGTTCACGAATGCGTACTCTTCTAAATCTGTTTTGGGGGTTGAGTCCTAATATCAATTAGACTGCAAGAGCTCTGAGGACTAAGCTCATTCAGTGCTAAACGTCTGCGAGAGATGCTCACAATGTCTTATATTTCAGCGTTTACGAGGCAAGAAACAGTACTGACTGTGGCAGAGTTACAATGATCCGCGGGACTTAAGAAAAATAGATGAGTGTACTTTGACAGAAGCCATTCCAAAATCCAACGGGCCATAGTTACAGTGAATACTTGAGGCCATTACACGGGTGAGACCTCAGGGAAATTTTAAGGGAGTCTTTCGACAATTTTTTTTTTTTTATTGATGAAGGTTATTTTATTTAAGTGGGATAGTCATTTTTTGTAGGACTATTGGTTTGAATGGATTACATTTTTGTAATGTAGGTTTGGCTTGTTAGTGTTAATGTGTATGATTGTATTTCGCTTTTCATTGATATAAATGCTTAAAAGCATTACAGGTCAAAGAGCACTGTAAATCGTTTAACTTACATCGTTCTATCACGAGGGAACAGATTCCTAAGACGGCTGATGCGACACCAGAGTAAAGTCATGATTCCATTTGGTATTAGGAATAAAGTACCAGTTAGAAAGAAGGGGGAAAACACCCCTTTCTACTATCAATTCCTATTTCAGCGGCTGGAGATAAGTGTCAGTGTGGTGCGTGGTGGTGATCCTCAGCAGAGAAGTGTCACTTTGATGCTTGGTGGTGAGCCTCAAGAGAGAAGTGTCAGTGTGGTGGTGTGGGATCCCTGCATAAACTCTGGGCTGGTGTGTACACAGTATTTTCTTAATGCAAACTTGATTATTATATCGAATTTCAACACATCTAAAATTACAGGCAGGATATCAACATCGGAACATCACATCTCTCTTAACTATCTCACAGCTTTAGAAACTCCATGAATAGAGTACGACTGCTCTCCATATTTTTTCCATTAATATAAATATTATGCTCACATAAACGCATTTTTATTACACGATTGATGGTTTCCAGATGAATAAGATACGCGCTACAGTATAGTGTCATTACTGTCGAAACGTTTCTCCTGTTTAACAGTCTTCTTCAGTCGAATAAAGCACTGACTTTAATATTTGAGACCGCAGAAGCAGTGGAGAAATAAACATCAAGTGATCAATCTCTCAGCCTTTAAGAAGTAATTTTGAGGTCGTCAGTCCCTCAGCACTGAGAAGTGTTCAGCTCTATAGCCTCGATCACTGTAAACGGAGGCCTGAAAATTAAGCCTTTTATTCTGGATCTAGAAGCGAGGTGTGGAAGTAGGGGCTGGCTTGTCTGGTATGCTCAGAAAGTCGTGCTCTGGCAGGTGGCCGTCGATATTTGCGTCTGCTCTGTTTAGTACATCAGAATCGTATTCCTTGTTTATCAAACATGAATAGTGAAATTTTCAAGTTTTGATTTTCTATACAAAGGGAAAATTCTCGAGATCCAAAATAAGACGTTCATCCGCATTCCACACCTTTTATAATTTCTGAAATAATTCATTTTGATAGTACGTTATTTCAACACTTTCTCTGGTTTCACTCTACAATTTACTGTAGTCCCCCTTCACTGAGGTGCGTCTGATGAATACATCAAGAGATAATAATGCCAAGCAGACCGAGGTGCTCCACAATGTTAAGAAAGTTTGCAAATGTGAAGCTAACTTTTCTTTTTGTCGTTTTCTGCTTGTAAAAGAAGTCTACAAGCAATAGCTGATGAGTGGTGCAGCAGAATACAGAAAATGTAGCAATCCTTTTTAAACGTTCGCCGTCGTATCCCAGCTGAACGTACACCATCGTATCCCAGCTCAACGTACACAGTCGTATCCCAGCTCAACGTACACAGTCGTATCCCAGCTCAACGTACACAGTCGTATTCCAGCTCAACGTACACAGTCGTATCCCAGCTCAAATTACACCATCGTATCCGAGCTCAACGTGCGCCGTCGTATTCCAGCTCAATGTGCGCCGTCGTATCCGAGCTCAACATTCCCCGTCGTATTCCAACTCAATGTACGCCGTCGTATCCGAACTCAACGTGCGCCGTCGTATTCCAGCTCAACGTGCGCCGTAGTATTCCAGCTTTGCTGTATTTTTATAATAGAAGGCCACTCTGGTACCTGTCTCATCTGGACTGAACGTCATTTCTGGTATTAGTCTCAGTTCACTGTCAAATGCTTCCCTCTTCTCTGATAAGAATGACTTTCATACCCTGCATTATTCTTCCGAGAGTCACACTGCACCACCACTGACAGCTGTTCTACTGGTGTTCCTTTTCTTCTTCTTTATACAAGAACCGTTTCCAATCCTGAGAATTTTGTGTTTGCATCTTTTACGGTTTATTCATGTTAACTGGATACGAATGTACTTGCTTAAGGAACCTTTATTAGAAATGTTTCGGTCCTTGGACCTTCATCACTTCAAATACAGTGTAGGAGACGGGGTATATACAGCCTTTCAGTAACTGTGAGTACACACGTCTTTTTCACCGATGCTGTGCCGTTCATATCTGTACTATGGTGTATCCTGGCTTGGGCGTGAGGCTATACACGTGTTTACACATCTGCTTAAAATATGGGGTAATATCTTACAAGTAGCGCAACACTGGCTGACCCTGTCAAGCGACGCAACACTGGCTGACCCTGGCAAGCGACGCAACACTGGCTGACCCTGGCAAGCGACGCAACACTGGCTGACCCTGGCAAGCGACGCAACACTGGCTGACCCTGGCAAGCGACGCAACACTGGCTGACCCTGTCAAGCGACGCAACACTGGCTGACCCTGGCAAGCGACGCAACACTGGCTGACCCTGGCAAGCGACGCAACACTGGCTGACCCTGGCAAGCGACGCAACACTGGCTGACCCTGGCAAGCGACGCAACACTGGCTGACCCTGGCAAGCGACGCAACACTGGCTGACCCTGGCAAGCGACGCAACACTGGCTTGCTCCAGTACAACCTTCACTCCTGCTGACTCAGGCTCAAGGCAGTAGGAATAGTTTTCACAACTCGCATATTTACAAATGAGTGTTAGAAGTTGGTCACTCTTGTATAAATACCTCAATGTCTTGCAGAGGAGAACATGGAGAACGCAGGACACACAGAACATGGAGAACGCAGGGCACACAGAACATGGAGAACGCAGGAGACACAGAACATGGAGAACGCAGGACACACAGAACATGGAGAACGCAGGGCACACAGAACATGGAGAACGCAGGACACACAGAACATGGAGAACGCAGGACACACAGAACATGGAGAACGCAGGGCACACAGAACATGGAGAACGCAGGACACACAGAACATGGAGAACGCAGGACACACAGAACATGGAGAACGCAGGACACACAGAACATGGAGAACGCAGGACACACAGAACATGGAGAACGCAGGACACACAGAACATGGAGAACGCAGGACACACAGAACATGGAGAACGCAGGGCACACAGAACATGGAGAACGCAGGACACACAGAACATGGAGAACGCAGGACACACAGAACATGGAGAACGCAGGGCACACAGAACATGGAGAACGCAGGACACACAGAACATGGAGAACGCAGGAGACACAGAACATGGAGAACGCAGGACACACAGAACATGGAGAACGCAGGAGACACAGAACATGGAGAACGCAGGACACACAGAACATGGAGAACGCAGGGCACACAGAACATGGAGAACGCAGGACACACAGAACATGGAGAACGCAGGGCACACAGAACATGGAGAACGCAGGACACACAGAACATGGAAAACGCAGGAGAATGACAACAGAATTCCAAACGTTTCCGTGATCTCTTATTCACTTTCTCAAGAAATTGTGAAAGCAATGAAGAAAACGATCTCTTCAGCGTTGAACAAATGGGAGCGTGGAAATGGTTGGCTTTGAGAAAGGCTTGCTCAGTGTGGGCCAGAAGGCCTGCTGCAGTGTTTTTTCCATTCTTATGTTCTTATGTTTTATAACAAAGATGCAACCAAATTCAGCTCATGAGTAAAGTGTGAGCTCAGAAGGTTCGCACATTACTCGTGAAGCCTGGGACAGTAGGCTTACTGCAGAGCATCTCCACTTTTCAGTGCAGAACTACAGTATGTCATGTAACGAGTGACCCACGTCCGTAATCCTTCCGATACCAGGCTCGACTGAAGATTTATTCTGCTGCTGTGGTGATGCGTGACTTCAGCGGCCAATACATCTCTTCCCTTAACAGTTTGCTGTAATCATTTATCAGCATTCTTTTCGATTTAGTATATCAGTTTCTCCATCATGAAAAGAAGTATTACGATTTCATGAGTTATGACTCATGAAATCGTAATAATACGACTGCAGACAAATCAGGGACCGAGTGGGGTTGGAATACATGGCTTGTGAGTTTCAGGACTCATTTGCCATGGGTTCTACCCCCATTCGTTCCTTGATATGTCGTACTTTGTTCCAGAGTATTCAGACTGGTACAAGAAGGATGTTGGTTGTGGTGACAGAAGCTGTTCCCGTTTTTTTTTTTCTAAAACAACGATGGTTAACAAGTTCTGTCATGGAACGGCAGGATTACTGACAAATATGTTAAAGCACCTGCTTCACAAACCATTATTTAAAAAAGAATGATTCGCTTGGTGAGAATCCTCTTCTAAAAGCTCACCACTGAGGGAACCTTTAAAAATGTTGCTGTGAACGTAGTGCCTTCTTACCAGATGTTTATGAGCGGACAGAGGATCGAACCTTCACCACTCCTTTTGCTTAATAACTCTCACAGGTTTAGCACTATACATAAATATTTTCCGAGATGCAATGAATTCTTAAATCCGGTCCTGCAATAGAAAATTGACTGGTTATGATGCAGGCAGTGACTGAATGAAAGTGACCTTTCTTTTGTAACATTAAACAGTTTAAAGAATCGAATAGCTATTGAAGGTTGTGATAGTGCTACGTGGAGAATACGGGACATGCCAACACCTGTGATAGCGTGAACCAAACTGTTTGCTGCAAAATCTTTAAAATGAATTCAAACATCACAGGAACTGAGGGAAAAATGTAATGGTGAACTATTATATTCAAGGGGTAGCACTAAGCTCGAATTGGGCATACAGAACCTGAGAAATGTGGGGGGATGGGGGGATGGAGTGGGGTAAATAAATGTGATCGTAGGATTTTTTTCTTTGAGAATGGAGTTCCATAGTCTAGGCCTGGGGCACAGTGCACGCTCTCAATTGTTTCTTCGAGGTCAAGTTGGGCTAGAATTATGTCAGGGATTGTGGTGATGTCGACAATGTTTTGAATCCCATTCACGGGGGGGAAAAAAGTCCTTGGGGTATTCCACTCATTTCTCTTTGATGGTCAGTGTATAGTCCATCTCCTTTAAGTACGAGCTCGACACTAGATGTGGTTTTTGTCCTAGATTTTTGTATCCATTTCTATTTTATATCCATTTTTTTTGTTCCCAGTCTCTCCTGTACACTATGTGACGCATTCAGTTTGAGCTCAGCGTTCTCCCTATATCTTCTCTTGTATGTGATGGTATGTGTCTGGAGCACACTGCAAGTGTCCTTGAGATCGCCCTCTCGAAGTGCTGATTCAGAGCCATGTTAGTCACACCGTCTTCCGCAAATATCAGTTAGGTCACGACTGATTTGATCCTAGCTGATGTTCTTATTGTTGAAGTTGATTTCTGCTGAAAGCTCCCAAGTATTGCTTGTGTTTCGCTGTCTTCAATCCTATTAGCAAGTAAATGAGTAAGTCTATTTCGGTACAGGTACACATAAACACAGTTACACAAATTATCATACATAGTAACATATGTGTAAATTACCTAGGATAACCGAAAAAAAATCTAAGTGACTTATTTCAATTGTATCTCCACAGGCAGTTGTACTATTAATGAAATTTAATATTTAACCTCCCTCCCTCCCGTTTTGGTTTTCTGTTTCTTTCGTCTAATTTAGCCCTAAACTAATTCTCCTCAATGTCTTTTAGCTGGTCCAAACCACCGTTTTCCAACTTATTTAAATCAGGTAAATTTAGTTAATTTAATTCGTTGTTAGTTAATAGCCCCAATGTTAATTTTTTCGTGTTAAAATCATCTTTTCAGCGAAGTAGTCTTCGGTCAGCACATGAGCATTTTGCCTCGCTCAAGCATATGCCTACTCAGCCTACTCTTCCTGGGCTGTTTCTCTCTCTCCAATCTTTCTTTCTATGCTCTCTATTCCTTATATTCATTCACTAAACCCATTTCCCTTCCCCTCATCTTCCCCTCTTCCTTCCTTCACCCCCATTCAAAACCACAATCCATAGCTACACATTAAGGACCCTTTTTCCTCTCTTTCTCTCTCCCCTCAACCAACCCCCCAGCCTCAATCTCTTGCTTCCACCTCAATCAACCCCAACAACCCCCCTACTCAACCAATACTCCCCCTCCAACCATCCGCTATTCCTGGCCATTAACTTATCTCCTACCCCAACCACTATTTCTCACTCAACCATCCCCCAACTCTAACCACTACCCTAACCTAGTTAAATTCTTACACTAACGTCTAGTCCCCCTCCTCTCAACCGACCCTCTACAGAACCACTACTCTACTGGTTAAATCCCACTGGATTTATGCCACCCCAACCTAAATCCTTGTAGCGGAATGCACCTAAATCGCTCCCCCCCTCTCACCACCAGTTAAATCCCTCCCCCCGTAAAATCCAGCTAGTTAAATCGTCAACGAGGATCCTTCACCCCTCCTTATTTCCCCCTCCGTATCCCCCCCCCGCCTTATCTCCCTCCTTTCTTGCCTGCATCCTCTCACCTCCCTCCTTATCTCTCTCTTCCTCCTTAACTCGCCCCTCCTTTCCTCCCCCCTTATTAACTCCCCCTTCCCTCATTTGCCTGGTGTCAGAGAGAGAGAGAGAGAGAGAGAGAAAAGAGAGAAAAATTAGATCCGGCAGACGGGTCGAAGCTGAGGCTTTAGCTGGAAAATCTCTAGTATCCAACGCCTCTCTGCCATATTACTTGATTAAATTATAAATTCTAATGCTCTAAAAGAGAGGGGAGGGGATATGTTAGTGGGAGGAGGTATGTTGGCCGGGAGGGGTGGAAGAATTGGGAAAGGGGCAAGCGGACATGGGGTGTCCACACTCGTGCGTGTTTGCACTCGTTTATTTGTTCCAACCTCTTTGTAGT
Organism: Cherax quadricarinatus; assembly: GCF_038502225.1. Classification (NCBI taxonomy): domain Eukaryota; kingdom Metazoa; phylum Arthropoda; class Malacostraca; order Decapoda; family Parastacidae; genus Cherax; species Cherax quadricarinatus. The sequence goes on from NC_091308.1 coordinate 32,258,849, forward strand.
TGCATGGGTGAAATCTCAGCTCCTGGCCCTTCCTCTTAACTTGCCACACGTAGGATGTACTCTCAAACAGCCTCGAAGGCCTTTTTGTATCTATTCGTGAATCTGCGCATGACCCTTGCCACCACCCAGTCTTCGACCAGGTCATTTCATTTCTTAACTAGATACAATGAGGTTAAGATATGTCTAGACTCAGCTCCTGTCCCCGTTACTGGGTTCACTTCCGGCTGCGTGAGTCCTATCATACCTTTTCTTGAAATGAGGGCTAGCAGATAGAACAGAAATAGTAGTAGTACACAGAGTAAAATACAGCAACAGCTAAGTAAAGAGCTCGGTACCACAAGGCAAGGTCCTGGCGCCTCTCCTGTTTCTTATCCTCACAGCAGATATAAATAAAAACATCGCCACAGTTTTGTATTATTTACGGATGACACCAAGATAAGCATGAAAATCACCTCGGTAGAACACACACACAAAAAAAATTGCAGGACGATGTAAGTAGAGATGGCCAGTGGGCAGTGGAGAACAAGATGTTTATTGGTGATAAGTTCCAGCTGCTTAGATATGAAAAGAATGAAGCACTCAAAAGGGATACTGTATACAAAACCAAAGAAGCTCATCAGATACCACGAAAGGAACACTAAAAAGATCGGAGAGTAATTATGTCGGCCGACCTTCAAGAACTTCAGGAAAATAATGGGTTGGATAATGAGAACTTTCGAAACAAGGGAAATCGTGCTAATGGTGACATCCAAATCGCTTGTACACTCTCGTTTAGAATATTGCTCAGTGCTGAGGGTACCGTTTAAGGCAGGGAAGATATCAGAGCTGAAACAGATACTGAACTCATATACGACCCGCAAAGAGTTAATAAAGCATTTATATTATTGAGATCTCCTTGAAGTTCTCAATGTGCACTCGCTGGAGTGGACGAGAGAGACATAACGTATACGGGGAATGTACTGGAACTAGAGATATGGGAGGAACTGTAAAAGATATCCAGTGAAAAGCAGGGGGCTTTGGGCACAAGGAGAGAATATTGCATCAACATCCGTGGTCTCAAACTATTCAACAACTTATCAGAGGATATAAGAAACACGGCGAGAATAAGTGTAGAGGTCTTCAAAAGTGGAAAAGTATCTACACCAAGTACAACATCAATCAGGCTTCTTCAAGCCTGGTAAATCATTCTCATGGGAAGATTCTCCACGTGGAACATACATATAAAAAATATATTTATGTATTTATACATGTCTAAAATTTTCTCTTATACGTTTAAAGATATATTTTTTCATTTATGTTTATGCAAAAAATAACAATTATGTACCAAAAGAAGCTTAGAAAACTTACCTAACCTTATAACAAGCGTAATTTAATTTAGCCTAATCCAACTAAATATAATTTAGATAAGTTTACAGTAATTTAATAATAAACAAACAATGAAATATATTTTTTATCGTTAGGTTCGGAATGGTTTTTGCGAAATTATTGCATACACAAATTTTCGCTTGCCCTATTTGGCAAGAGCGTTGCTATTTAAGCCAAAATTGCAAGTTATTACCTATTCGGCACGACATATATATATATGTATATATATATATATATATATGTCGTGCCGAATATGTAAAATTGGTCAATTAGCAAGAACTCATTTAAAATTAGGTCCTTTCTGAAATTTTCTTTTATACGTTTAAAGATATATTTTTTCATTAATGTTAATGTAAAAATTTTTGAATTTGCACCAAAAGAATCTTAGAAAACTTACCTAACCTTATTATAACAAGAGCAATTTATTTTAGCCTAGCCCAACTAAATATATTTTAGATTTGTTTACAATAATTTAATACTAAACAAACACAGTGAAATATATATTTTTCGTTAAGTTCAGAATGATTTTGACGAAATTATTGCATACACAAATTTTCACTGGTCCTATATGGCAAGATGAACGTTGCTATTTAAGCCAAGATCGCAAGTTCTTCCTATTCTATGACATATATATATATATATATATATATATATATATATATATATATATATATATATATATATATATATATATATATATATATATATATATAATACACTAGATTTTTCTTCACTTGACATAAATCTTACATCTTTTATGTATCTGGGTATTTAAGAAGGGGACAGATCCATTTATTTCACTCTCAGTAATGAAAATAGAGAAGATACGAAAGTGTTTTATCTTGAAATTCATTGAAGTTTTAATTACACAGCCAAAGACAGACATCATCATCATCAACAAATTTCGTCCAATTAGCCTGAGGTGTCAGTGTCTCTTTCAAAACCTTTGCTTAAAAAGAAAAAAAAAATGTCCTCGTTGCTCATACCAAATTGTATCTTGTAAAATAAAGTTACTATGAATACTTCTTAGTTTTATCAAGTCACTGAATATGGTTGCATTTAGAAAAGTAGTCATTGCTTTTTTTTTTCCAAGAGGAAGTAATGGGACGGAGAGAATAACTTCCTTTACTTAACTAGGAGCATCACTGATTATCAGAAGAAAACAAGGAATAAGGCCTGAGCTTGCTACCACCTGCAGCTCACAAGACTGCCATCCCCACGAGCCCCTTTGGGGCGGGGCAGATGGCAGACCAGAGGCCTAGCTTCTCCCTACGAGCCCCGTGAGGGCGGGGACTGTGGCTAGGCCTGGGGACAGTTGGTCCCAAAGATGAGGGGGTACCTGTACCTCCTCCTATGGGAGACTTAGGTCTCGAGACACTCCCCAGATAGGGAGACAAGGCCGGGTCACCACTACTTGGAAAAGACCCGGGCCGTGAGAATACCGGCGAATAAAAAAAAAAACTGATTATCAGTTAAAACTGTGTGCATCATGGACATGTGTATGTCTTAGGTGACCAACCACTGGGTACATCTTCCACTCGGCTCACCCAGGCGTGTGGACATGAAGTCCAGATTAGAAAATCAAGCTTTTACTGGGACAACAAGGCTCTACCATGAGCGAAACGTTCTCATAACAACAGTTGGCTCTGCATATTGTCTTTCGACCCATACTTATAGGCAATGCGCCTGTACGTTGAGTAACTTTTCGACCACCATTGCAAAATTCACCATTCACCGCTGAATTTAACCCAACTTGAAGTTTTATCTTGAAAAAGTAACTTGGAGTGACCTCTTAACTCTTTGTTTTATCAGACATAGGGAAGAACACGAGGCGAGCAACACACAAGCCAATTAACCAACTTGAGACTAAATACTGCTTGGTAATATTAATCTTCCTCTCCATACCCTACCCTAAATTCCTAACTCCTACCCTCCCTCCGTAGACACCTCACTCTTCCCTAACAACTTCTCCCCTTTCCCCTCTACTCCGGCTGTGATAAAACGAAATCTTTGAAGCTCTCGTAGCTGATGAATCTTTGGTGAAACACTAGACCGTATCTTCAGTGCCTTTACTGACGTCTCTTATTCAGACTCACAGATTTTAACACGTTTTCAACCCGTCCTGACTGATGGGCTATGACAGGGAAACACTGGCAGCTTTTGTTCCCACCATGCCACTGCTATATAGAATAAGATGGACCCATTTATGCTGAAAAAATCTCGTGTAACTATGTTTCATCCTGTGTAGAAAGAGCAAAAAGGTAGAATATCGTCATTGGAACAATACAAAAGCACCCAGCACACGGGAAAGAAAAGCTTGTGACAGCGTTTCGGTCCGATTTGGACCGAAACGTAGTCATTAGCTTCTCTCTTTGTGCGGGCTATTCGTGTATTCATCCTGTGTGATGGAATATTATGAGGGTAACAATTTTTCTTTCATACCATGGAACTAGCATATAGAACTGGGCACCGTACACTGCGAGTGTTCCCACTATGTAACAATAAAATGCTTTTTTCATATAGAACGGGCAGCCGCACACTGCGGGTATAAAAAATACAACTGTCATAGAGCTAAAAAAAAAAAAAGTCACTACAACTATTCCCACGATGTAATCAGCATACAGAACAGAGGAGCGACACACTGAAAATGAATCCAGATTTTTTTAAATAAAAAATAATCCTCTATCTAATCCTCATAAATTTGAAAGTGAAGAGGAAGAGTTACTGATTCAAGTCTCGGGAGGAACATACGGTTGCTTACTCAAGGCACAATATTCTCCGAGTGGATGAGAGTTGTGTTTGGTATCTTTTGCTAGAGAGGGCAGTTTTATGGCAAGTGATGCTTGCTATCTCTAGCAGCCTCCTCCTCCTCCTCCTCATTCCCCTTCCCAGGAGACGAGCACCAAGCTGTCTCACTACCAATTTAACCAACCAGCTAAGGACTATCAAAATTAAAAGTCAAGAATAAATCTGCTTATCTAGCATCAGAGCTGGCGGTGCTCGTGGCACAGTATCTAGGCGCCTCCCTCCCTCCTTCCCTCTCTGACCCCCTATGTCCCTCCTTCCCTCTCTGACCCCTATGTCCCTCCTTCCCTCTCTGACCCCCTATGTCCCTCCTTCCCTCTCTGACCCCTATGTCCCTCCTTCCCTCTCTGACCCCCTATGTCCCTCCTTCCCTCTCTGACCCCCTATGTCCCTCCTTCCTTCTCTCCTTTCCCGAGGTTTTTCTTTTTTTTTTCTATCTATGCCTACATTTTAAAGATCACTACATCACTCTCATCAATAAACATTAAATACTGACCTCATGTACACTTCAGGTCAACACCACGTAAGTTCACTCCCCGTCCCTTAAAGTTATAACGAAAAATGCCTAGCCGACACAGCCACCGCATCCCTCCTCCATCCCACTCTCTCCCTTCCGTCCACTAAAGTTCCACTTTAAAACCTACCCACCTCTCCACACCAAAGTTTTCACGCAAAGGCCACCCTGTCATATACTCTCCACTTGCATGAGCCATTGCCCTTTACACCCACACAAAAGTTAGAGAGAGAGAGAGAGAGAGAGAGAGAGAGAGAGAGAGAGAGAGAGAGAGAGAGAGAGAGAGAGAGAGAGAGAGAGAGAGAGAGAGAGAGAGAGAGAGAGAGAGAGAGAGAGAGAATATGAATGGTTGGATGGATGTATGTAGAGTGGTTGGGTACTCTGTCTTCACTGCGGGTTCAACAGTGTGTTGGACTGGCGTCAGTGTGGACTATGCGGGCCAGGCAGCGGCCCTAAAGGAACATTCCGTTTATAAACACAGACACCCATGCAATTTGTCGCAATAGTCCCGCTTCGTATATACCACCTCAAGTTATGTCACGAGGCAATGTTGTAGCACGGTGCTTCAAATTTATGCTGGTGCTGTGGATGCTGTTTCTAATACTATTACCTTCCAATACGAAAACTATTACTACCTATTACTACAGCTATTTTTAATATATACTTGTTCCTATTGGTTTTTATAAATATCACTGTCTCTACTACTGTTTATAATCTGGCTCTACTGCTCTGTCTAATGCAGTTTTGTTATTTATTACTCGTACATCTACTACTTCTTATACTTTTCGTTAATATTCTTTCTACTATTTTTAATCTCTTATCAAAAAAAAATACAAAAACATTAAAAAATTATACTCTTTACTCACAGCAAAATTGCACCTCATTACCCTATCGAAATAGGGTAATGAACCGCCCTAAATGATCCCAGTCGCTATGAAATTTTCATACACACTGTAACCAATCATTTATTGAACAGGGGAAAAAAATTAGAGAAAATCAAAGATGCGTCAAACACGATATGTCATCCTGTCAATATGTTCCTTGTCGTGTCAAACACGATAAGGAGCATATTGTAAGCAAGAGTGTAGAAAAAAAAAATCCTTGAATTGTCCTTGATTACTGTTTCATCCGATTTCAACGTCTCACAAGGCAAGTGGAGACCTGTTACTGTCACCACCCTTACCCTGAAGTCACTTATTTTTTTTTCCTGCCCCTGACTTGTCATGTGGCCTGAATTTGTATATAACCTTCATGTCGCAGACGCTGGAATATTTGCTTCAGTGCGAGGCAGAAACATACAGTACTAAATACATTATACGGGGTGTTTCAAAAAGATGGAACCAATTGCAAAGCAGCATATATTTCAAATCATGTCCATCTCTCTGAAACACCCTGTATTTCTATCCCACTTCAGGTCTGTACCATATATTCATATATTAAATCAATGTTTTCGTTTCACTAATATTCACAGTCTTTAGTATATTGACAAAAAGGTAATCCCAACCAAACATAAAATGTAATCAAACCCAAAGTTGTGATCTCATCCCCCAAGAAAAAAAAAATTACGTTCAAGCCTAAACAAAGACGGTAATCACACGAAGAATATTGTACCTAAACAAATATATTGATCGCTAACCAGATAATGCAAACAAACAGAGAAAATGTGGCCTCAGTTTAACACTTAATGAGGATAAAATTAAAACACCGACCAAATGATTAAAAAAAAAAAAAAAAAAAAAAAAAAAATCTGACGACGGATAGTTACTACAAAAAATAAGCATAATCGGAAATAACATTAAAAATCAAATAAAAATAATTAAAAAAAATGTATTAGATTAAAAAAAATATATATATAATCGAACATTCAGATAAAAGGAATTTTTTTTCACTTATTTTGCTTTTACTCCCATTTTTTTTAACCCTCCAGTTCGTAAACCTTCAGTTCTTGAACCCCGGTTTTTAACCCTCCAGTTCTTAAACCTTCAGTTCTTGAACCCCAGTTTTTAACCCTCCAGTTCTTAAACCTTCAGTTCTTGAACCCCAGTTTTTAACCCTCCAGTTCTTAAACCTTCAGTTCTTGAACCCCAGTTTTTAACCCTCCAGTTCTTAAACCTTCAGTTCTTGAACCCCAGTTTTTAACCCTCCAGTTCGTAAACCTTCAGTTCTTGAACCCCAGTTTTTAACCCTCCAGTTCTTAAACCTTCAGTTCTTGAACCCCAGTTTTTAACCCTCCAGTTCGTAAACCTTCAGTTCTTGAACCCCAGTTTTTAACCCTCCAGTTCTTAAACCTTCAGTTCTTGAACCCCGGTTTTTAACCCTTCAGTTCTTAAACCTTCAGTTCTTGAACCCCAGTTTTTAACCCTCCAGTTCTTAAACCTTCAGTTCTTGAACCCCGGTTTTTAACCCTCCAGTTCTTAAACCTTCAGTTCTTGAACCCCGGTTTTTAACCCTCCAGTTCTTAAACCTTCAGTTCTTGAACCCCAGTTTTTAACCCTCCAGTTCGTAAACCTTCAGTTCTTGAACCCCAGTTTTTAACCCTCCAGTTCTTAAACCTTCAGTTCTTGAACCCCGGTTTTTAACCCTTCAGTTCTTAAACCTTCAGTTCTTGAACCCCAGTTTTTAACCCTCCAGTTCTTAAACCTTCAGTTCTTGAACCCCGGTTTTTAACCCTCCAGTTCTTAAACCTTCAGTTCTTGAACCCCGGTTTTTAACCCTCCAGTTCTTAAACCTTCAGTTCTTGAACCCCAGTTTTTATGCCCCCAGCTATGACCCCGCAGTTCTCTAGTCCCAATACTTAAACTCCAGCTCCTGAACCCCCAGTTCTTTAGTTGAAGCAACTAGGACAGGTAGACGAGGCTATGAGGCGACTGATCTCTCGACCTCATCAAGGAAGGTGACTTGGTCCTGGCGAAGGGCTCTTGATTCAAGTAAATGAAGCCCCTATTCCCTTCGCTGGATCAAACTTGACTGCCATCCCCTCCCCAGGCGCTGAGACCCGTATGAAGTTCAGTACTACTACTATTTCTACTACAACTATTACTACTACTGTTCCTACAGTACAACTAACTTATTACTGTCTCTACTACTACAACTAATAAAAATAATAATAATTAATAACTTTTTAACACAAATTGAAAATCACTGAATTTAATTACTGTAAAACCCTTAGGTGTTGGAAATGAGAGAGAGAGAGAGAGAGAGAGAGAGAGAGAGAGAGAGAGAGAGAGAGAGAGAGAGAGAGGGGGGGAGGTTAGTTTACAAAATAAAACACTGAACTCTTCAAGACCCCCAAATTGCGTCTATTTTCATTTCTTTGTTTTTTTTACACACAATATCCGGAAAAAAAAATTTCGAGTGTGGGATAAACGAATGAAACGAGGCGTCCGCGGCAATGTAATTGCTGTTATGGAAATTACATTGCGATCGCCAGTATGAAGCGGAATCAACGAACGTCTCAATAGTGTCAATAATACCGTAACAGAACAATGTACCGCTTAATCGGATACGTAATCGGCCTAATGATAAATATAATCTGAAAAATAATCACTTTTTCCGACGCTAATACCTCCCACGAATGTTAATAATAATTGAATATAATTCGCACGCAAGATAATTAAGTCTGGAAAAAGAAACATTAAAAAAAAGGACTGGATAATTATGTAGAATTGCTTAAAGCTATGGCAGAAAATATTAACTGACGGAAGATCGAGCCTCTAAATCCACTGACAAAATGATTTAGTTCGGTGTAAAGAGGAGGCAACACACACATAATATAAATATATATAAATATATGTCGTGTCGCATAGGTAAAATTTGTCAATTAGCAAGAACTCATTTAAAATTAGTCCTTTCTAAAATTTTCTCTTATACATTTAAAGATATATCTTCGTTTCAATTTAGTACCAAAAACACCTTAGAAAACTTACCTAACCTTATTATAACAAACGCTATTTAATTTAGCCTAATCCAACTAAATATGTTTTAGACAAGTTAATAATAATTTAATAATAAACAAGCACAATGAATTTTTTTTTCGTTAAGTTCTGATTGATTTTTGCGAAATTATTGCCTACACAAATTTTCACTTGCCTTATTCAGCAAGAAGAGCGTTGCTATTTAAGCCAAAATAGCAAGTTTTACCTATTCGGCACGACATATATATTTTTAGATTAATAGATAAATATACACACACATGGCAAATTTGTACCAGTAGACATTGAATGCTGTGTCTTACCAAAGAGCAAAGAATATTTCCTCATTCTACTCCTCCTCCTCCTCCACTTCCCCCTTCATTTTCTTTACCTCCCCCTCCCCCTCCTCCTGCAATGCCCCTGCTCCGTGCCCGGCCATGATCGAGGCAATGCAGTACAGGTGTGCAGCGAGACAGGTGAGAATTCCAGTTCTCTGCAGCTGGAATTGTCAAAGTGAGAGGGATAGGTAACTGAGGGAGTGGGGAAAGGTGAACAGTGATGGAGGGAGGTGGAGAAGGAAGGGATGAAGGGAGGGATGAAGGGAGGGGTGAAGGGAGGGATGAAGGGAGGGATGAAGGGAGGGATGAAGGGAGGGGTGAAGGGAGGGGTGAAGGGAGGGGTGAAGGGAGGGGTGAAGGGAGGGGTGAAGGGAGGGGTGAAGGGAGGGGTGAAGGGAGGGGTGAGAGGAGGGGTGAGGGGAGGGGGTGATTGGGAGGGAGGGTTCATGGGAAAGGAAGTGTGATTGTGGGAGGGAGGGGTGATGGGAAGCGATGGGGTGATGCGAAGCAATGCTACGTAGCACTGCTGTGTAGCAGTGCTGTGTTGTAGTGTTATGAAGGAGTGCTATGTAACAGTGCTATGTAACAGTGCTATGTAATAGTGCTATGTAGCATTGTTATGTAGTGTTATGTAGCAGTGTTGTGAACTTCTATGTAGTAGTTCTATATAGCAGCGCTATGTAGCACCACCATGCTGATGCTATGCGGGTAAGCGCTAGCTGGTGTAGGCGTTGCGGCGCACGGTACTGAGGGACACTTTTGGTGAGGGGAAAGGAAGGGGGAAGTGGGAGGGAAGGGAGGGGGGGATTGTCGGAATGTTGCAACTTACGTTCACCATGAATTCGGACCCGCCCACACGATACCCCGCCCACAGTTATCACCGCAAACAGCCAATCCTGCCCACAGCAACCTTCCCGTCTGCAAGCGTCCATAACAAGTGTCCACAAAAAGCGTACATAGCACGCATGCCGTCCACAGCAAGAGTACACAGCACGCGTGCCGTCCACAGCAAGCTTCCACAGCAAGAGTACACAGCACGCGTCACATCCACAGCAAGCGTACATAGCACGCATGGCGTCTCCAGCAAGCTTTCACAGCAAGAGTACACAGCACGAGTGCCGTCCACAGCAAGCTTCCAAAGTGTGCACAGCACGCATACATAACACGCGTCACGTCCACAGCAAGCGTACACAGCACGCCTCACGCCCACAGAAAGCTTCTACATCAAGCGTATACAGTATGCGTCACGTCCACAGCAAGCGTACACAGAACGCCTCACGCCCACAGAAAGCTTCTACATCAAGCGTATACAGTATGCGTCACGTCCACAGCAAGTGTATACAACACGCGTCACGTTCACAGCACGCCTCACGTCCACAGCAAGCGTACATAGCATGCGTCACGTCTACAGCAAAGTACATGTTACTTGTATATCACTGAAGTGAGCTTATACAACTTTTTGTCACTGGTGATTCAGGAATTTCGACTTGTTACACATGAAATAACTTGACAAACTCATCTTTGACTCACCTCTTCTGTACCGAGGAATAGGGAGGCTAAAGCTGTCCGATATCTCGCTACAACAATTTTGAGTCTCCTTGATGCAAACTTTGCCAGTTAGGCCTCTTGCTACAGCTATTAGAAGTCTCGGAATAGTGAAGAGTCTCGCTAAAGAAGTTACGGTTTCGTTATAGCAATAAAAATTCTCCTTATAGCAGTTAGAAGTCTCGCTACAGTAATTAGGAGTGTCGCTATAACAGTTCAAAGTCTAGCTATAATAACAGTCTCGTTATAGCAGTAAAGAGACTCGCTACAGTAGTTATCTCGCTGCGACAGTGAGTAGTCTGTTAACTTCAAAAGTCTCACTACGGCAATTAGAATTATCACTTCGGCAATTAAAACTGGCTACAGCAGTCACAACTAGACCAGTTATGATTCTCGCATCACTAGAGGAAGTGTTGTTACAGCAGTTAAGAGACTTAGGCAAGTAACAGATCTCTTGTGTCGGTGGATGTACGATACATGTTCCACTACTGTATGGAATGGTAAGGTCAAGACAAACAACCACACAGTATCTTTATACCCACTTTTCACGATAATGATTTGAGAATCAAGACAAAATATGCTTAACAAACAATAGGGAGGATTTTTTTTGTAGTCCCCCCCAAAAGAAAACATATTAACACATCTATTCTTCTTGCTCCCCCCCCCCCCAAAAAAAAAGCATATTTCTGGATTTTTTCTCCTTTGCAAAAAAAAAAAAAAATATTCCAGGATTTTTCCCTTTGCGAAACTAAAGCGGTTTTCACAAATATTAAAACTGGCGTCACGGTACTCATATTTAAGATACACAATGGATACTATTATTTTCAAACGATTTATTGCTCTAGACTTACAGCAAGGCTGAGCACAGGTCTACACGGAGATGATGAACTTACCACAGGACTGAGCTCAGGTCTACACGGAGATGTTAGACTTACCGCAGCACTCAAACCCTTGCTTTCCACTGTGTTAATTCCAACATGGCAACTCACCTGAGGGAGAGAAAGGTTCAGTTATTAATGTCATATTGTACTGTAATAATATTCATACACTAAGCAATTTTTACATTACCACACATTCGTCTTGGGGAATTAGGAGTCAGATAGAGAGGTTCTAGATATTAAACTTGAAGAAGGAAAGGAAACCTCTGAAAATGGTGAATCCAAGAGGTTTATATTTAGAAAATAAATTGAGCATTAGCAAGAAGGAAATTACAGAGCAAAACTTCTACACCAAAAAATGAGATGTGGTGAAATTATTCAGGGACCTCGAAATAAAAAATAAAAAAACTCTGGTGTCTGACATGTTAGAATTAAGATTGACACAAGGAGCAGAAGCCTTGTGTGAACGGACAGCACAGCTCTGCAAATGTTGCTGGAGACGAGGACACTAACATACGGCTATTCCACAGCAAATGCGATCTAAGAATATAAGCAGGCGGACAGGCAAGAGACACTGAATTATAAACCGGTATCACTGACATGTACATTGTCTAAAATACTGGATAAGTTCAGGATGATTAATGGCAAATCTCACCTCCAACACCATGGCATGTCATGTCTTGGTGGCAAGATGTCTCCTAGATCAAGGCATTTTAAACCTATTAGCAATAATGAGGATAAAACATCAGTGAGGAGCGCTCATTAGTGAAGCTCTGTAGGGGACAGAATTGAGCCCTGTGGTGCTCATAATTTATTGAAACGAATGGATTGAGAGAATAAATATTGAAAACTGCTGAGCAAACAATGTAATAACTTCACACGTGTACAAATGCTACGCACGCACACCAATGCTACGCACACACACCAGTGCTACTTAGGCACATAAATGCTATGCAAGCACACATATACTATGCACGTAAACACATGCTACGCACGCACACCGATGCTACTCACGCACACCAATGCTATGCACGCACACCAATATTTACAGACACATGGATACAAATACTACAGGCACACTCGCAAAACCATCGGTACATATGCACACAAATGCTACACACACAAAAAAAAACCCACTACACACACTATCCACACACACACACACATACACATACACACACACACACACACACACACACACACACACACACACACAAATGATCTCGTCTTATTCTTGAAGATTCCGCAGAGACGCTTTTAACACAATGTACTCTAAGACCAGTTTCTGAAGATGACCCTTACGTCTTGGTGTTAACTAACCTATTTGTTTCTCACTCCCTCCCTCCTCCGTCCATCTTCCTCTTCTCTCTCCCCCCCTCCCTCCTCTCTCTCATTTCTCCCTCCGTCGCCCCTTCCTCTCTCTCTTTCTCTTATGCCATCTCCATTCAATGTCTCCTTCCTCCCCCGCCCATTCCACTTTCACCCTCTCCATTCTCTCGCCTTCCTCCTCTTTCACCCCCTTCTCTTTCCTTCCTCGACCCCTTTCATTTCCTACATTCCTACTCCTCTGCCCTTAACCTCATTTCTCTGCCCCATTCCTCCTTTTCCTTTCACTTTGTGTTCGTGTTCTGTTTCTCTCTCCGTTACATACACACCTTCAAATAAATTACTGGACGACGAAGTTTTGTTTTCAGAAGAGCAAGAATTGTTTCTTTTTCAATGACATTTAAATCAGAAGTTGCAAATTGTGTGAAATATGCTTCTTCTGTTGTAAAAATATTTAATTTCATTATTAAACGGGCAATGAACGATGTATTTACTATTAGACTGAGGAAAAAATCATATAAACATATATATATATATAGCATATAACCAGACTTGTGTAACACAGACTTGCGTTTGCTTTATTAATGCAATCATTGCGAAAGTAAAGCGATAGGTAGCCATTCCTTGGATACAAGGATCTCTATCCATTCCGGCCAGCAGTAACAGCCTAGTTGATCAGGCCCTGATCCATCGGGAGGCCTGGTCGTGGACCGGGCCGCGGGGGCGTTGATCCCCGGAATAACCTCCAGGTAACCTCCAGGGGTCTCTATCCATTCCTTGGATACAGGGGTCTCTATCCATTCCTTGGATACAGGGGTCTCTATCCATTCCTTGGATACAGGGGTCTCTATCCATTCCTTGGATACAGGGGTCTCTATCCATTCCTTGGATACAGGGGTCTCTATCCATTCCTTGGATACAGGGGTCTCTATCCATTCCTTGGATACAGGGGTCTCTATCCATTCCTTGGATACAGGGGTCTCTATCCATTCCTTGGATACAGGGGTCTCTATCCATTCCTTGGATACAGGGGTCTCTATCCATTCCTTGGATACAGGGGTCTCTATCCATTCCTTGGATACAGGGGTCTCTATCCATTCCTTGGATAAAAGGATCTCTATCCATTCCTTGGATACAGGGATCTCTATCCGTTCCTTGGATACAGGAATCTCCATCCGTTCCTTGGATACAGGAATCTCTATCCGTTCCTTGGATACAGGAATCTCCATCCGTTCCTTGCATACAGGAATCTCCATCCGTTCCTTGGACACAGGAATCTCCATCCGTTCCTTGGACACAGGGATCTCCATCCGTTCCTTGGACACAGGGGTCTCCATCCATTCCTTGGACACAGGGGTCTCGATCCATTCCTTGGATACAGGGGTCTCGATCCATTCCTTGGATACAGGGGTCTCGATACATTCCTTGGATACAGGGGTCTCGATCCATTCCTTGGATACAGGGGTCTCGATCCATTCCTTGGATACAGGGGTCTCGATCCATTCCTTGGATACAGGGATCTCCATCCGTTCCTTGGACACAGGGGTCTCCATCCATTCCTTGGATACAGGGGTCTCGATCCATTCCTTGGATACAGGGGTCTCGATCCATTCCTTGGATACAGGGGTCTCGATCCATTCCTTGGATACAGGGGTCTCGATCCATTCCTTGGATACAGGGGTCTCGATCCATTCCTTGGATACAGGGGTCTCGATCCATTCCTTGGATACAGGGGTCTCGATCCATTCCTTGGATACAGGGGTCTCGATCCATTCCTTGGATACAGGGGTCTCGATCCATTCCTTGGATACAGGGGTCTCGATCCATTCCTTGGATACAGGGGTCTCGATCCATTCCTTGGATACAGGGGTCTCGATCCATTCCTTGGATACAGGGGTCTCGATCCATTCCTTGGATACAGGGGTCTCGATCCATTCCTTGGATACAGGGGTCTCGATCCATTCCTTGGATACAGGGGTCTCGATCCATTCCTTGGATACAGGGGTCTCTATCCATTCCTTGGATACAGGGGTCTCTATCCATTCCTTGGATACAGGGGTCTCTATCCATTCCTTGGATACAGGGGTATCTATCCATTCCTTGGATACAGGGGTCTCTATCCATTCCTTGGATACAGGGGTCTCTATCCATTCCTTGGATACAGGGGTCTCTATCCATTCCTTGGATACAGGGGTCTCTATCCATTCCTTGGATACAGGGGTCTCTATCCATTCCTTGGATACAGGGGTCTCTATCCATTCCTTGGATACAGGGGTCTCTATCCATTCCTTGGATACAGGGGTCTCTATCCATTCCTTGGATACAGGGGTCTCTATCCATTCCTTGGATACAGGGGTCTCTATCCATTCCTTGGATACAGGGGTCTCTATCCATTCCTTGGATACAGGGGTCTCTATCCATTCCTTGGATACAGGGGTCTCTATCCATTCCTTGGATACAGGGGTCTCTATCCATTCCTTGGATACAGGGGTCTCTATCCATTCCTTGGATACAGGGGTCTCTATCCATTCCTTGGATACAGGGGTCTCTATCCATTCCTTGGATACAGGGGTCTCTATCCATTCCTTGGATACAGGGGAACTCGACTGAAGAAGCCTACTGTGTAGGCGAAACGTTTCGAAATAAAGATACCTAACTGTTGCATATGTGTCTTACCTAACAACCTGTCGGTATTTTATACCATTTTAATGTTCAATCTGTCAGACACTGCAACACAAGGGTATCTTGGTACAGACCTACAATCAACTTCGACAACCTCTACTAGTGAGAATGGCTGGATTTGAGAGGGACCTGACCTCCCAACATCTGAGTTCTTACCTCTTCTAGTGACCTACGTCTCACCTCTTGGCGCTATATAAGGCTCCATCCTGTCACTTCATCTCCATATTGTTTCATACTATGGAACAATGCTCTTCTCCAGACTGAGGGACTGACCACCTCAAAACTTAAGGGTGATGGACTGATTACATCGTCTTCAAGTATCTTCTGCTTCTATCAACTTTTCTGTACTCGACTGAAGAAGCCTACTGTGTAGGCGAAACGTTTCGAAATAAAGATACCTAACTGTTGCATATGTGTCTTACCTAACACACCTTCCCTCCTGACTGACACATTAGTACAGAGTGTATCTGGCAGTATAACTGAGCCTCATACTAGTACTGTTTATGCTACACCTGTATCTACTTATCCTAGACCAGATCTACTCTTTAGGGATGGCTGGACAAGGTGTCCGACCTAAGGACCGTCCAGACTCATTCGTTAGATTCCTTAGTCCTCCGTTACCCACTGATCCTATCTCTCAGGAACAGTTTGATAGGCTGGAACGCCTGATTATGTTGCAGACTCAAAAAGAGGCACAGAGGAAATTGAACGAAGATTTCCAGACTAATAAATCTGACAATGTTGATAAAGCTGATAGTACAACACAGGACACATTTAACGTGCAGAAAGCTGCCTCAATGATTCCTAAGTTTTTTGAAAGTGACTTAGACACTTACTTCGATGTGTTTGAGAACCAGGCACGTGCTATGAATTGGCCACGCAAGCACTGGGCAACATTGCACACAGCTTTGACAGGCAGAGCACAAACTTATACATACTGCTGCTTTGCCTTTTGACAAGTATACTAACTACGATACTGTCAAGGAAACTATTCTAGAGACATAACTTGTTACCTGTGAGTTATCAACGTGCATTTCGTCCGTTACAGCAACGACAAAATCAAACTTGTGTCGAGTTTGCTCGTGAGAAAAAAGTTGCATTTGAGGTGGTTCAGCTGTTATTTCACGAAGAGTTTAGCAACTGTATGTCTGCTGACATACAAGAATATCTGATCGATCACACTGCTTCAGATGTTCTGGAAACAGCTGCATTAGCAGACAATTACGAGATTTCTCACACACTTCTACATACTAGAACACACAAAGTGTACTAGAAGTTGGCAACCCAGAACAACTGTTCAGTGCCGGCCTGATTCACCTGCCACTGTAACTTCTCGTATCTTCACCAGGAAACCTCACATTCCCAAATTTGTCTGTGGCTAGACAGGAGTCTGATACCGAGAAGAAAAAAATTAAATGTACCTATAGTCATAGAAAATTACATCCTAGAGAGTATTGCTATAAATTAGAAAGAGATGAGGGAGATGATCGTACGGCTGGCGCCCCCACACAATTCGTATCCTCTTCGGTGCAACAAGGGCACCAATATCCTAGTAATACTTTTAATCCTGCTGTTTTGGGTAATATTACTCAGAATAGATGACTAGCGTCAGAAAGTGTATCTGACGAAAAGATTCGTTCAGCAATGAGTCCTTACTTATCGAGAGGAAAAGTAGGACTTGACGAATCCCATCTGAGTTAATTACTTTCAGGGATACTGGCAGCTATCTCACCTTTAACTAATGATACTATAGATTTTGCTCACAATAGTCTCATAGGAGGGCATTTGGGTGTCAAGAAGACACTAGGTAAACTGGCGAAACATTTCACTTGGCCAAAAATGAAGGAAACCGTATGACAAGCGTGCTGTCTCTCTCAGAAATTAGTACCAGGTCATGCTGTACAAGCCAGGTATGATGGGCCCCTGGAAGTAGTGAAAAAGTTTAGTGACGTAAATTATTTAATACGCACACCTGGGAAGAGGATTATTATTACAATCAAGGGGGAAGCGCTAAACCCGGAGGATTATACAGCGCCTGGGGGGGGGATGTGGAAGGCATTCAGGCTTAATTTGGGGAACTGGAGCACAGATCCAATTCCCTAAATCAAGAGCCCCTCACCAACATCAAGGAACCTTCCTTGAGGGGCCTGGGAAGAGGAAAGTAAATCATGTGTACCACGTTAACCAGCTCAAGGTATACTACGCTAGTCCTCTACCTACCATCCCCTCACTGAAGGCTCCTTGATGCTGGTGAAGGGCTCTTGATCTAGGGAACTGGATCTACCCTCCAGTTCCCTGAATTAAGCCTGAATATCTTCCATCCCCCCACAGGCTCTGTATAATCCTATGGGTTTAGCGCTCCCCCATGATTATAATAATAATCTGCCTACTACGTCTATTCTTCCTAGAACAGAGGAAGAAAACAACAGTCTCCCTGACATCTCTAGAGGTATAGAAGTGCCTTTAAAAAATTCAGTGACTACAATCACTAGATAATTTTCTTAGTAACTGTGGAAAATACTGTATATTTTCCGGAAATACGGTAATTTATAGGTAAATAGATGGCCTATATTGTATTTAATAAAAATTAGGTTATGGAAAATGGGAAACTGAGCCTGCGTCTGCGCAGAAGGAGAGTCGCCATTTTGTTGTTTGAATTGAGTAACAGACATTAGTAATGGGAAGAATTTTTCGTGCTCTAGAGGTTAAAATTGGGCTGACACCTCTCAAATAGGAGACGAAATTGTTGGATGTGCATTCCTGCATAACTTGAGATATCATGCGACTGGACAAGACAGCTCCAAGAGCCCCAGCTAAGTCATGTCTATATTATGTTTATAGTTCTGGCCAGTATTATTATCATGAATGTAGACAGGGGGTTTTCTGAGTATGATACACATTAATCTCCAGTCAAATTGGTGAGTGTTATGATTTTAAGATATTCTCCTGTTATGTATATGTGTTTATATATAATCATTTTTTAATTTAATATACAGTCCACAAATTTATATATTTACCAGCATTCCTGGTGATGTATTTTTCATTTGTAATTAATAGGTCCAGAGCAACTTGTGGATAAAACAGTGGTAGGTATCGAAGGGGGACATTTTTTGCGACCTAGGTGTCCCAAATTCCTACTTGTCTAACTGATAAATAATAATTATCTTTGTTCATTTACTATGTAAATAATGATACATTCAGCTAAATGCAATTTTCCACAGTAACCTTGAGACCGATAAAGCCAGCGATATTAAGAAAATGATTTTGCAGTCCCCACCGATACAATCGAGCCTCATCGTGTCATGTGCTGTCACGCTATGCTGTCTCTACATTGGTGTACATAACCACGAGTATGCAGAGATACAATAGGCTGTATGCTGCCCTAGTACGAGGGGCGTAGATTATAGTGAAATAGACACTGTAAAATGTAAGAAGTGCATGGCACCCAAGTGACTCCGATGTTTATATTATTTTTTTTTTATTAAAGGGACATGAGTTATCACTTAAGTAATTATGTGAAAAACACTAATGCAACTCCTAGTGCGACCGTTTGTCGTGCTGGGAAGGATGGGGGGGGGTGTATTGCGACCCGTGAATGGGTCACAATGTATGTACATGTATATATCTCAGTTTTAATGTATATTACCTGTTCATGTAATTTTATATTGCTGATATTTGCGATATTATCTAAGTCGTAAATATATTGCTTTATATTGTTATTTGACTTGGCTATATTATTAGGTAGGATGTAACATTTACACCTTATTCTGTGCTCATTGTTCGAAAGTGTTGAGAAGCTGCCCGTCTGGGCAAAAAAAAAAAAAAACTGCCTGCTCGCTTGTTTAATTGTCGGCTTCTCTGTAGTTGCTGGCCAGCAGCAGTCCACGGGAGAGTCAGGTGACCAGGGTGGCGTGATCACACCTGAGTGAGGAGACTGCCTTGCCTTCCTCTCTCTTTGGCTGGTGCTGGTTCCAACACCTCCCTCTCCAACTCTCCCTTATTGGAGGAACATCTCTGTCGCTCTCTTGTTGTTAGTTCGTGGTTTAGACTGTTTGGTAGAGTATGTTTTCTGTGGCGAGATGAAACATACTTCTTGTAACTGTGTAACTCTGTTCACAGAGCATAGCCTAGACTTAGTGATTTTCGATGTTTTACTGAGGTTGTGTGTCTCACTGACACTCTTAAGATATCTTGGGTCCTGAGCTGTAACTTCTGACCTAATATGTTCTGGTATCTGTGCACCGTCACAGTCGGGGATTTTGTTATGCTGAACTTAGATTCAATATTAAGGTAGTTTTGTGACTTGTGGAGGATCTACAGATGGTCCCCACTTAGGGTCGTTATGTGATCTCCTTGGTCCTGACTCTGAGTTTCTGCTGCTTGTTATATTGCTGTTCGGCGAATCGGTCGACTTACTGTTCAAGCAAGCTGTTCTGATTGCCAGGTTGGTCAAGAAGATAGTTTATGTGAGGACATTTAGTCGGTCACTGGTTAAGTCGAGTCGAGTCTTGAGACACAGCGAACTTCTTAACAGCATCCACATACATACATGTATACACACATACTTGTATACATTAGTATTATGTTCTTCAATGATAATTTACCAAACGGTACTTAAAAGCCATAAAGATACGATATGTGCCTTCAGCACAATATTACTGTATACGAGAGAAGTGTAGGAACCTATATCCTATATTTTATTAAATTAATTTACTTTGATATTGTCCACTAAGACAACTTTATTAATAAACTTAAATTTTATTTCTTTAGTTAGTAGCCTACCAAATGTAATCCTGAAGCACTACTGAATCTTACTATTATATTCTAATGGATAATTGGACCAAGATACTGACTACTTGTTACAAAAACCCAGTAACAGGCTGAATGCTAGAGGGGCAGACCTTTCTAGTATTCACTGGAGATGGCTATGCTTCATAGACATCGCGTTTTTTGTAACAAGGGATCTCTATCCATTCCTTGGATACAGGGATCTCTGGATAAAGAATCTCTATCCATTCCTTGGATACAGGGATCTCTATCCATTCCTTGGATACAGGGATCTCTATCCATTCCTTGGATACAGGGATCTCTGGATAAAGAATCTCTATCCATTCCTTGGATACAGGGATCTCTATCCATTCCTTGGATACAGGGATCTCTATCCATTCCTTGGATACAGGGATCTCTATCCATTCCTTGGATACAGGGATCTCTATCCATTCCTTGGATACAGGGATCTCTATCCATTCCTTTGATACAGATCCCTTCGTCGTCATCAAGGCGCTGTTTCTCCTCCTTCAGTGATGTTTGACATAATTCGTCTTAACTCTCAGAACTATTTCTTCGCTCCATGAGCTCCTGGTTACTGTAATTTGCAAACAAGTAGTACCCTAAAATTTCAGGAATATTTAAAAAATGCGGTCTTGAAATATAGCTCCTCAGTACGTAGAGTAGGTGATGGAAATATGAAGTCGGTCGGATGATGCGTTCTTTAGTTTTAAACAAAAAACTTCGGAGAAAAAAACAAGTAATATGTCAACCATTTAATGGTACCTTTTTGGAATAAGTAACTACCAAAAGAACTCGTTTCACTGACGACTCTAATTTTGGAATTTTTCCACTCCTCTGTAATGACTGATCAACACATTCCTACATATTTTCTTAACCTAATTTTTTTCAACTAGTCAGTCAGCAGTCGAAAGTAAGTTATTCAGGTATCTTCGAAGAGGGACCTATAAATGTTGTCTGATTTTTTTTCTTTATCACCCAATTTTTCGTTTTTATTTCGTTCGTAACTCGAAAAAAGCTGGTGTAGAGTAAGCACAGAAAAGTTCATGGAGCAATTGGCAGGTACAAGTGCCCTATGACCAAGTCGTAAAACTAATTCCAAGTTTCCTGTAATATCTTCGATATCTTCCAAAACACCCTTCTGTTTGGCATCAAACATTAGAAAATAAATTCTTCCCAATTCGAGGTCATAGCGTGAAATTAAATTGTGCAGGTGTACATGTGTGAATTTTGTTTGCAAAATAGTATGATTTTACCCAGTTAAATAATATTAAATATGTTCGAGTCTTCCTCTTCTGAATGGCGTCAATATTTGATGGCTGATACATCTTACGAACATGATAATATCAATAAGTTTAATTTCCCTGTGGGAAATTTTGTCAGTACAATAAAATAGTTAAAAAAAAAAAGTGGAATCGTTGAAAGTCAGAACAATAACTAGAGAATCTTGTAACTGGCCTCAAATTTTCAGCGCTGGTGTGTGTGTTCCAGAAAGTAAAGTTTGCATTGGTGTTGGGCTGTATTAATCCCAATTTGCCGAACTGATTTCCATTGGATTCAGTGCAATTTCTGAAAAATGCTTTTTCTGATAGGCCTCAAACTTTTAGTGTTCGTGGGCTATATTTAAAGAAAGCTTCGCTCTCACTTTAAGCCACGCAAATTATAAATCGTCAGTTTTAGTAACTAAGTTAGTTTTCGTGTAATAACGAGAAAATGCCTCTGGTTGGCAGGTGTATTTTAGTGGGAAATATTTTTGCACTTAACTTGAGATCAAGTCGGAATATCTTAAAAAATACAAAACAAAAAAAAAAAATTTTCTTAGAGTATCACAGAGAATTTTAAATAGAATAGGCCTTCAAGAAGAAAATTAAGAAATATTAAAAATTCGCATTTTTTATAGTGCTTTTAATTTTCACGAGTTTAGTGAACCTTTGAATAGCGTACGACTTTTACGTTAAAATATTCACGGTGTAAGCTACAGTGTTCTTGTCATCCACTAACTTCATCCAAGGCTTTCACATATAACTTCACAACATCTTATCTGATCGGTTTCAGATTTTCAACCATGTTGAACTAACACCAGTGAGAGGGTTGAGGAACACTTAGTGTGGGAGCACTCTACTCAGTTTTGAAACAGACCAATTCCTAAGTCGGTTTCTCATGCGATAACTCGAAAAAGACCTCCTTTGATCAACGTCAGAATCTCAACACTCGTGTTTCCCTCTTAGAAAGAGGTGTTTGTTGTTAATGGAGTGTATAAGTGCCCTTTTTTTCACATTTAATATAGTGTTGTGTGTTCAGAGATGCTCTTCTTCAGTTCACTGTTGTAACACGTGTTTATATGTGCTACTGTCACCGTCCTGTCCTTGAACCAGTTTGGCCACTCTCCTCTGACCTTTCATTATCAAGGCGCTTTTGCTCACGGAACTGCAGCTCACTTGAAGTTTTGTGCTTTTCACACCATTCTCAATAAGCTCTAAAGACTGATGTCTGTGAAATTTCCCGGAGGTCAGCAGTTTCTGAGATACTCAGAATACCCCGTCTAGCGCTGACGTTCAATTCATTGTCAGAGTCACTTTATATCATATTTCTTCCCCATTCTGACGTTCGGTCTGGACAACTACTGAATCTCTTAGCCAAATCTGCATGCTTTAAGGCACTGCAGTGCCGTCCCGTTGTTGGCTGAGGAAATATTTGCTTTACCAAGCGGGTTCACAGGTGTACCTAATAAAGTACTACTGAGTGTACAAAACTGAGATTCATTTCTCGGATCGCTCAGCGACTGATGTACCTCTGGTTTTTAGTATAATTCTTCGTGATACAAAGTTTGAAGTGATTCGGTCAAAGGAAACCTAAGTTGTAGGATGGACATTGAGAGTACGGAACAGGCGAAGAGTATTTGCAGCAACTTGTGACCCCGAACTTTGACTCACTGAACCCAAAACTGAACTTTAAATGTATTTTGTTACAAGTTTAGATAACACTGAGTTTGAAGAGAATCAGTCAAGAGAAGCTCAGCGATAAAGTCAAGGAAGAGAGAGAGAGAGAGAGAGAGAGAGAGAGAGAGAGAGAGAGAGAGACTGCATCAAGGAGCTACTGGCTGCGACTGGAACAAGACACATGACCCTCAGTACGAGTATGACTTCGTGGTGGACTAGTATTATTACTGCGGTAATAATAACTATAATAACCACACCACGAATAATACTCAAGCTGAGAATCACGAAAATAATAATAATAATAATAATAATAATAATAATAATAAGCAGAAGAAGAAGAAGAAGAAGAAGAAGAAGAAGAAGAAGAAGAAGAAGAAGAAGAAAGAACAGATTATTATTATTATTATTAGAGTGCAAAAGGGATTCTAAGTAGTACTTAAGGTTGCGAATCTTAGTGGCGTAGACTACTACTATCATTCCTGAGAAGCAACTGGAGACGCTGAAGGTGCCGCCTTCAAGCGTCAGCTGAGAGACAATAAGGCAGCCATAAAGTGACGGCACACAC
Organism: Cherax quadricarinatus; assembly: GCF_038502225.1. Taxonomy (NCBI): domain Eukaryota; kingdom Metazoa; phylum Arthropoda; class Malacostraca; order Decapoda; family Parastacidae; genus Cherax; species Cherax quadricarinatus. The sequence continues at coordinate 32,282,505 of NC_091308.1, forward strand.
ACACAGTAACGAATGGTAGACAATAAAAAAGTAATAGGAAACGAGGAGGTGGAGGAGGAGGTGGGAGGAGGAGAAGAAGGTGGGGAGGAGGTGGGAGGAGGAGCAGGTGGAGGAGGTTGGAGGAGAGAGGTGGGGAGGAGTTGGGAGGAGGTGGGAGAAGGGGGGAGGAGGGGGGAGGAGGAGGAGGTGGAGGAGGGGGAGGAGGAGGTGGGAGGGGGAGGTTGGAAGAGGGAGGGGGAGGTGGGAGGTGGGAGGAGGAGGAGGAGATGGATGAGGGGGAGGCGGAAAAGATTATGTAAATAAACAATACAGTAAAAAAAAAAAAACGAATTTAATGATGCATTCCCAGTGTTTACACTTTGACAGCAGCGTTGCCAGATGTCTTCCTGTCCCTCAGAGCGGCGTTGCCAGACGACTATCCCTCCCCCCCCTCTCTCTCTCAAGATTACACTATTAATGGGCACAATTTGTATATTGGAAATATTTGCCAGAAATAATCAATATAAGTAAAATAATTCACAAATAAGCATCGTGATAACTAATCTCTATGTGAAGTAATATAAATCACTATTATCAACAACAGCTGCTAACATTTTACATTTATTAAAACTGGATAAATGAGAATCTAGCGATGGTAATGTTGTTATTGTTGCTTTTCTTGTTCATTTCTTTTCTTCTTTTTTTTTTTTTGGTGTTAATGTTCATATTGATGATTACGATGATGATGATTACAATGATGACGATGATGACAATGATGATGACAATGATGATGATGATGATACTCCCTCCTCTCCTCGTTGATGTAACTTTGTAAATGGTCCAAGCCGGACCGAAACGTCGTCGTAAGCTCCTCTCTTCTATGTGCGAGTTATTTGTGTAATGATGCCATTCTGTCATCCTTTGCAGGCGAAAGTAGAATGTGCAAGTCATTCATAGAGGACAAAATGAGTCTTCTGGCCAATACAAAGTCTCCCAGTGGGCCGTTGACAACGCTACAATGGTCCGTGAGGACAAATTACAGTAACTAGGTTACAAAAGTACAGAGAAAATTATAACAAGATCGGCGTATAAGAGAATCTCGAATCATCCAATAGAGCGTAAGGATAATGTGAGGGACCTGGGAGTGGTTATGTCAGATCTCACTCTCAAGGACCACAGTAATGTCATTATTGCAAATGCAAGGACAATGACAGGTTGAACAACTAAAATTTTAGAAATAAGAGAAGCCAAGCCATTAATGCCCTCTTCAGGTCACTCGTTCTCTCTAGGCTGGAATATTGCTGTGTACTAACGGCCACCTTCAAGTCAGGCGAAACTGAAGATTTAGAAAATATACTGAGAGCCTGCACAGCTTGTATAAACTCAGTCAAGTACCTAAATAACTGGGAGAGCCTGAAGCCCCTAGAACTGCACTCCTTAGAACGTAGGCGACAGACCAAATATACACCTGGAAAACACTTGAAGGATCGGTCCCAAATCTGTACATGCTTTAATGGAAACCAAGAGAGCGGTAAATACACTGAAAGAGAACTCAATAAGTGTACAGAGACCACTACTCTTCAATATCCTCCCTTCCAGCATAAAGAGGATTATCAGTAGACCTTCGGCTGTCACCAAGAGGGAGGGAAGGAAGTCGACAATTTTTTCAAAACAGTTCCTAATCAGCCGGGTTGTGATGGATATGTTGGATTATGGGTGGCGGGTACCAACAGCCTGATTGATCAGACCAGCAACCAGGCCTTGTCTGGCGCTGGGCCGCGGGGGAGGTAACCTCCGGAAGCGATTACAGGTATGTTGTTGACACCGATGACTGCTGCAATGGTGCTAATTCTGCTGTTTTTATACGGCATCACCACTACCACTAATATTACCACCACCACCACCACCACCGCCACTACCATCACCACCACCACTAATATTACCACCACCACCACCACCACCATCACCACCACCACTATTACCACCACCACCGCCACCACTACCATCACCACCACCACTAATATTACCACCACCACTACCATCACCACCACCACTAATATTACCACCACCACCACCACCACTAATATTACCACCAGCGCCACCACTATCATCACCACCACCAATAATATTACCACCACCACCACTACCATCATCACCACCACCACTAATATTACCACCACCACCACTACCATCACCACTAATATTACCACCACCACCACCACTATCATCACCACCACCACTAATATTACCACCACTACCACTACCATCACCACCACCACTAATATTACCACCACCACCACTACCATCACCACCACCACTAATATTACCACCACCACTGATATTACCACCACCGCCGCCACTACCATCACCACCACCACTAATATTACCACCACCACCGCCACCACTAATATTACCACCACCACTACCATCACCACCACCACTAATATTACCACCACCACTAATATTACCACCACCACCACTACCATCACCACCACCAGTAATATTACCACCACCACTACCATCACCACCACCAGTAATATTACCACCACCACTACCATCACCACCACCAGTAATATTACCACCACCACCACCACTAATATTACCACCACCACCGCCACCACTACCATCACCACCACCACTACTACCATCACCACCACTACCATCACCACCATTACCACCACCACCATCACCACCACCACTACCATCACCACCACCACTTCTACCACCATCATTACCACCATCATTACCACCACCATCACCACCCACCATCTTAACTTTTGTTTACCGCAGGTAGAAATATCTAAATTTTCCCCTATCCCTTCTCATCCCTCCGTCCCACATCACCCCTCCTCCCCCTCTTCCTTTCTGTTTAAACCTCTCCTCCTCTCCTACTTTCTATCCTTCTTCTCTTTCCAAATATTTTTGTTTGTAGGTTTGGGCTTAAGAAGAACCTGCCTAGTATGGGCCAGTAGTTCTACTGCAGTGCTCCTCCTTTCTTATGTTCCCTCCTCCTTATTCTATTTTCATCCCCTCTTTCCCTTCCAACACTTTTCTTCTCTAATCACTTATTTTATCTAATCTTTTCGTAAAAACCTTCCCTATGCACCTCTTTTCCTCCTGTTCTAATTTCTCTCTCCCTCTAGACCTTCCTTTCCCTCTAGACCTTCCTTTCCCTCTAGACGTTCCTTTCACTACTCATCTTGTCCTAGATCTCCTGTTTTCCTTCCACCTAAACCTCTACCAAGAGTGAGGGAACAGCATCCATCACTTAGCCTGTCAACACGTCCCTTCATCCCTCCCTTCTATCCCTTAGCCCTATCTCCAACAGCTGTAGTATCCAGGTTTCCACCACCGTCTATCCCCTATCCACCACCACGTATTTCATAGTCGCAATTTTCATTAATGGCTGACCCGTACCTTCCCCGCTATGCGCATCCCCATTACCGTCTATCCACTAGCACCCATCTCAGGTGCTATTTCAACATCCCCGTCACCGTCTACAGGTACTCTGTTCCCTTTCCCGACACCATATATCCCATAGCCTCCATCTCTAACAGGCACACTGTCTCTATGTAACCAAAATCCATCCCTTCTATTCTTCACCCTGGTAATGCTCTAACCAACCCACCACATCCTCGTCCTCTTCGCCCCAATCTAACCTAATTCAAGTGAAAAATTACTAACTCACTCCCTTACACTCTAAGACCACTACTTACCCTCAGCCCCTCACACTCCTCCATAGTCTCCCATCACCTCATTGCAGGAGGAAAAGGGGAAGGGGATGGGGAAAAGAGGATGAAAGGAGACGGAGAGGAGGAGGAACGGAGGAGAAAAGGAGGAGGGAAGGGGAATGAGGGAGGGGGAATGAGGGAGGAGGGAGAGAGAGAAGTAGAGGGGGAAGAGAGAAGGGGGAGGTGGAGGAGGAGGGAGATAAAGGAGGACAACCTCGTTTAAACTTTGCGATGTTATTTTCATATGGAAATTTCCTTCTCTTGTTTTGTGGGGTGAGGGGGTGGGGGTGAAAAGGGGGGTGAGAGAGTGGAGGTGATGGGTAGTAAAGATGGGGGGGTGAGAGGGTGGGGGTAATGGGTAGGAAAGATGGGGGTGTGAGAGGTAGGGTGATGGGTAGGAAAGATGGGGTGTGAGAGGGGGGTGATGGGTAGGAAAGATGGGGGTGTGGGAGGGTGGGGGTGATGGGTAGGAAAGGTGGGGGTGTGAGAGGGTGGGGGTGATGGGTAGGAAAGATGGGGTGTGAGAGGGTGGGGGTGATGGGTGGGAAAGATGGGGGTGTGCGAGGGTGGGGGTGATGGGTAGGAAAGATGGGGGTGTGGGAGGGTGGGGGTGATGGGTAGGAAAGGTGGGGGTGTGAGAGGGTGGGGGTGATGGGTAGGAAAGATGGGGTGTGAGAGGGTGGGGGTGATGGGTAGGAAAGATGGGGGTGTGGGAGGGTGGGGGTGATGGGTAGGAAAGATGGGGGTGTGGGAGGGTGGGGGTGATGGGTAGGAAAGAAGGGGGGTGTGAGAGGGTGGGGGTGATGGGTAGGAAAGATGGGGTGTGAGAGGGTGGGGGTGATGGGTAGGAAAGATGGGGGTGTGTGAGGGTAGGGGTGATGGGTAGGAAAGATGGGGGTGTGGGAGGGTGGGGGTGATGGGTAGGAAAGAAGGGGGTGTGGGAGGGTGCGGGTGATGGGTAGGAAAGATGGGGGAGTGGGAGAGTGGGGGAGATGGGTAGGAAAGATGGGGGTGTGAGAGGGTGGGGGTGATGGGTAGGAAAGATAGGGGTGTGAGAGCGTGGGGGTGATGGGTAGGAGAGATGGGGGTGTGAGAGGGTGGGGGTGATGGGTCGGAAAGATGGGGGTGTGAGAGGGTGGGGGTGATGGGTAGGAAAGATGGGGGTGTGAGAGGGTGGGGGTGATGGGTATGAAAGATGGGGGTGTGGGTGATGGGTAGGAAAGATGGGGGTGTGGGTGATGGGTAGGAAAGATGGGGGTGTGAGAGGGTGGGGTGTTGGGTAGGAAAGATGGTGTGGGAGGGTGGGGGTGATGGGTAGGAAAGATAGGGATGTGAGAGGGTGGGGGAGATGTGTAGGAAAGATGGGGGTGTGAGAGGGTGGGAGTGACGGGTAGGAAAGATGGGGGTGTGGGAGCGTGGGGGTGATGGGTAGGAAAGATCGGGGTGTGAGAGGGTGGGGGTGATGGGTAGGAAAGATGGGGTGTGGGAGGGTGGGGGTGATGGGTAGGAACGATGGGGGGGTGGGAGGGTGGGGGTGATGGGTAGGAAAGATGGGGTGTGAGAGGGTGGGGTAATGGGTAGGAAAGATGGGGTGTGAGAGGGTGGGGGTGATGGGTAGGAAAGATAGGGGTGTCAGAGGGTGGGGGTGATGGGTAGGAAAGATTGGGGTGTGGGAGGGTGGGGGTGATGGGTAGGAAAGATGGGGGTGTGAGAGGGTGGGGGTGATGGGTAGGAAAGATGGGGTGTGGGAGGGTGGGGGGTGATGGTTAGGAAAGATAGGGGTGTGAGAGGGTCGGGGTGATGGGTAGGAAAGATGGGGGTGTGGGTGGGTGGGGGTGATGGGTAGGAAAGATGGGGTGTGGGAGGGTGGGGGTGATGGGTAGGAAAGATGGGGGTGTGAGAGGGTGGGGGTGATGGGTAGGAAAGACAGGGGTGTGAGAGGGTGGGGGTGATGGGTAGGAAAGATGGGGGTGTGGGAGGGTGGGGGAGATGGGTAGGAAAGATGGGGGTGTGGGAGGGTGGGGGTGATGGGTAGGAAAGATGGGGGTGTGGGAGGGTGGGGGTGATGGGTAGGAAAGATGGGAGGGTGCTGGTGATGGGTAGGAAAGATGGTGTGTGAGAGGGTGGGGGTAATGGGTAGGAAAGATGGGGTGTGAGAGTGTGGGGGTGATGGGTAGGAAAGATGGGGTGTGAGAGGGTGGGGGTGATGGGTAGGAAAGATGGGGTGTGGGAGGGTGGGGGTGATGGGTAGGAAAGATGGGGGTGTGAGAGGGTGGGGTTATGGGTAGGAAAGATGGGGTGTGAGAGGGTGGGGTGATGGGTAGTAAAGATGGGGGTGTGAGAGGGTGGGGTGATGGGTGGTAAAGATGGGGTGTGAGAGAATGGGGGGGGGTGATGGGGTGTGAGAGGGTGGGGGTGATGGGTAGGAAAGATGGGGGTGTGAGAGGGTGGGGGTGATGGGTAGGAAAGATGGGGGTGTGAGAGGGGGGTGATGGGTAGGAAAGATGGGGTGTGAGAGGGGGGTGATGGGTAGGAAAAACCGGGGTGTGAGAGGGTGGGGGTGATGGGTAGGAAAGATAGGGGTGTGGGAGGTTGGGGTGATTGGTGGGACGGATGGGGGTGTGAGAGGGTGGGGGTGATAGGTAGGAAAGATAGGGGTGTGAGAGGGTGGGGGTGATGGGTAGGAAAGATGGGGTGTGGGAGGGTGGGGGGTGATGGGTAGGAAAGATGGGGGTGTGGGAGGGTGGGGATGATGGGTAGGAAAGATGGGGGTGTGAGAGGGTGGGGGTGATGGGTAGGAAAAATGGGGTGTGAGAGGGTGGGGGTGATGGGTAGGAAAAATGGGGTGTGAGAGGGTGGGGGTGATGGGTAGGAAAGATGGGGTGTGAGAGGGTGGGGGTAATGGGTCGGAAAGATGGGGGTGTGAGAGGGTGGGGGTTATGGGTAGGAAAGATGGGGTGTGAGAGGGTGGGGTGTTGGGTAGTAAAGATGGGGGTGTGAGAGGGTGGGGGTGATGGGTGGTAAAGATGGGGTGTGAGAGAATGGGGGTGATGGGGTGTGAGAGGGTGGGGGTGATGGGTAGGAAAGATGGGGGTGTGAGAGGGTGGGGGTGATGGGTAGGAAAGATGGGGTGGGCGAGGGGGGTGATGGGTAGGAAAGATGGGGTGTGAGAGGGGGGTGATGGGTAGGAAAAATAGGGGTGTGAGAGGGTGGGGGTGATGGGTGGAAAGATAGGGGTGTGAGAGGTTGGGGTGATGGGTAGGAAGGATGGGGGTGTGAGAGGGTGGGGGTGATAGGTAGGAAAGATAGGGGTGTGAGAGGGTGGGGGTGATGGGTAGGAAAGATGGGGTGTGGGAGGGTGGGGGTGATGGGTAGGAAAGATGGGGGTGTGGGAGGGTGGGGATGATGGGTAGGAAAGATGGGGGTGTGAGAGGGTGGGGGTGATAGGTAGGAAAGATGGGGTGTGGGAGGGTGGGGGTGATGGGTAGGAAAGATGGGGTTGTGGGAGAGTCGGGGTGATGGGTAGGAAAGATGGGAGTGTGGGGGTGATGGGTAGGAAAGATGGGGTGTGAGAGGGTGGGGGTAATGGGTAGGAAAGATGGGGTGTGAGAGGGTGGGGGTGATGGGTAGGAAAGATGGGGGTGTGAGAGTGAGGGGGTGATGGGTAGGAAAGATAGGGGTGTGAGAGGGCGGGGGTGATGGGTAGGAAAGATGGGGGTGTTGGAGTGCGGGGATGATGGGTAGGAAAGATGGGGGTGTGGGGGGGGGGTGGGGGTGATGGGTAGGAAAGATGGGGATGTGAGAGGGTGGGGGTGATGGGTAGGAAGGATAGGGGTGTGAGAGAGTGGGGGTGATGGGTAGGAAAGATAGGGGTGTGAGTGGGGGTGATGGGTAGGAAAGAATGGGGTGTGGGAGGGTGGGGGTGATGGGTAGGAAAGATGGGGGTGTGGGAGGGTGGCGGTGATGGGTAGGAAAGATGGGAGGGTGGGGGTGATGGGTAGGAAAGATGGGGTGTGAGAGGGTGGGGGTTATGGGTAGGAAAGATGGGGTGTGAGAGGGTGGGGGTGATGGGTAGGAAAGATGGGGTGTGAGAGGGTGGGGGTGATGGGTAGGAAAGATGGGGTGTGAGAGGGTAGGGGTGATGGGTAGGAAAGATGGGGTGTGAGAGGGTGGATGTGATGGGTAGGAAAGATGGGGGTGTGAGCGGGTGGGGGTTATGGGTAGGAAAGATGGGGTGTGAGAGGGTGGGGGTGATGGGTAGGAAAGATGGGGGTGTGAGGTGGGGTGATGGCTAGTAAAGATGGGGTGTGAGAGGGTGGGGGTGATGGGTCTTAAAGATGGGGTGTGAGAGGGTGGGGGTGATGGTAGGAAAGATAGGGGTGTGGGAGGGTGGGGGTGATGGGTGGTAAAGATGGGGTGTGAGAGGGTGGGGTAATGGGTAGGAAAGATGGGGGTGTGAGAGGGTGGGGGTGATGGGTAGGAAAGATAGGGGTATGGGAGGGTGGGGGTGATGGTTAGTAAAGATGGGGATGTGAGAGGGTGGGGGTGATGGGTGGTAAAGATGGGGTGTGAGAGGGTGGGGTGATGGGTAGGAAAGATGGGGGTGAGAGGGTGGGGGTAATGGGTAGTAAAGATGGGGGTGTGAGAGGGTGGGGGTGAATAGTAGGAAAGATGAGGGTGTGGGAGGGTGGGAGTGATGGGAAAGAAAGATGGGGTGTGAGAAGGTAGGGGTAATGGGTAGGAATGTTGGGGTGTGAGAGGGTGGGGGTGATTGGTAGGAAAGATGGGGTGTGAGAGGGTGATGGGTAGGAAAAGTGGGGGTGTGAGAGGGTGGGGGTGATGGGTAGGAAAGATGGGGGTGTGGGAGGGTGGGGGTAATGGGTAGGAAAGATGGGGTGTGAGGTGGGGGTAATGGGTAGGAAAGATGGGGTGTGAGAGGGTGGGGGTGATTGGTATTAAAAGTGAGGGTGTGAGAGGGTGGGGGTGATTAGTATTAAAAGTGAGGGAGTGTGAGAGGGTGGGGGGTGATTGGTATTAAAAGTGAGGGAGTGTGAGAGGGTGGGGGTGATTGGTATTAAAAGTGAGGGAGTGTGAGAGGGTGGGGGTGATTGGTATTAAAAGTGAGGGAGTGTGAGAGGGTGGGGGGTGATTGGTATTAAAAGTGAGGGAGTGTTAGAGGGTGGGGGTGATTGGTATTAAAAGTGAGGGAGTGTGAGAGGGTGGGGTGATTGGTATTAAAAGTGAGGGACTGTTAGAGGGTGGGGTGATTGGTATTAAAAGTGAGGGGGTGTGAGAGGTAGGGGTGATTGGTATTAAAGGTGAGGGGGTTGTAAGTGTTAGAAGTGATATGCAAGTTGACTGGATGACGCACAGAGGTGATATGCAAGTTGATTGGATGACGCACAGAGGTGATATGCAAGTTGACTGGATGACGCACAGAGGTGATATGCAAGTTGACTGGATGACGCACAGAGGTGATATGCAAGTTGCTTGGATGACGCACGGAGGTGATATGCAAGTTGACTGGATGACGCACAGAGGTGATATGCAAGTTGACTGGATGACGCACAGAGGCGATATGCAAGTTGACTGGATGACGCACAGATGTGATATGCAAGTTGACTGGATGACGCACGGAGGTGATATGCAAGTTGATTGGATGACGCACAGAGGTGATATGCAAGTTGCCTGGTCGTCAACAGAGTAAAGTCCGAGGCAGCTACGGTGAAAAGCTCTGTTCCACAAGGCACAGTACTCGCTCCCATCTTGTTCCTCATCCTTATATCCGACATAGACAAGGATGTCAGCCACAGCACCGCGTCTTCCTTTGCAGATGACACCCGAATCTGCATGACAGTGTCTTCCATTGCAGACACTGCAAAGCTCCAGGCAGACATCAACCAAATCTTTCAGTGGGCTGCAGAAAACAATATGAAGTTCAACGATGAGAAATTTCAATTACTCAGATATGGTAAACATGAGGAAATTAAATCTTCATCAGAGTACAAAACAAATTCTGGCCACAAAATAGAGCGAAACACCAACGTCAAAGACCTGGGAGTGATCATGTCGGAGGATCTCACCTTCAAGGACCATAACATTGTATCAATCGCATCTGCTAGAAAAATGACAGGATGGATAATGAGAACCTTCAAAACTAGGGAGGCCAAGCCCATGATGACACTCTTCAGGTCACTTGTTCTATCTAGGCTGGAATATTGCTGCACACTAACAGCACCTTTCAAGGCAGGTGAAATTGCCGACCTAGAAAATGTACAGAGAACTTTCACGGCGCGCATAACGGAGATAAAACACCTCAATTATTGGGAGCGCTTGAGGTTCCTAAACCTGTATTCCCTGGAACGCAGGAGGGAGAGATACATGATTATATACACCTGGAAAATCCTAGAGGGACTAGTACCGAACTTGCACACGAAAATCACTCATTACGAAAGCAAAAGACTTGGCAGACGATGCACCATCCCCCCAATGAAAAGCAGGGGTGTCACTAGCACGTTAAGAGACCATACAATAAGTGTCAGGGGCCCGAGACTGTTCAACTGCCTCCCAGCACACATAAGGGGGATTACCAACAGACCCCTGGCAGTCTTCAAGCTGGCACTGGACAAGCACCTAAAGTCAGTTCCGGATCAGCCGGGCTGTGGCTCGTATGTTGGTTTGCGTGCAGCCAGCAGCAACAGCCTGGTTGATCAGGCTCTGATCCACCAGGAGGCCTGGTCTCAGACCGGGCCGCAGGGGCGTTGACCCCCGGAACTCTCTCCAGGTAAACTCCAGGTATGACGCACAGAGGTGATATGCAAGTTGCCTGGATGACGCACAGAGGTGATATGCAAGTTGCCTGGATGACGCACGGAGGTGATATGCAAGTTGACTGGATGACGCACAGAGGTGATATGCAAGTTGACTGGATGACGCACAGAGATGATATGCAAGTTGACTGGATGACGCACAGATGTGATATGGAAGTTGACTGGATGACGCACGGAGGTGATATGCAAGTTGATTGGATGACGCACGGAGGTGATATGCAAGTTGCCTGGATTACGTACCCTGAATGCGTGCGTAGTACACAGAAACACAGACACGCACTTCTCATAAGCTTCAAACTAACGCATCTCGTGTACTAGAAAAGCAACAGACAAAGAGTGAGAGAGAGAGAGAGAGAGAGAGAGAGAGAGAGAGAGAGAGAGAGAGAGAGAGAGAGAGAGAGAGAGAGAGAGAGAGAGAGAGAGAGGCAGTTGTACAATGAATCAGCAGCTGTACTTGTCACTAACACTCGCGCAGAGGCTAGTAGTGCATTTTAGCTACACCAAACGCTAAACTATTCTGTAACAAATTACCAAGATCTGACATCGTGATGGAGTAGTTATAAGTTTATTCAGATAAAAAAAATAATCTTCAAGGGACGAAGTAGATAGATTTATCTCCTCCATCATTTACCTGGTGATCCAGGTCATGTCAAACTCCATTGCTTGTATCCGACCGTTCCCTTCACCTCGACATTGCTTCACCTACACTGGACGGGACATCTCAACTTTAACCTCATCGAGCACCTGATTACACACATCTGAGCTACCCTAAGCTCACTGGTCTTGTTTGTGATACTGCCTGCATTTGTGTACATTATTACCCTGACCCTCGTGTCACCTTGCAGTATCTAAGTCCATAGATTTAGTCTGAAATTTATTTTTAGACAAGCATATTCACCTGTTTTTATCACGTCTACTTTCTTTGTATTTTCCTTGTCCTCATCTGCGTCATATCTTGCTACATATGATATACCAACAGGAAATAATCACATTTATCAAGCGAGTTCAAATCATTTATTAAAATAATTTCTTCGTAACTTGCAGTCTGCAGTGTTTTGTTGGAAGGGGTCGAGTCTCAGCTCATGGCCCGGCCTCTTAAACTATAAACACAGCCCTTATATTTTCCTGATCCTTTGCAACTGGGGATTAAATTTGCGTGTGCTGGAGTGTATATGCGTGTGTGGTTCTCTCCCGAGTGCTTGTCACCTGCGTGGAGCACGTGTGAATGTTGGCACAGCAGCAGCGTGCACAGAGGAGCACAATATTTGAAAGGCCCTGTGTCCGTATGGAAATTTTGAGCTCGCCGCTGTGCCTGAAATTGTAAGAGCACAACCAGTGTAAAGGGGGAAAAAGGGGCGGTGGACAGGTCTGCTTCACACGTTGTATTCGCTGTCCCGAATATTCATTGAAAACTCATCAAATCATTTCCAGCATCGCTTTTGTTGCTTATCCTTTGTAGTGGGATAGCTAGGGGCACTCGCCTACCCCTAGCGTTTATTTCTGGCGATTGCGACTGCGATTGTGATCTCTCTCTCCCTCCCTCTCTCTTCCCTCCTCCTCCTCCTCTGTCTGTCTGTCTCTCTCTCTCTCTCCATTCCTCTTTCATACTAGGAGTGCAAAACTATCTCGTTCAATCTTTTAAAATGATGAACGCGTTTAATACCCTCAAATACGATATGCTATTTTAAATGTAAAATAAATCAAGAATTTGAAACGGTGAAATGAAACTTCGAGGCAAGAGATACAACACAAACAAGGGTATCCTTTTAGTTTTTTTTTTTTTTTGCGATCAGAATTTCAGCTCACTGGAATAAACCACCCTCCGAAGGTGGAAGTGCAAAAACCAATACAATCAATAATTTGCTAAAACAGCACTTAGCAAACATCATAACTAGACACTATTCCGCAGTAAACGAATTTCTGATCTTAGTTCAGGAACTGCAACAGAAGAGTAATTGAGAATGAGCCACACGGGGCATAGCAACAATAGTTAAGGTAACGACAATAGTGATGGCTGTAGTCCCAACAGCAGTACTCGAATATTTCTACCAGCTTTCCTATAAATATCATTGTGCATTTTTCTCTGCGCCATGTATTCATGTAATTCACAATTTTTCTTTTCCAGCCGACAAGTTGAGTGAAGGAAGAGGAGGGAGCCTTCCACTATACTACCCTAACATCCACTACCTACTTTTTCGACATAGTTACAGGCAGCTTGACCCGACCTAGTAGTTTTCATCTGATAGTCTTCAAAGGGTCTGTTGGGTCTCCCGTTATCCGGTAATACGTTGCACTCCAGTGTAGTCTCTCTAAGAGCGATATAAAAACAATTTTTCAGCCTTAGGATGGTCAAGACGTGGAACGACCTAGACAGTGGACGGGTAGAGGCAGGATCCCCACATAGCTATGATGTACACAATCTTTATGAGTAAATACAGGCGAGTACAACCCCCCACCCAACATACAAAGTCATGAAGATTGGGGAAGGGCAAAGAAGACCGCTAGGTGGACAAAGACTCCAAACCTCACTCAAGGAGAAAGATCTTGGGGTGACCATAACACCGAGCACGTCTCCGGAGGCACATATCAACCAGATAACTGCTGCAGCATATGGGCGCCTGGCAAACCTGAGAATAGCGTTCCGATACCTTAGTAAGGAATCGTTCAAGACACTGTACACTGTGTACGTCAGGCCCATACTGAAGTATGCAGCACCAGTTTGGAACCCACACCTGGTCAAGCACGTCAGGAAGTTAGAGAAAGTACAAAGGTTTGCAACAAGGCTAGTTCCGGAGCTCAGGGGAATGTCCTACGATGAAAGGTTGAGGGAAATCAGACTGACGACACTGGAGGACAGGAGGGTCAGGGGAGACATGATAACGACATACAAAATACTGCGTGGAATAGATAAGGTGGACAGAGACAGGATGTTCCAGTGAGCGGACACAGAAACAAGGGGTCACAATTAGAAGCTGAAGACTCAGACAAGTCACAAGGATGTTAGGAAGTATTTCTTCAGTCATAGAGTCGTCAGGAAGTGGAATAGCCTAGCAAGTGATGTAGTGGAGGTAGGAACCATAGTTTTAAGACGAGGTATTACAAAGCTCAGGAAGCAGAGAGAGAGAGGACCTAGTAGCGATCAGTGAAGAGGCGGGGCCAGGAGCTGAATATCGACCCCCTGCAACCACAATTAGGCGAGTACAATCAGGCGAGTACACACACTTATAGTCGTCTGATGTAAAACACGAATATATCGGCCCATCAATTTTCACTCAAGGACCGAAATTAAATGGAACTGATGAACCGTGCTCCCGACTGATGCTCAAGACCCCGGGACCGACCAGTGATACTGTTTTCGGGACCGTTGGTGAACCCATCTTCAAAACCGACCATCACTCCAATATATGGTTACAAATAGTGGTGAGTCGTAGCTCCTGGTCCGCCTCTCAACTTGCCGCGTGCCAGACTCTTTCTCTAAGCTTTAAGGGGCTTATCATACCTCATTTTGAAAGCATGTATAAAGTTTTACTCCAGCACTTCTTCGTCATTCCACTTCCAAACCACCAGGAGACTGAAGAAATATGTCCCGAGATTCCTGTGACTCGCCTGCATGTTTCAACTTCCAGCTGTGCCCCTGAATACCTGTTTCCCGCCTGTCTAACAGCCTGTTCCAGTCTGCCTTATCAATTCATCTTAAGTATTTTATATGTTGTAATGTCTTCGATGGTCCTTCTCTCCTCCAGGGTCGTAAGCCTTTCATCGTAATTCATACCCCTTAGCTCTGAAACTAATCTCACTGCATACATCCTCACTATCTCCAGTTTCTTACGACGCTTCAAGTGTGTGTTCCGTACTGGTTCTGCGTACTTCTTGTAGTATAAGAAAATGTGGTGCATTCATATATATATATATATATATATATATATATATATATATATATATATATATATATATATATATATATAAATAAGATGCCGTGCCGAATAGGTATAAAATTTTATCCTACGTTAAAATATATATTTCTTCATTTATGTAAAAATTAATAATTTTGTACCAAAAGAACCTTAGAAAACTTACCAAACCTTATTATAACAAGCGCAATTTAATTTAGCCTAATCCAACTAAATATATTTTTGAAAAGTTTACAATAATTTAATAATAAACACAATGAAATATATATCTAATGTTAGGTTCAGAATGATTTTTGCGAAATTATTGCCTACATAAATTTTAACTTGCCTTATTCGGCATGACATATACATTTTGTTTTTTAACACGTCGGCCGTTTCCCACCAAGGCAGGCTGGAAATCTAAGCCCCTCGCCCACAAAACCTCCTTTACCCCCTCCCTCCAACCTATTCGAGGACGACCCCTACCCCGCCTTCCTTTCTCTATTTATACGTTCTCCAAGTCATTCTACTTTGTTCCATTCTCGCTAAATAACCAAAGCACCTCAACAACCCCTCTTCAGCCCTCTAATACTTTTAGTAACTCCACACCTTCTAATTTCCACACTACGAATTCTCTGCATATTTACACTACACAATGACCTTAGACAGGACATCTCCACTGCCTCCAGCTGTCTCCTCGCTGCAGCATTTGCAACCCAAGCTTCACACCCATATAAGAGTGCTGGTACCACTATATTTTCGTACATTCCCTTCGTCTCCATAGATAATGTTTTTCGCCTCCACAGATATCTCAATACACCACTCACCCTTTTTTCTTCGTCAATTCTATGGTTACCCTCATCCTTCATAAACCCATCCGCTAACAAGTCAACTCCCAAATATCTGAAAACATTCACTTCTTCCATACTCCCTCTCTCCAATGTCATATCCAATTTTTCTTTATCTAAATCATTTGATACCCTCATCACCTTACTCTTATCTATATTCACTTTCAACTTTCTACTTTTATACTCCCTACCAAACTCGTCCACTAACCTTTGTAACTTATCTTTAGAATCTCCCAAATGGACAGAATCATCAGGAAAAAGTAGCTGTGTCAACTCCCATTTTGTATTTGAATCCCCTATAATTTAATCCCACCTCTCTCCCCAAAACATTAGCATTTACTTCTTTTACAACCCCATCTATAAATATATTAAACAACCATGGTGACATTACACATCCCTGTCTAAGACCTACTTTTACCGGGAAGTATTCTCCCTCTCTTTTACACACACTAACCTGATCCTCACTATCCTCATAAAAACTCTTTACAGCATTTAGTAACTTACTACCTATTCCATATACTTGCAACATCTGCCACATTGCTCCCCTATCCGCTCCATCATATGCCTTTTTTAAATCCATAAATGCAATGAAAACGTCCCTAAATACTGTTCACATACATGCTTCAATGTAAATACTTGATCTACACATCCCCCGCCCACTCTAAAACCTCCTTGCTCATCTGCAGTCCTGCTCTTTGTCTTACCTATAATTCTTTCAATAACAACTCACTGAGCTTATTCCTCTAAAATTTTTACAATCTCTCTGTCCCCTCTTCCCTCTATATAAAGGAACTATACATGCTCTCTGCCAATCCCTAGGTACCTTCCCCTCTTTCATACATTTATTAAGCAAAAAAAAAAAACCCACTATATCCCTCCCTCCCTTCTTTTAACATTTCTGTCTTGATCCCGTCAGTTCCAACTGCTGTTACCCCCTTTCGTTCAATGTAATGACTCACGTACCTCCCCCACACTCACATCCTGCTCTTATTCACTCCTAAAAGATGTAATACCTCCCTGGCCTGTGCATGAAATCACCGCCTCTATTTATTCATCGACATTTAAAAGTTCCTCAAAATATTCCCGCCATCTACCCAATACCTCCAGCTCCCCATCTAACTCCCCTACTCTGTCTTTAAACAAATCCATTCGTTCCCTAGGCTTTCTTACATGTTTACCTCACTTCAAAATTTTTTCCTATTCTCAGCAAAATTTCTTGAGAGTGCCTCTCCCACTCTATCATTTGCTCTCCTTTTGCACTGTCTCCACTCTCTTCACATTTCTTTTACTATTCATATACTCTGCCTTTTTTATATCACTTCTGCTTTGCAAAAACCTCTTATAAGCTAAAAACCTCTTATAAGCTACATTTACTAAAGTACTTAACCTTACTCTAGAAGACGGGCAGTGGAACCAAGCTACACTTCCAGTCAGACTAGGAGGCATTGGTGTCCGGAAGTCATCACAGATTGCGTTACCTGCTTTTCTGTCCTCGTGTATTGCATCCAGAGAGCTTGTAGCAGCGATTCTCCCTGAACATCTTAGGGACAAGATTGGAGTCCAGGACCAAAAATTCATTGACGGAGCAATGATCTGGGATAATCTAACGGGCTCTGAAACCAGACCTGCTCCCCCCAACTACAAACAATCACACCGGGATGGTCCAATAGTGGAAAATATAGCCTCAACAATGCTTCAGAGTGTGTCAGGGAAGGATAGAGCCCGCCTCCTGGTAGTGAGAGCCCCTCATGCTGGGGACTTTCTGTTGGCTGTTCCCAACTCCAGCCTTGGCACACGCCTCGACCCACAAACCATCCGCATCGGTGTTGCCCTTCGACTTGCCGCCCCTATTCTCGCCGAACACAGGTGTATTTGTGGCAGTGAAGCAGCAGACCGATTCGGGTACCATGGTCTTGTGTGCCGTAAATCCGAGGGAAAGAGTGCAAGGCATGAGGAGGTTAATAACATTATCAAGAGAAGCCTCACAACAGCTGGATGCCCAGCAGTAAGGGAGCCACCCCAACTATGCAGATCTGATGGCAGCCAGAAGCGTCCAGATAGTATTACCCTTCAAGCCTGGACAGATGGGAAGCAGGTGGTGTGGGACTATACATGTGCATCTACCTTGACTGATACCTATCTCCAATACACCAGCTTCAGGGAGTCCCAAAAGTCTAGAAAATATGGAGAACTTGCCCATCATTATATGTTTGCTCCCATAGGCTCAGAGACCCTTGGCTCATGGGGAAAGAGTGCATCTAAATTCCTTAAGGAGTTGAGAAAAAGACTCATCAGGGTAACTAGGGATCCCAGGGCAGCTAGTTTTCTGTTCCAGCGGCTCAGTGCGGCTGTTCAAAGGGGTAATGCCTGGTGTATTTTGGGCACTCGCCCCAGCTGGATGAGATTTTCGCCTTATAATCTGTGATACACACGTAACAACATGTACCTCATATGCCACCTTTATATCAACAATGTATCTCTTAAATCTTCTGTACCATATTATGTAATAAAATATTCCTATTGGCAAAAAAAATATATGAAAAGATGGGGTGGTAGGGGAAGTGGAATATTCAAACGGCTTCAGGAAGAAATCCAAATATTCTTCCTTGAAGCCTTTTTATCCACTTCTCCGAGGCTATGGGTCCCACAATTTACACCAGAGGTGGACCCCATCCCATATATATATATATATATATATATATATATATATATATATATATATATATATATATATATATATATATATTACACACACACACACACACACACACACACGCACGCACACACAACGAATATGACTTACTTCTGAGATCAATCTTTAAGAAGGCACTGAATCTGTCACTGGAAGATCAGCAATGGAATCACGCAACTCTCCCAGTGCGACTGGGAGGTATAGGGGTGCGCAAGGCAACGCAGGTAGCTTTACCTGCGTTTCTGTCCTCGTGTTTGACTTTCAGTGGACTAGTCAATGAGATTGTCCCCGAACGCTTGAAAGGTGCGGTAGGAGCTCAAGACCCCAGGTACACTGAAGCAGCCATGCGGTGGGACGCCCTTGCAGACTCCTCCAGTAGACCAGCTCCTCCCAAAGAGCACAAATAGTCCCACTGGGACAAACCGATCATGGAAAAAAATCGCCAACACAATGCTCACCAACGCTTCAGGAAATGACAAAGCTCGTCTTCTAGCGGTGAAGGCACCGCCTTCAGATATCCTTTTAGCTGTTGCCAATTCCTCTCTGGGCACTCGACTCGACCCACAGGCCATTCGGATTGGTGTCGCTCTTCGCCTAGCCGCCCCCATACTCACTGAACATAGGTATATTTGCGGCAGGGCGATTCGGACTTAATGGTCTCGTGTGTCACACATCAGAAGGGAAATATGTTAGACATGAGGAGGTGAACATCATAAAGAGAAGCCTCGTCACAGCCCGTTGCCCAGCTCAACGGGAACCCCAAGTACAAAGGTCTGATGGAAGTCAAAAGCGTCCTGATGGAGGCACTATGCTACCCTGGAAGGATGGTAAGCAGATTACCTGGGACTACACATGTGCTGCCACATTAGCAAACACCTATCTGCCATACTTTGAAGCTGAAGGGGCTGGAGCCGACAGCTACAGGAAGATCCAGAAGACCCGCAAATTTGAAGGAATTTCCCCTTGCTATAACTTCATCCCAATAGGGTAGGAGACCCTTGTAGTATGGGGCAAGTGTGCTCTAAAGTTCCTCAAAGAGCTGGGTGAAAAACTCATCGCAGAAGCCAAGGATCACAGAGCGGCC
Organism: Cherax quadricarinatus; assembly: GCF_038502225.1. Classification (NCBI taxonomy): domain Eukaryota; kingdom Metazoa; phylum Arthropoda; class Malacostraca; order Decapoda; family Parastacidae; genus Cherax; species Cherax quadricarinatus. The sequence goes on from NC_091308.1 coordinate 32,301,559, forward strand.
AGCTTCCTCTTTCAGAGACTCTCTGTTGCGACCAGAGGGTAAATGCCTGCAGCATTCTGGGTACGCGGCCCACCGCCGGGGAGCTGGACGAAATGTTCGTTCTACTTCCCATTATATTTTATCAGTGTATTTTGTCTTTAAATAAAGTCTACTTAGATTATAGAATATAGGGGTGGTAGAAGACAACATTCAAACAGCTTCGGGGAGAACTTTGAGTTTTTAGTGAAGTAAGTTTATTCTTTTCTCTGAGGATGAGGGTCCCCAGGACAGTTCCAGAGGTGGTACCTCCCGAGATATATATATATATATATATATATATATATATATATATATATATATATATATATATATATATATATAGATTATATATGCGTAAATATATATTATCTACGGTGGCCCATGGTCTGGTGGGAAAAGCTCTCGCTTTACACGCTGAGGGTCCGGGTTCGATTCCCGGCAAGGGTAGAAACATTGGGCGTTTGTCTCCTTACACCGATTGTCCATATTCATCCATTAGTAAAAGTGGGTGCCGGGGTATTAGTCGACTGGCATGGGTCGAATCCTGGGGAAAAAATTGACCTAATTTGCCCGAAATGCTCTGCATAGCAAGGGACTTACTCTTTAGTAGTATGCCATTGAGGTCAGCTAAGCCTGTATACCTTGAATATCTACTTGCAGAAATAAAGATATTTTATTTTATTAATATATATATATATATATATATATATATATATATATATATATATATATATATATATATATATATATATATATATATATATACAAACACTGATCTCTGGCTGAAGGAGACTCGAACCTACGAACCTTAGGACAAGGTACTCAGTACTTTACCAATCTACCCACACTGGACCAATACCTTGGCGTGTAGCTTGCGCTACACGTTTTGATCCAAGGCAGCCAGCTTTCAGGGAGAAGGCTTACAGCTTTTCATTCGCCTGCTCTCGCGAATTCCTTGCATTGTTCAAATCTCTAGTAAGGCTGATGCATGCAGGGGATGAGATGAAAAGTTGTAAGCCTTCTCCCTGAAAGCTGACTGCCTTGGTGTAGCGCAAGCTACACGCCAAGGTATTGTCCAGTGTGGGTAGATTGGTAAAGCACTGCGTACCTTGTCCTAAGGTTCGTAGGTTCGAGTCTCCTTCAGCCAGAGATCAGTGTTTGTGTATATTTCGCCTGCTCTCGCGAATTCCTTGCATATATATATATATATATATATATATATATATATATATATATATATATATATATATGTCGTGCCGAATAGGCAGAACTTGCGATCTTGGCTTAAATAGCAACACTCATCTTGCCATATAGAACAAGTGAAAATTTGTGTATGCAATAATTTCGCCCAAATCATTCTGAACCTAACGAAAAAAATATATTTGATTGTGTTTGTTTAGTACTAAATTATTGTAAACGTATTTAAAATATATTTAGTTGGGTTAGGCTAAAATAAATTGCTCTTTTTATGATAAGGTTAGGTAAGTTTTCTAAGATTCTTTTGGTGCAAAATTAAAATTTTTTACATTAACATTAATGAAAAAAATATATCTTTAAACGTATTAGAGAAAATTTTAGAAAGGACTTAATTTTAAATGAGTTCTTGCTAATTGACCAGTTTTACATATTCGGCACGACATATATATATATATATATATATATATATATATATATATATATATATATATATATATATATATATATATATATATATATATATATATATGAGTGTGTGGGGGGTCAGGCCACCATAAAAATAGCAAGAAACAGAAGACACAGAAAGAAAGAGAGAATGAAATACGCCGAACAAACATTACTGAGCTTTTAAATAATTAACTTCATATCCATTACGTACAATACGTTGGTTGACGCGCACATCCCACTATTAAATAATACACAACATACTAATCTCGAAAGCTGCTGAAGACAATGCAAAAGAGCATTACAGCAGATTATAATTACAAATAGACTGGGATGGCTTATGAATTTCCATTGTGAAATCAAGATTCATTCGCTTTATTCTAGAATTTGGTGAACTGTAACATGCACCATCAGTGTATAAAAGAGAGATCAAGTGATCATGTTTTACTGGGAATAACATTGGTTGTAAATTGTGATATCCTTGACCAGAAAAGTATAGACATATTTGACTGTAAAATTCTTCTCAGCTTAATGACCTCAATTAAATAGAAAAATGAATTATTCTGGCGAAACCATTTACATCTAAAATAAGTAATTTATTTAAAAAATTGGTCTGATAAGCGGTGGAACCAAATGGTGCCTTATCGACAGTAGTGAAAAGACTAGCGTTCCGAACACGCTTTTACTGCGTCAACGGGTATAGCTTTATCCTGTGTATAACTGTGTATAGTGTATCAAGTGTATAGCTGTGTATAGCTATGTCGAGTGTACAGCTGTGTATAGCCTGATCAAGCGTATTGATTTGTATAGCTATATAAGTGAATATCTGTATAACTTTATCAAGTGCACAGCTGTGTATAGCTTTATCTAATGAATAGCTATGTACAGCTTTAACAAGCATATAGAAGTGTATAGCTGTATCAAGTATATAGCTATGTATAGCTGTATCAAGTGTATAACTGTATCAAGTGTATAATTGTGTATAGCTTTATCAAGTGTTAGCTGTGTATAGCTTTATTAAGTCATGGTAGTTGTTGAATAGTTGTGTAAATGAAATGGAACAGAGTGAAGAGAATAAGCTTCTTAACCGGCCAAACCATGAAAGATTTAAATTAAAAATAAATATGCTAATACAAGGACTGAGGAAAATAGTAAAAAAAAATGGAATATTTATATTTGTAGAAGAATAATCTAAATGTTAAAGAGCAAATACAAAGGGGAAAAATTGGAGGTAACTTTATATATGCAGTCTTGTGCGTTCCTTGAAGAAAACCTTTAAATGAGTCAAATTTGAACTAAAGCTATTTTAATGAGAAGAAAATGACAGCCACTTACCCCAAAAAAAAAGAGTTGAGCACAGCAGTTCTTCACTCTTGAGACATTTATGATCTTCCTGAGATTAAAAATATGGTCTTTAAAAAGCAAGAAATTCACTACCTAGGAGGTAACCTCTTTCTCTCCACTCGGGGTCCCATCTATCCAATAGCTGTGTAACTCTGCAGTCCTGTCAGCACAGATCTTAACCTGCTTCTTCCAGCACAGGATGCTGACCTTCTCGAAACCAGTGTCAAGTTCAACCTATTCACTTTCAGCAATAATCTTCACGAACAGAAATTTGAAATGGATATGTGGTCACCTCTAAGAGCAATATTTGCCATTATCATCTTAACATTCCTAATGAAGGAGTGCTTTAAAAATATCACTCCTTGGCTCATCATATAACTTAGATGTGTACGAAATCTTGGTCATTGTTCCCAGACTCTTCAACGTTACTCCGTTCAGAGCACGTTGGAGCCCACTTTGTAATTCTTACCAAAAGAAAGACTGAGCCTTATCCTCTCAAGATGTCCTGCTCATCAGGAAAGATGTTCTGTAACAAAATGTGTACAGAAAACCCACGAATAAAGATGACCCGATACTTCTCTCACCCCTAACTCACCCAGTGTTATCACAGGAGTTTTCCCACTGAGCATTCAGGATATGCAATGACGAATATCTCAGAAAAAGCATATGTACTGAGGATACTTTCCCTACCCTCAAACATTATCCACTCTTGCAGAGAGTCTTTCTCATACAAAGTACACACACCCAAAAAAGATACCAACACTGCTAGAGGACTAATTCTTTCCACATGGGAGAGAGTTGCCCCTCTTCACCGTGATGCCAGCGTGGACGTGGTCGTCCTTACCACCTGTAAGGGAAAACTTCTCTTGCATATACTTAATTTGGAGTGCATGTGTAACTGTGTCGTGAGTTGTTTGAGTGTGGAAGCGCTTGTTTCAGAAGAATCCAGACTTCGGCGCTTCCTTACCAGCCTATCTACAGTCTACTCTCTGCGTTGGTAGGTGACATGTCGAGCAACGAGTCAAGTGAAATCTCTCGACTACTTGGCTCCTTGATAACAGTAATATTTCATTATTTTTTATTATAGTGTTTGTCTATTCTCTCCTGTTACCAATCGTGATTTTGTGGTACCTTAATGTCTAAACAAAATAATATTTTATTTTTCTCACCTGTGCCTTTAAAGGCACTCGAATGAGTAACCCACCTGTTATAGTAACTGCTGTCCGTTTCTCTCATTCCTAGTGTTATGAGAGGGTCTGTGGAACCTTTAGGGATCTGACGGACTGCTTTAGATTTTGGCAAAAAGTCTGTGCTTATTTCTTATCACTAGCCTGTAAAAGTTTCTTCTACCTATACTTGCGACTCAGCCGTTCTCCATGGTCAACTAGTCACTTCCTCAGTCAGCTGAGTTAACAGGTCACTCAGGTCTGAGGTATTGTGCCACTGTCCTACACCTAATGTTAACATGCACTTCTCATTAAGTCTTATATCTATTCTTCCACGAGTGTAACGATTTCAAGTCGTCAATTCGAGGTGTTCGACTCTTCATCTTCTATCTTCGCAACTCTACCGGAAGCTATACTAAGTGGCAGATGCAGTTGAATTTATCTAATTTAAATAGATTAATTAGAGTTCTCTCTTGACTGACTTTCCTCCAGCAACAAGTATGGCTGCACCGTACTTGATGCTGGAGGAGTCGATGTTATTGACGTTTTTATATTAGCTTTGATTCATTTTTCAGTTATGATTTACCTTTTCATTGTTGGATTCACTTAGGATAATATTTCTTGTCCGTGTTTTATTTTGACTAAGCATTATAGAATTTTTGTATACAATTTAATTTTATATATCCTGGGTATGTCATATTTTTATATCGTTTTCATAAACTGGATGAATTATTTCTGAAATACTGAGGAGTTTCATTCCATTCACACTATCAAAGCTATAAACGAGGTTACCAGAAACATTAAACCCAGAACTGTTGGCATAGCAGCATTGTACAACATACCATGTGGCAGATGCGATAAAGTATGTCGTGGATTCCGGCCAAGACCTTCAGAACACAAATATACATAAGGGAATTAATAACACCAACATGGCATGCAAAGTCCATGCTAACCTACATTCTGACAACAGTTACATCATGACAGGACCAGGCACAGAATTTTAACAGCAGCCAAAATTCACCTCGCCAACACTCGTCGACAAAAACAATGGAATATATATGTTAGCTAATGCCATCGTCCAAATTTTCCATGCTTCATACATTAAATAAAATATACCTCATCCTGTCAACGCCAACCCCTTCCTCCCCTACTCTCATCGATGCCTAATTTCACCTTTAACCTATCAAAGGTGAGATCAGCATGACTTTAGGGTTTAATACACATTAGCAAAAGGAAGATAAGTATGGGACATGTGCAGTAGTTAGATATCTTCATTTCCGAAACGTTTATCCTACACAGTGAGCTTTTTCTGATGAATACAGCGGTAATTAATATAGAGACAGCAGCAGCAGCAGCAATGAAGATGTAATGATATGATTAGTTTATCAGCCTTGAAGTAGTAGTTTTCAGGTGGTCAGTAAATCAGTCTGGAGGAGTGTTCAGCTGAAAGCTTGTCTAGGCAGACCACCTCAAAACTATTTCTTTAAGGCTGATGGACTGATCACATCAGTATCTTTCCACTGCTGCTACTGCCTCTACATTAGCAGTAGGCGAAACCTTTAGGAAATAAAGATACCTAACTGCTGAATATGTATCTTACTCACCTGATCCCAGGTGTTCTCATAAGTCATGTAAGGCGGTGTATTTACCTTTTCATGTATACTTGGTAAAGCGCAGCCTCTGTTGAAACGACGTATATAAGAGACTGTCTACAACCACCTTGAGTGGAGTCCCCAAGGAGGCAGTAAGGCACTACACTCAAACTTTCTTCAAGAGAAGGGAAGATACAATGCATTCACTCTAAATGCAACAATATTTATCACACATTCCTTACATGGGGCACCTAGAACAATACAGTTTTTGTGTGTACTTAAACTTCTTCGCGGGGAAGGGGTGAGTAAGCAAAAAACAAAAAATCCAGCGAATGGGGGTCATCATATGATTAGGAGTCGCGTCAGGAGAGAGATTTCCATATTTCTTTGGACTGATGAAATGACATACCCTCGTGACAGATGAGACGTGGCAGCACTTTATGGATGACCTGCTTCCTACCTTAACTTCGGCTTCAGAACGAAGACCGAACAAGGCAACACTTCTCCAGCTTCGACCCACACTGGTTATACATGTAAATTTAGCAAAGCCTTTAATGAGTTTCTCACGGCCCCATACAGCAAAAGATAGTTATACTGCATGATAGGCAGCCAACACCATTCCTATACCTTTCTCAATCTCTCCATGTGACACGTGAGTACAAATAGGAAGCGCGTCTGTCTGGCGCTCAGCAAACGGAGGATCAAACCTCCACCATGTCTTGTGCTGAATGACCCACATAGGTTTATCGCTTAACATGAATTATTATAATTATCCATCTGACACGTATTTGAAATACGTTCTCACAACAATCATTAGAGACTTAAGTCAACAAATGAAAGTTTTTGTTCACAATTAGCTTCAACTTCACCCCCATATGCGTGTTTAATAACATTAAAACCAACACTAATCTTTAATAGGTATGTTGCTTAGAGAGAGAGAGAGAGAGAGAGAGAGAGAGAGAGAGAGAGAGAGAGAGAGAGAGAGAGAGAGAGAGAGAGAGAGCATAAAGCAATCTTGCCACTGTCTCTGAGCCTGGCTCAGGACGAAGAAAAGTATATTTATATATGAAGAGGACAATTTCCATATGCAAATCACCCAGTTAAACGCTTATCCTTGGGCGTTTCTCCTCCTTGTCTGGGTAAATGAAGTTGTGTGTCACAGTCAACTCCCCCTTCACCCCATTCTCCACTGTCCCCCCCACCACACAGTCAATACTCCCATCACGCCTCTCCATATATATATATATATATATATATATATATATATATATATATATATATATATATATATATATATATAATGTCGTGCCGAATATGTAAAACTGGTCAGTTAGCAAGAACTCATTTAAAATTAAGTCCTTTCTAAAATTTTCTCTTATACGTTTAAAGATATATTTTTTTCATTAATGTTCATGTAAAAATTTATAATTTCTCACCAAAAGGAACTTAGAAAACTTACCTAACCTTATTATAACAAGCTCAATTTATTTTACCCTAACCCAACTAAATATATTTTAGATTTGTTTACAATAATTTAATACTAAACAAACACAGTGAAATACATTTTTTTCGTCAGGTTCAGAATGATTTTGGCGAAATTATTGCATACACAAATTTTCACTTGTCCTATATGGCAAGATGAGCGTTGCTATTTAAGCCAAGATCGCAAGTTCTGCCTATTCGGCACGACATACATATATATATATATATATATATATATATATATATATATATATATATATATATATATATATATATATATATATATATATATATATATATATCTGTTAACACCAATCTTGTGATGAATGGTTTTGAAAACCGACAAGTTAAAGAACTGAGACACTTATGCAACACATGGGAATCTTTATTGAAGAAACGTTTCGCCACACAGTGGCTTCATCAGTCTAATACAAAGTAGAGATGGGAAAGGAGAGGAGAAGTTTGAGGTAATCAGTCCCTCAACCTGGAATCGATGCGTTCAATCCATCACTCTTGTAGGAAGTGCAGCACAGGGCCAGAGAGGTGGCTTATATACTGCAGTCAGATGAGTTGAAACAGGAGGAGGCGGGACGACGACCTACTTACACAAGTGGCAGGTCCCACTGTGATCCCGCCTCCTCCTGCTTCAACTCATCTGACTGCAGCATATAAGCCACCTCTCTGGCCCTATGCTGCACTTCCTACAAGAGTGATGGACTGAACACATCGATTCCAGGTTGAGGGACTGATTACCTCAAACTTCTCCTCTCCTTTCCCATTTCTACTTTGTATTGGACTGATGAAGCCACTATGTGGCGAAACGTTTCTTCAATAAAGATTCCCATGTGTTGCATAAGTGTCTCAATTCTTCAACACCAATCTTGCACCAAAACAAAATTAGCAATTCCACTTCCCCTTTCTAAAATTAACATTAATGAAATGCATTAATATCGTGATTGTCAGGCCCGTGAAAGCTGAGATAATGTAATATAAAGTGTGTTCATGATTTATGTTACAGAAATATTTGCTATTAAGCTATGCAGACTGACCAGTTGGCAAGCAGTAAGCAAATTATATTAAACTTTCTGACATATGGAAAACAAGGATTGGTAATAAATAGAACGAGATCCAGCATTAGCAACGTAAAAAGCTCAGTACCCCAAGGCCAGGGAAATAATGCCACGGGAAATATGCTCTCTTGCTTGGAGTACTATTCGGTGATGACGGCTCCATTCAGGGTAGGAGAGTATCAGGACTGGAACAGATTCAGAGTTAATTTACATCCAGTAAAGAGCCAATGAAGCATTTAAATTACAGGGAACACCTCAGTCTTAAATATGTACTTGCTGGAGCGAAGGGGGAGAGAGGGGGGGAGAGAGAGAGAGAGAGAGAGAGAGAGAGAGAGAGAGAGAGAGAGAGAGAGAGAGAGAGAGAGAGAGAGAGAGAGAGAGAGAGAGAGAGAGAGGGAGAGAGAGAGAGGGAAAGAGAGGGAAAGAGAGGGAAAGAGGGGGAAAATGAGAGAGGGAAAGAGAGAGAGGGAAAGAGAGAGAGGGAAAGAGAGAGAGAGAGAGAGAGAGAGAGAGAGAGAGAGAGAGAGAGAGAGAGAGAGAGAGAGAGAGAGAATGATAACGTGAAAAGTATTTGAGGGTCCAGCCCAAAATGTGCACACTGTCATTATATACTAGAGTGAGAAATATTGTAGACTGTGATGATTATATACAGAAAAGGCTGCGGCGCTATGGGCACAATATAACAATGTATCAACATAAGCAGTCCCAGGCTTTTTAGCATCTTGCCAGAAGATATAAAAAACACTGCCACCCTAACTTTAAAAGTCTTCAAGAAGAAACTAGACAATTTCCTCTGCCAAGTGCCGGATCAGTTTGGCTGTGATGGATATGTGGACCAGTGGGCCGCCAGTAGCAACAGCCAAATTGACCAGGTAAGCGATAGATAAGCCTGGTCAAGGGTCGGGCTGTGCGAGTGTATGGTTTATATTAGGGTAGGGTTTTAAGTTATTTCATCATCGTAATATATATGGAGAGTAACAAGTTCTTGTATGCCATCAGAGACTATTATGGAACACTGAAGCTGTGCAATTCTTTCCTATAATTGGTAAAATAAAAGGAGAAAAAACAGATACAGGGAAAAAGAAGAGGAAGCGGATGCAGAGGCAGAGGCGGCTGCCGAGGCGGAGGAGTAGGAGGCTTCGGAGGAGCCGGAGGAGGAGTAGGAGGCTTCGGAGGAAGCGGAGGAGGGGGAAGCGGAGGAGGAGGAAGCGGCGGCGGCAGAGAAGAGGATTACATTTTTGTCGCCGTTGCGGCTAGTTTATCATGCAGCCCATATTCATGGTGTGCATGGTAACACAACAACATGTTCATGGTGTGCATGGTAACACAACAACATGTTCATGGTGTGCATGGTAACACAACAACATGTTCATGGTGTGCATGGTAACACAACAACATGTTCATGGTGTGCATGGTAACACAACAACATGTTCATGGTGTGCATGGTAACACAACAACATGTTCATGGTGTGCATGGTAACACAACAACATGTTCCTGGTGTGCATGGTAACACAACAACATGTTCATGGTGTGTATGGTAACACAACAACATGTTCATGGTGTGCATGGTAACACAACAACATGTTCATGGTGTGCATGGTAACACAACAACATGTTCCTGGTGTGCATGGTAACACAACAACATGTTCATGGTGTGTATGGTAACACAACAACATGTTCATGGTGTGTATGGTAACACAACAACATGTTCATGGTGTGCATGGTAACACAACAACATGTTCCTGGTGTGCATGGTAACACAACAACATGTTCATGGTGTGTATGGTAACACAACAACATGTTCATGGTGTGCATGGTAACACAACAACATGTTCCTGGTGTGCATGGTAACACAACAACATGTTCATGGTGTGCATGGTAACACAACAACATGTTCCTGGTGTGCATGGTAACACAACAACATGTTCATGGTGTGTATGGTAACACAACAACATGTTCATGGTGTGCATGGTAACACAACAACATGTTCCTGGTGTGCATGGTAACACAACAACATGTTCATGGTGTGCATGGTAACACAACAACATGTTCATGGTGTGTATGGTAACACAACAACATGTTCATGGTGTGTATGGTAACACAACAACATGTTCATGGTGTGCATGGTAACACAACATGTTCATGGTGTGTATGGTAACACAACAACATGTTCATGGTGTGCATGGTAACACAACAACATGTTCATGGTGTGTATGGTAACACAACAACATGTTCATGGTGTGTATGGTAACACAACAACATGTTCATGGTGTGCATGGTAACACAACATGTTCCTGGTGTGCATGGTAACACAACAACATGTTCATGGTGTGTATGGTAACAACAACATATTCATGGTGTGCATGGTAACACAACAACATATTCATGGTGTGCATGGTAACACAACAACATATTCATGGTGTGCATGGTAACACAACATATTCATGGTGTGCATGGTAACACAACAACATGTTCATGGTGTGCATGGTAACACCACAACATGTTCATGGTGTGCATGGTAACACAACAACATGTTCATGGTGTGCATGGTAACACCACAACATGTTCATGGTGTGCATGGTAACACCACAACATGTTCATGGTGTGTATGGTAACACAACAACATGTTCATGGTGTGCATGGTAACACAACAACATGTTCATGGTGTGCATGGTAACACAACAACATATTCATGGTGTGCATGGTAACACAACAACATGTTCATGGTGTGCATGGTAACACAACAACATATTCATGGTGTGCATGGTAACACAACAACATATTCATGGTGTGCATGGTAACACAACATATTCATGGTGTGCATGGTAACACAACATATTCATGGTGTGCATGGTAACACAACAACATGTTCATGGTGTGCATGGTAACACAACAACATGTTCATGGTGTGCTTGGTAACACAACAACATGTTCATGGTGTGCATGGTAACACAACAACATGTTCATGGTGTGCATGGTAACACAACATGTTCATGGTGTGCATGGTAACAACAACATATGGTACACATACAGCCTAGGAACAACGCCTCACTAGTATTAATAACACATTTGGATGTATATTTACAATTTATATTTCGTCGGTTTCAAATTAGGTTATTTGCTCAAAATATATATCTTATTTTCATTAATAAGATACCTTGAAATATTTCAAAAGTTATTATACTGTTTCTATATTCTTCAATAAGTGGATAATCAAGTACATAATGTTCAAGAAAGAGATCACATATTTTAAATTTAGTTTGTGTACTCGCCTATTTGTAGTTGCAGGGGTCGAGTCATAGCTCCTGGCCCCGCCTCTTCACTGATTGCTACTAGGTCCTCTTTCTCCCTGCTACATGAGCTTTATCAAACCTCGTCTTGAAACTATGTATGGTTCCTGCCTCCACTAGGTCACTTTCTAGGCTATTCCACTGCCTGACAACTGTGACTTAAGTAATACTTCCTAACATTCCTTTGACTCATCTGAGTCTTCAACTTCCAATTGTGACCCCTTCTTTCTGTGTCCCATCTCGAACATCCTCTCTATGTCCACCTTGTCTTTTCCGTGCAGTATTTTATATGTTGTTATCATGTCTCCCCTGACCCTCCTGTCCTCCAGTGTCGTTAGGCCAATTTGTCTTAACCTTTCATCGTAGGACAGTCCCCTTAGCTCTGGGACTAGTCTTGTCGCAAACCTTTGCACATTCTATTTCTTGACGTGCTTGGCCACGTGTGGATTCCAAACTGGTGCTGCATACTCCAGTATGAACCTCACGTATATGGCATACAGTCTTGAACGATTCCTTACTGAGGTATCGGAACACTATACTTGAGTTTGCCAGACGCCCGTACGCTGCAGCATTTATCTGACTGCTGTGCGCCTCAGGAGATGTGCTCGGTATTATACTCACCCCAAGATCTTTTTCCTTGAGTGAGGTATGCAGTCTTTGGCCACCTAGACTATACTCTGTCTGCGGTCTTCTTTGCCCTTCCCCGATCTTTATGACTTTGTATTTGGCGGGGTTAAATTCAAGGAGCCAGTTTCTGGACCAGGCTTGTAGCCTGTCCAGGTCTCTCTGTAGTCCTGCCTGATCCTCAACCGATTTCATTCTCCTCATTAATGTGCAAACAAGGACACTTCTGAGTCTATCCCTTCCGTTATGTCATTCACGTATACCAAAAACAGCACAGGTCTTAGGACTGACCCCTGTGGAGCCCCGTTTGTCACAGGCGCCCACTCTCACCTCGTCACGTACCATGACTCGTTGTTGCGTCCCTGTCAGATATTCTCTGATCCACAGTAGTGCCTTTCCTGTTACGTGTGCCTGATCCTCTAGCTTTTGCATTAACGTCATGTGAGGAACTGTGTCGAAGGCCTTCTTACAGCCCAAGAAAATGCAATCTATCCAACCCTCTCTTGTTTTACTTCTGTCACCTTGTCATAAAACTCCAGTAGGTTCGTGACACTGAATTTTCTTTCCCTGAAACCATGCTGGTTGTCGATTATACGCTTGTTTCTTTCCAGGTGCTCCACCACTCTCCTCCTGATGATCCTCTCCATGACTTTGCATATTATACATGTTAGTGACACAGGTCTGTAGTTTAATGCCTCGCGTCTGTCTCCTTTTTTAAAAATTGGGACTACACTGGCCATCTTCCATACCTCAGGTAGTTGCCCAGTTTCAATGGATGTGTTGAAGATCTTTGTTAACGGCACACACAGCATCTCTTCTCCCTCTCTAAGGACCCACGGAGAGATGTCTGTTCCCACCGCCTTTGAGGTATCAAGTTCACACAGCAGCTTCTTCAGCTCCTCTTCGGTTATGTGTACCTCATCCAGCATTTGTTGGTGTACCTCCCTGTTATGAATTCCTGGAGTCCTACCTCTTTCCACTGCAAATACTTCTTTAAATCTCATGTTGAGCTCCTCACATACCTCTTCGTCGTTTCTTGTGAACTCCCAACCATCCTTCCTCAGCCTGATTACCTGGTCGTGTGTGTGTGTGTGTGTGTGTGTGTGTGTGTACTCACCTAGTTGTGGTTGCAAGGGTCGATTCACAGCTCCTGGCCCCGCCTCTTCATTGGTCGCTACTAGGACACTCTTCCTGCTCCATGAGCTTTATCATACCTCTTCTTAAAGCTATGTATAGATCCTGCCTTCACTACATCTCTTCCCAGACTATTCCACTTCCTGACAACTCCGTGACTGAAGAAATACTTCCTAACATCACTGTGAATCTAAGTCTCCAACTTCCAATTGTGACCCCTTGCTGCTGTCTCCCATCTCTGGAACATCCTGTCTCTGTCCACCTTGTCAATTCCTCTCAGTATTTTATATGTCGTTATCATATTCCTCCTATCTCTCCTGTCCCCCAGTGTCGCCAGGTCGATTTCCATTAACCTCTCCTCGTAGAATATGCCTCATAGCTCCGCGACTAGTCTTGTTGCAAACCTTTGCACTTTCTCTAATTCCCGTTAGTGCTTGGCTAGGTGTGGGTTCCAAACTGGTGCTGCATACTCCAATATAGGCCTGACACAGTGTACAGGGTCCTGAACGATTCCTTATTGAGATGTTGGAATGCTATTCTTAGGTTTGCTAGGCGCCCATATGCTGCAGCAGTTATTTGGTTAATGTGCGCCTCAGGAGATGTGCCCGGTGTTATACTCACCCCAAGATCCTTTTCCTTGAGTGCAGTTTGTAGTTTTTGGCCCCCTAGACTGTACTCCGTCTGCGGTCTTCTTTGCCCTTCCCTAATCTTCATGACTTTGCACTTGATGTGGTTGAACTCTAGGAGCCAGTTTCTGAACCAGGCCTGCAGCCTGTCTAGATCCCTTCGTAGTTCTGCTTGGTCCGTGTCCGATTGAATTTTTCTCATCAACTTCACATCATCTGTAAACATGGACACTTCTGAGTCTATTCTTTCCGTCATGTTGTTCACATATACCAGAAACAGCACAGGTAATAGGACCGACCCCTGTGGAGCCCCGCTCGTCGCAGGGGCGCACTCTGACACTTCGTCTCGTACCATGACTCTCTGATGTCTTCCCGACAGATATTACCTGATCCATTGCAGCTCCTTCCCTGTTACACCTGCCTGGTCCTCCAGCTTATGCACTAATCTCTTGTTTGGAGCTGTGCCAAAAGACTTCTTACAGTACAAGAAAACGCAATCTACCCACCCACTCTCTATTGCCTTACTGCTGTCACCCTGTCATAGAACTCCAGTAGGTTTGTGACACAGGATTTCCCATCCTTGAAACCGTGCGGGTTGCCGGTGGTAAGCTCATTCCTTTCTAGGTGCTCCACCATGCTTCTCCTGATAATCTTTTCCATGACTTTGCATGCTGGTCTCTAGTTTAATGCTTCGTGTCACCTTTTTTAAAAATTGGGACTACATTTGCTGTCTTCCTTACCTCAGGTAGTTGCCCTGTTTCGATAGATGTGTTGAAGATTGTTGCTAGTGACATGCATAACGCCTCTGCTCCCTCTCTCAGTACCCAAGGAGAGATGTTATCCGGCCCCATCGCATTTGAGGTGTGTGTGTGTGTGTGTGTGTGTGTGTGTGTGTGTGTGTGTGTGTGTGTGTGTGTGTGTGTGTGTGTGTGTGTGTGTGAAACTGTTAGTAGCAAACCTTAGCCTAGCTTCTACAACAGTGTGTTGAAATTGCAAGTTGTTCCTTAAATGTGCTAATCTACGGTCATGTTATCATTTGTGAGTTATAGATCAACTCTTGCTGCATTCCTATAACATTCAAATTCATTAATTACTTCGTTCTTAAGGACATTTCCTAAGCTTGACATATTAAAGCTATAGTCAACTTTTTCCTTCAAGGTACTTGCTTTTGTAATCAACGTTATCATGTAGGGGTAATATAGTGAGTGATAGAATCTATAAAGAATTTTAAATTATTTGTCTGACTTATATTTCCTATATCTAGCTTTTTCGATAATGTAATCAATGCAGATTGGAATGAAGAATTCCAGTTGTTAATTCTTTTGCGTAACTCAACATGGCTTCTGTAATTCTTGTCTAGAGAAGTGTGCATCTTTTGTGATCTATTTTACCTTACAGTTAAGCAAGATATATGATATATGAATGCTGCTTGAAAGGATGGGTGTAAAGATTTTTTTTGTCTCAAGTGATACAAGTTCGTGCAGATTATAGAAGATAATGTAATTACATATTTTCACAATCCATTTAGATTTGTTTGTTTGTTTATTTTATACATATAATAAGATTTATGGTGACAGCGTCTGATTCCTTTCTCAATGTTTTCTTTGCCATTACAGAGTCAACATCAATTTTTCCATCACTGATATAGGTAATACCACGCCCCTTCCTCGTATTAAATAAAGACTTCAGTGATTTTAGGAAACAGACAAGAATCATTCTGTAGGCTTAGTTTTGCATTAACTCAAAGGTGCCAGAGAGAATTTTCCTTAGCTAATTATTAACACTGGCGCCGCATAACCAGTTAAGGATCTAATGAAGGCGATGTACATCATCCTCGCTATTCGAACATTAGCACCACAGTTGTGGTTGTAGCCAGCAACAACTCTGAGAAAATTTAGACTACGCATTTCCTATTTAGCTGTGGTATGGTGGATTTACTGAAGGATGCGTCTACACCAGATATCTGGTAGATTTTTACATGTTTGATGAGTTTACCCTGAAAAAAATAATGAGTTGAGGAGAGAGAACCAAGAAGCAATGGAGGTGGTGGTGGGAGATGAGAAACAGGAAAAGGCTGAAGGAGAAGAATAAAAAAGAGGTAGTGTAAGAGGAGGAGAAAGAGGTATGAAAAGAAAGAGGCAGAGAGAAAATGAGGAATGAGAAAAAGTTTGAAGAGGAAAGGGCATGAGGAGACAGGGGTTAAAGGAAGGAAGGGGCAAGAGGAGGAAGACGGGTATAGCACAGGGGATAAAAAGTAAAGCGGACAGGAGGAAGTGGGATACTGGGCAATGGAAGCGGAACATGAGGAAGATGAAGGGCGGAGAAATGGAGGAGAAACAAGAGAAAGAAAATAGAAATATGATGATGGAAGGGAGAGAACAGTCGCATGCAACAGCGACCACAAGTGCGACATTCCTCTTACAATACACTCTTATCCTAGGTCTTATCACCTTGTGTGCACCGAACGCCTCCCAACACGCAACTCACAACCCACAACCCACAAGGTCCAACGCCACGCTTTACCCGAGCGGAAAATCGCCCTAGACGCGCATCCGAGCCGGGCTTGGCACTCTCCTGGCCCCGAGGCATTCAAGAGAGGAGCGAGAGACAGAGATGTTCATGGGCCTCCTGTGTTCATCTCGCTGAAGAGTTGGGAGTTTTATCTCGTCGACTTGAGAGTCTCTCTCTCTCTCTCCCTTCCCTCCCTCGCCTGTCCTCCCCAGATGTATTTATGTATATTACATGCATCTGTTTACAACCCCCTTCCTCCTCCCCCCCGTTCCTCTCTCTCTCTCTCTCACCTTCTCTCCTTATCCCTTCTTTCTCTCCTCTCCCCCTCACTCTGAAAATTTATATACACTTAAATACATGAATATCCCTGCGCACAGGAGGTATACTTTTCTGAGTCGGATATCCATCTGTATATTCAAGTTTACTGTATAGATGTATATTTATTGCCCGAACAGGCCCATACATTTATAGACATACACGCATACTTATGAAATATTCATATATACTCGGTGCTGACATAGGATTAGGGAGGACTCAATAATACATTTGTATTGCATACTCACTGACACACATAATAAGTTGGTGAGTATGCGTTCATATATATACACTTACGGGCATGCAGGTGAGTTGTGTGTCTACATATATTCATGGGACACGTAGGTGAATGTGCTTTCACATACACACGTATGTGTATGTGCAAAGAATTAAAATATTAAAATTTCATTATGAGAAGGAAGCGCTAAACCCGTGTTAATCATACAACGCCTTGGGAATGCTAGGTAACGATGACTGATGGAAGGGGAGAGTAGTTCCAGTTACTAGGATCATGAGTTCTTCATTGACAATCAAGGAGCCCCCCCCCTCACAAACAGGGAGGCTAACAGATTAAAGGGATTTCCGAGTTGATGTAAGTTACGAACAGCAAAGATGTTTCCTTTCGAACGACCTCAAAATCCCTTCATTGAAAGACAAGGGAATAGGAATGTTAATGTCAAAGCGACTAATTTATTGTGCCTCCCGTATCCTTCCTGTGACGGGTAGCAGTTAATTTATTGTTCATCTCCCCTATCGGAAGAACATAGGGACACAAGAACCTAGCAAATGGGCCACAAACGAGCTGAGAAGAGAATACTACACTATAATTATGTATATATATAATATATATATATATATATATATATATATATATATATATATATATATATATATAAATATATATATATATATAAATATATATATATATATATATACATATCTATATATATATATATACATATATAGATAAATATATATATATACATACATAGATATATATATATATAAATATATATATATATATAAATATATATATATATATAAATATATATATATATATAAATATATATATATATATATATATATATATATATATATATATATATATATATATATATATATATATATAAATATATATATATATATATATATATATATATATAAATATAAATATTACATATAAATATATATAAATATTACATATATATAAATATATATATTATATATATATATAAATATATATATATATATATAAATATATATATATAAATATATATATATATATATATAAATATATTATATATATATATAAATATATATATATATAAATATATATATATATATATATATATATATATATATATATATATATATATATATATATATATATATATATATATATATATATATATATCGTGCCGAATAGGCAGAACTTGCGATCTTGGCTTAAATAGCAACGCTCATCTTGCCATATAGGACAAGCGAAAATTTGTGTATGCAATAATTTCGCCAAAATCATTCTGAACCTAACGAAAAAAATATATTTGATTGTGTTCGTTTAGTATTAAATTATTGTAAACGTATTTAAAATATATTTAGTTGGGTTAGGCTAAAATAAATTGCTCTTGTTATAATAAGTTTAGGTAAGTTTTCTAAGATTCTATCGGTGCAAAATTAAAATTTTTTACATTAACGTTAATGAAAAAAATATATCTTTAAACGTATAAGAGAAAATTTCAGAAAGGACTTAATTTTAAATGAGTTCTTGCTAATTGACCAGTTTTACATATTCGGCACGATATTATATATATATATATATATATATATATATATATATATATATATATATATATATATATATATATATATATATATATATATATATAAGAAATCACGATACTGAATCATTAACAGAATTGCGGCTTGGCCAGGAATCGATTCTGCGTTTCCATCCCCAGCCTTGTGTGAACTGAACAAAGTACGCATATCTCTATCCACTGGACCACCATCCTTAAACACACACACACACACAATTATATATATATATATATATATATATATATTATATATATATATATATATATATATATATATATATATATATATATATATATATATATATATATATATATATTTCCTTCAGTTTTTAGATAGATCATTGTAACAGTTCCCATATTGCAGCAAATCATTCCCATCCCGGTGACCCTGTCAAAGCTGTAAAATAACATACTCTCCATATTTCCAGTATTAGTGTAATTAATAATTCTATTCCCTTGATATTTTCTTCTCATTGCACCACGTTATAATTTCCCAGAGATTTTATTTGGATTTACGTATATGGTGGCACTGATGTGAGGGGAAAAGAATATTCTTAAGAGGAGAGTAAGTGAACATGTGCTCTACCACAGGACGATGAGATGGCTCATTTACAGGTGGTATGAATGAGGAATATGGGAAGGGAAAGTGCGGTGTACTTGCAGTAGAAGCAAATGTCATGTGAATACATATTTCAAATAGTGGTTAAGTGCTCTTATTAGCTTTATTGAAACAGTAGAGGCATGATTAATAATTCTGGGCGTTTCGCTTGCAAAACCTGTATTAAGTTAATACAGCTATTTCTCTCTATTTTTTATATAGGGTTTTATAAGCTTGGGTTTAGGGTCCCTTTCTTTATTTACGAGTTAAGAACTTTTATTTACATTATAATAAGATACTTATGCAACATACGAGAATCTTGATTGAAGAAACGTTTCGCCACACAGTGGCGTCATCACTCCAATACAAAGCAGAAAGGTGTAAGGAGAGGAGGAGTTTGAGGTAATCAGTCCCTCAGCCTGGAATCGATATGTTCAGTCCATCACTCTTGTAGCAAGTACAGCATATGGCCAGAGAAGTGACTTATATGCTGTAGTCAGGTGAGTGGAAGCAGGAGGCGGGGGGGATCACAGTGGAACCATCCACTAATGTAAGTAGGTCTTCGTCCAAAGTTGGACAAGTGTTGAAGAATTCCTTATATCAAGATCCCATGATACTGCACTGTTTTCTAAACCATTTATCACGTCTGTCAGACACTGCAACATCATGGGATCTTGATACAAGGAATTCTTCAACACTTGTCCAACCAATGGACGAAGACCTACTTACACTAGTGGATGGTTCCACTGTGATCCCGCCTCCTCCTGCTTCCACTCACCTATACTGTACTTTCTACAATTGTTATGGACTGAACACATCGATTCCAGACTGAGGGACTGATTACCTCAAACTCCTCCTCTCCTTACACCTTTCTGCTTTGTACTTGACTGACGAAGCCACTGTGTGGCGAAATATTTCTTCAATAAAGATTCCCATATGTTACGTAAGTGTCTCAATTTTCAACTCGGTTTTCTAAACCATTCATCACATTTTAATAATCATAATAATAATAATAATAATAATAATATCTTTATTTCTACAGGTACATATACAAAGTATACAGGCCATTTGCTCACCTGAAAGACTTTTAATTATTAAGAAATATACAAATAGGGAACAGGATGAAGTTGGAGCCATCTGTTGGCCAGCGATTTCATTTGGTCTGTCTCTCTCTCTGTATATATATATATATATATATATATATATATATATATATATATATATATATATATATATAATCTTGCTCTCTCGCTCTCCCTCTCCCTCCCCCTCTCTCTCTCTCTCTCTCTCTCTCTCTCTCTCTCTCTCTCTCTCTCGTTATCTAGCTGTCTGGTTTCATGGAAGAGTTACACTCGACTTTTTCAAACTCTCTGGAAAAGGATCTGTCCTGCTCCCGCAAAATGTTGACGTCTTAAATTCTGCCAAGTTGCTAGAGTTCTGATAGTTTAATGTTGGACTCTTTACACGCTCACAGCTTTACGATATACTGTGTATACTGTAGTATACTTTACCCGCTCATACACATTGCACATTATATGAAGCAAAATATATATATATATATATATATATATAAAACTCTTACCGTATGCTACTTTCCTCCTCTGAAGGTCTACTATAAGCATGTGTTAAATATGTATGTGTGTGTGTGTGTCTCTCGTGCCGAATAGGCAAAACTGGTCAATTAGCAAGAACTCACTTCAAATTAACTTTTTTTTCTAAAATTTCCTCTTATACGTTTAAAGATACATTTTTTTCATTCACCTTAATGTAAAAATTAATAATTTTGTACCAAAAGAACCTTAGAAAAATTTCCTAACCTTAATATAACAAGCGTTATTTAATTTAACCTAATCCAACTTAATATATTTTAATAAACAAACACAATGAAATATATATTTTTCGATAGGTTCAGAATGATATTTGCGAAATTACTGCATACACAAATTTTCGCTTGCCTTATTCGGCAAGAAGAGCGTTGCTATTTAAGCCAAAATCGCAAGTTTTACCTGTTCGGCACGACATACACACACACAATATATATATATATATATATATATATATATATATATATATATATATATATATATATATATATATATATATATATATATATATATTAATTAAATATAGGGGGTGATAGGAGAAAATTCTCAAACAGCGTCAGGGAGAACCTTGAGTTTTCCCTGAAGCAAGTTTATTCTTTTCTCTGAGGATGAGGGTTCCTATAATAGCTCTAGAAGTGGTACCCTATATATATATATATATATATATATATATATATATATATATATATATATATATATATATATATATATATATATATATAATATGCAGAGCAATGAGTAGATACATGTTGATGCTGTAGGTCATTCGCACTGCAATATAAAAAACGCTTGGATTTTCAGACTTGTGTTGGTTACAAGTACTTTTGTCAGTTTGCCATATACACGGATGAGGATCAAAGTTTATATTAAATATGCTGTCTGTCTTATGGCAACTTTCTTTAACACTGTGTGAATGATTTACTAATATGGAGATGGACAGTATAATAACCTACATGATATGCAAGGTATCATAGTTGTAAAAAAGTGCCTTTTTGGTAGGGCAAATAACGGACGTTTGCTTGTAACTTATAAAATACTGTTTTGTAGATATGCAAATGCCTAAATGTAGATATTCAATGCCCAGGAACTAGTTCCTAAGCATTTTATGAATCTACATGCTCTTGCATACCACAGGATTGGTATGAGGTGTACGGTAAACCAGCCACTGCCATTCAAAGGAAGGTTATGACGAGCGCAGTGAACCGCTGCCTTCGACAGGATGGATATGGAAAGTACAATAATTTAGCCACTTCCGTCCACAGGATAGATACGAGGTGCATAATAAATTAGCCACTACCGTTCACAGGATGAATATAGGGTTCGCAAATTAGGTGTTACCATCCTGTGGATGGATAAAGAATGAACATTAAATTAGCCTCTATCTTTGACTCTTGGATATAATTTGATAATGAAACGTCCCGTCTACTTAAAATAAAAATATGAGTAATATAAAATATAAAAAAGTATCAACAAATTCGATAATAAAAATTATATAAGTGAAACTATTATTTACCCTATTAATAACTAACAAAGGTAGATAAATATAAAAATAGAGAAAGAATTAGAGTTAAATAGGGCTCTAGGCAGGACAGTAAATTCACTTGTGTTTATATACACTGAGAGGTGAATGCATCTGTCAATAAACCCAAAATTTTCTCTCTCTTAGTGTATATACACAAAGAAGTGCCTATTTTTCAATGCTTATACATGGAAAGGTGTACGTTCTCATTGTATATCCACTGTAACTATTTTAATCCCTGCTTTAGTGATTAAAGTAATCTTGACTGGTGGTGAACAGGTTACAGGTAGCCCTAATAATCCCTTGCGTAGTCGACAGTCTTCAACCTACAATGACTCAACCATCACTCGTATATTTACACTATCATGGCTATTCATAGAAAAAAAGCAGTAAACAATACTGCTATAGAAATGGAAAGAATTACAATTAAAACAGAAACCAAAAAAAGGGCTCTGAGCAGGACGACAAATTCACTCGCACATTCACACTATCATGAATTTTCATTGTGAAAAAACTCACGTAGCGAGGCCGGCTCCATAATGCCGGAAGCGGCCACAATTAGCCTTCATTTATCTTGTAAATAAACAGCTGTCATTAAAGCCTTGCAGGCAAAATAAATTCTGGGATAATTCCACGTTAAGGGAGAACAATAATGATAACAGCCAGTTTAGAGACATTAATTACAGCAGAGGTGTTTCAAATAACTACGATAAGTCTATGAGAAGACATAAAAGAGAAGGGTTAATTGAGAATAGAGATGATAACAGCCAGTTCAGAGGACATTAATAACAGGGAGGTGTTTTAGGTAACTACAATAAGTCTATGCAACTTGCCAACAGTTCAAGGAACAGCTATCGAAAATTGTCTACTGTCTGGAAAACCTCCCAGCCTCATCCTCAGACATCTTGCTGCATGGTGACTTCAATCTAAGACATACAAAATGGAAGAATGTAGCAAATAATGTTGTAGCAGAAATAATCCCTAGAGACAGCCTAGATGAAAAATCACACACACATGAGCTGATGAATTTCTGCAATAAACACACCCTAAATCAGCAGATAGTGGAGCCAACAAGACTGGAGAACACACTTGATCTTATTTTCACAAATAATGAAGACCTGATAAGAAACATAACAATATCAATAACAGCTTATTCTGATCACAATCTAATCGAAGTCCAGACTTGCATGCATAGGAGTCCTGATCAGCAAAATGCATACAGCTATGAGGGTACCTTCACCATATTTAACTTTAACAACAAGAACATCAACTGGCACCAAGTAAACAACATGGACCCTAACCAGTGCCTTGAACAGGTCAACTTTCTGAAAGCTGACGAATGTTCAAGGCATATTCTCCTAAGAAAAAGAGAAGAGAAGTAAACTGGAAACAGAGACGCTCCCTCTACAGGAGAAAGCGAAGGATCACTGAGCTCTTCAAGAACGCTAGATTATCTGGAACACGTAAGGAAGCGCTAACCAGGGAAGTGAAAAATATTGAGCTTAAGTTAAAGGACTCATACAGGATCTAGGAGAGACAAGAGGAGCTAGAAGCATTTAGTGAAATTGAAAGAAATTCGAAATATTTCTTTTCATATATAAAAAATAAGGCAAAACCCACAAGATAAGATGGAGCATACACAGATGACAACAAAAAAAATAAGTGAGATACTAAAATCTCAATATGACACTGTGTTCAGCGAGCCATTAATGAGTCTAAAGATAGACAATCCAAACAATTTTTTCGTGAATGAGCCTCAAAGCCCTGTCAATGTATGCCAAATTTCTGACATAACACTAACTCAACTAGACTTTTAGAAAGCCATTGACAAAATGCCCAAGCACTCAGCCCCACGCCCAGACTCGTGGAACTCTGTATTCATTAAGAACTGGACGAAACCCCTCTCACGAGCCCTAAGTATGCTATGGAGAAGGAGCATATACACAGGCGAGATTCCACAGTCACTAAAAACAATGGATATAGCCCCACTCCATAAAGGTGGCAGCAAAGCAGTAGCTAAGAACTATCGACCAAGAAGCAAGATTGCAAAACCACAATGGACTCCCAACAATTGCACAATCCAGGGCAACACGGGTTCAGAGCAGGTCGCTCCTACCTCTCGCAACTACTGGACCACTATAATATGGTCTTGGATGCACTGGAAAACCAACAAAATGCAGATGAAGTATACACAGATTTTGCAAAAGCCTTTGACAAGTGCGATCATGTTGTAATAGCACACAAAATGCGTGCTAAAGGGATAAGTGGCAAAGTGAGTAGATGGATCTTCAACTTTCTAACCAGTCGAACACAAATAGTGGTAAACAGAGTTAAATCGGAAGCTGCCATAGTAAAGGACTCTGTTCCACAAGGCACAGTACTCACCCCTATCCTGTTCCTCATCCTCATATCAGACGTAGAGATGTAAACCATAGCACCGTATCATCCTTTGCAGACGATACTAGGATCTGCACGAGTGTCATCAATTGAGGACACGGCAAATTTCCAAGAAGATATAAACCAAGTTTTCCAATGGACAACGGAAAACAATATGATGTTCAATGAAGAGAAATTCCAAATACTCCGTTATGGGAAATTGGAGCAAATAATAGCTAGAACTGAGTATACTACAAACTCTAATCATATAATAGAACGAAAAAGTAATGTGAAGGACCTGAGAGTGGTAATGTCTGAGGATCTCACTTTCAAGGATCACAACAGTGCCACTATCACAACTGTAAGTAAAATAATAGGATGGATAATGAGAACATTTAAGACAAGAGATGCCAAGCCAATGATGATCCTTTCTAAATCACTTGTCCTCTCTAGGCTGGAATACTGCTGTACATTGACGTCTCCATTCAAGGCAGGTAAAAATGAAGATCTGGAGAATGTACAGAGAACCTTTACTGTACATATAAGTTCCATCAAACACCTTAACTACTAGAAACACTTGGAAGCGCTTGATTTGTACTCACTGGAGCGCAGGCGAGAGAGATACAACAATCTACACCTGGAAAATCCTAGAGAGACTGGTCCCTAATCTGCACAAAGAAATCACTCTCCACGAAAGCAAAAGACTTGCCAGGCGATGCAACATACCCCCAATGAAAAGTAGGGGCGCCATTAGTACACTATGAGAAAACTCAATAAGAGTCCGGGGCGCAAGACTGTTCAACAGCCTCCCACTAGCCATAAGGGAACTTACCAACAGATCCCTGGTTGTCTTCAAAAGAGAGCTGGACAGATACCTAAAGTCAGTGCCGGCCTCGTTGATCAGGCCCTGATCCACCGGAATGCCTGGTCATTGACCGGGGAGGGGGGGCGTTGATCCCCAGAATACCCTCCAGGTAGACTCTAGGTAGGTAGGGTAAGCTTCTGTTCAAACAACATTTAGCCCGAGGGAACCATAAAGTGTGTGTGTGTGTGTGTGTGTGTGTGTGTGTGTGTGTGTACTCACCTAATTGTGGTTGCAGGGGTCGAGACTCAGCTCCTGGCCCCGCCTCTCACTGATCGCTACTGGGTCCTCTCTCTCTCTGCTTCCTGAGCTTTGTCATACCTCTTCTTAAAACTATGTATGGTTCCTGCCTCCACTACTTCACTTGCTGACAACTCTATGACTGAAGAAATACTTCCTAACGTCCCTGTGACTCGTCTGAGTCTTCAGCTTCCAGTTGTGACCCCTTGTCCCTGTGTCCCCTCTCTGGAACATCCTATCTCTGTCCACCTTGTCTATTCCCCGCAGTATCTTGTATGTCGTTATCATGTCTCCCCTGACCCTTCTGTCCTCCAGTGTCGTCAGTCCGATTTCCCTTAACCTTTCCTCGTACGACATTCCCTTGAGCTCTGTGACTAGCCTTGTTGCAAACCTTTGTACTTTCTCTAACTTCTTGACGTGCTTGACCAGGTGTGGGTTCCAGACTGGTGCTGCATACTCCAGTATGGGCCTAACATACATAGTGTACAGTGTCTTGAACGATTCCTTATTAAGGTATCGGAACGCTATTCTCAGGTTTGCCAGGCGCCCCTATGCTGCAGCAGTTATTTGGTTGTGTGCCTCCGGTGATGTGCTCGGTGTTATGGTCACCCCAAGGTCTTTCTCCCTGAGTGAGGTCTGTAGTCTTTGTCCACCTAGCTTATACTCTGTCTGCGGTCTTCTTTGCCCCTCCCCAATCTTCATGACTTTGCATTTGGCTGGATTGAATTCGAGAAGCCAGTTACTGGACCACATGTCCAGCCTGTCCAGGTCTCTTTGCAGTCCTGCCTCATCCTCGTCCGATTTAATTCTTCTCATCAACTTCACGTCATCTGCGAACAGGGACACTTGAGAGTCTATTCCTTCCATCATGTCGTTCACATATATCAAAAATAGCACTGGTCCTAGAACTGACCCCTGTGGGACCCCGCTCGTAACAGGCGCCCACTGTGATACCTCTTCACGTACCATGACTCGTTGCTGCCTCCCTGTCAGGTATTCCCTTATCCATTGCAGTGCCCTCCCTTTTACATGTGCCTGATCCTCCAGCTTCTGCACTAATCTCTTGTGGGGAACTGTGTCAAAGGCCTTCCTGCAGTCTATGAAAACGCAATCTACCCACCCCTCTCTCTCGTGTCTTACTTCTGTTGTCTTGTCATAAAACTCCAGGAGGTTTGTGATACAAGATTTGCCTTCCATGAACCCATGCTGGTTTTCATTTATAATCTTGTTCCTTTCCAGGTGTTCGACCACTCTCCTGATAATCTTCTCCATGACTTTGCACACAATACATGTCAGACACAGGTCTGTAGTTTAGTGCCTCGTTTGTTTCCTTTCTTAAATATGGGGACTACATTAGCTGTCTTCCATTTCTCAGGTAGTTGCCCAGTTTCAAGGAATGTGTTGAAGATTGTGGTTAGAGGCACGCACAGCATCTCTGCTCCTTCTCTAAGGACCCATGGGGAGATGTCCGGTCCCATCGCCTTTGAGGTGTCAAGGTCACTTAAGAGCTTCTTCACCTCCTCCTCAGTTGTTCGTATGTCATCCAACACTTGTTGGTATATTCCCTCTTGATGTTCCCTTCTGTGCTGTCTTCCCACAGCCCTTCCTGTCTCTACTGTAAGAACTTCCTTAAATCTCCTGTTCAGCTCCTCACATACCTCCTGATCATTTCTTGTGAGTTCTCCACCTTCTCTCCTTAATCTGATCACCTGGTCTTTGACTGTTGTCTTCCTCCTGATGTGGCTATACAACAGTTTCGGGTCAGTCTTGATTCTCGATGCTATGTCATTTTCATACTGTCGCTGGGCCTCCCTCCTTGCCTGTGCATACTCATTCCTGGCTCTGCGACTGGTCTCCCTATTTTCGTGTGTTCTCTGCCTTCTGTACTTTTTCCATTCTCTATTGCACTTTGTTTTTGCCTCCTTACACCGTCGGGTAAACCAGGGGCTCGTTTTGGTCTTCCCGTTGTTACTGTTGCCCTTGGGAATAAACCTTTCCACTGCCTCCTTGCATTTTGTTGTTACGTATTCCATCATTTCATTTACTGGCTTTCCTGCCAGTTCTCTGTCCCACTGGACCTCCCGCAGAAAGTTCTTCAACCCTATGTAGTCCCCTCTTTTATAGTCAGGCTTTTCCCATTCAACTCCTGTTATTCTCTCCACTTGCAGCTCTACTATGTATTCAAAGCACAGAACCACGTGGTCGCTAGCTCCTAGGGGACTCTCATACTTGATGTCCTCAATGTCTGAGCTGCCCAGGGTGAACACAAGGTCCAATCTTGCTGGTTCATCCTCCCCTCTCACTCTGGTAGTGTCCTTAACATGTTGGTGCATGAGGTTTTCCAGCACCACGTCCAACATCCTGGCTCTCCATGTTTTGGGACCCCCATGTGACTCTAGGTTTTCCCAGTCAATCTCCCTGTGGTTGAAATCCCCCATAACCAGCAACTTTGCTCTGCTGGAATGAGCTCTTCTTGCCACCTCAGCAAGTGTGTCCACCATTGCTCTGTTGCTCTCTTCATATTCCTCTCTTGGCCTCCTGCAGTTCTGTGGTGGATTATACATCACTGCAATGACCACTTCGTGTTCCCCAGACTGAAGTGTACCTGCTATGTAGTCTCTTTCTCCCGTCTCATCTATGCCTTCCATTTTCTCGAATTTCCATCTGTTTTTTACGAGCAGAGCAACCCCACCTCCCCCCCTGCCCCTTCTATCTTTCCTCATGATCTGGTATCCTGGTGGGAAGATTGCATCTGTTATTGTCTCTGTGAGTTTTGTTTCTGTAACTGCTATGATGTCTGGGGACTTCTCATTGATTCTTTCTTGCCATTCCTCATGTTTATTCGTTAATCCATCTGCATTTGTGTACCAAACCTTCAACTTCTGTTCTAATACTGTAACTGTGGTGCGGGGGGTGGAAACAGAGGGATCGGTATGTGATGGTTTGGATTGTTCAGTTGCCTTGGGGGTGTCGTGGCTGGAGTCCTTCTGCAGGTGTTTCTGGGGGGTGTGCTTGTCCTTCCATTTGATCCTGGGTTATTCTGCTCTCCTTTTTCATTTCCTCCCATTTCTCCTTTCGTTTTTGAACTCTCTCTTTCATCGTCTTCCTTTCGTCCTGTGTTCTGTCTCGATCGAGGTACACACTCCGGAACTCCTGCTTGCCTTTCAGCCGTGCTTTCTCCTGCAGGATGTGTGTGTGTGTGTGTGTGTGTGTGTCCACCTGTGAGGGTGCGTTTCAACTCCTCCAAACGTGATAAGTAAATTTTAAGTGATTTGTTTCGATACTGCCATAAAACGTGGAAAATAATGAGGACGTGGATAAAAAAAAACATTTTTTTATCTCACCTTGGGGACATGTGTACAGGTCTCCGTGTGTACAAGTGGTCCCTGTGTGTACAGCTTATCTCCGTGTGTACAAGTGGTCCCTGTGTGTACAGCTTATCCCCGTGTGTACAAGTGGTCCCTGTGTGTACAGCTTATCCCCGTGTGTACAGCTTATCCCTGTGTGTGTGCAAGTGGTCCCGTGTGTGTGTGCAGGTGTGTACATCTGGTGTCTTTGTACATCTGTGTCTCTTCGTGCACATTTGGTCTCTGTGTACATCTGGTCTGTCATTTGTATATGCATCTGGTTTTGCATTGTGTACATCTGGTCTCAGCGCGTGCATCTGGTCTCAGCGCGTGCATCTGGTCTCAGGGTGTGCAACTGGTCTCAGCGCGTGCATCTGTTTTCAGCGCGTGCATCTGGTCTCAGTGTGTGCATCTGGTCTCCTTGTGTACATCTGGTCTCCTTGTGTACAACTGGTCTCCTTGTGTACAACTGGTCTCCTTGCGTACACCTTGTCTCTGTGTATACATGTGGTCTCCGTATGTACATCTGGTCTCCGTAAGTACATCTGGTCTCCGCAAGTACATCTGGTCTCTTTATGCACATCTGGTCTCCGTATGTACATCTGGTCTCCATATGTACATTTGGATTCCAAACGCGCAAAAACAAAATTTGTAAATAGGCTCTGTAGCAGTGGTCATTGGGCACCCACACGTGCGAAGACTCGCGAATCTTGTTCAAGATACATTACACAAGTGTTTAAAATTGGAAGCCGATCGAATAAGATGTTCTCGAGAAATTAAAACGAAAATTTTTGAGAGAGAAAACGATAATTTATGAGAAAGAAAACGAAAATTTGTGAGAAATGTTCAAAAAATAGGCAGGTTTTCCCTCGTTAAACTTAGAAAAACCATAAAACCTCAGATTTTTATTGTCTTGCAGAATTATTTTCTTATTTACATTCTCTTTAAAACTGTCTACAATTCCGCAAAGAAAAATATTTGATTTTGATTTTTTTATAAGTACAATTTGATAAAATTGGGGGGAAAAAAAATGGCCACTTGGCGTACCACACTGCCCAAAATACCAAAGATATTTCCAGTTAAGTTTCTTCGGTATTTATATTTCAAAAATGATCAGGAGAAGCAAGTCTCCACTTGGCAAATTAACATTTACAGAGTTTAGAGTGAGTTACGAATTGTGTTTTAATAAAACCCACCAATGGTAAAAGTTTGAAGCTGACCAGAAAAGGCATTCTCCGGTAATTGATCTTATTCCAACGATACTCGCTTTCCTTTTCTTTTATTTATTTTTTTTAGGGGGGGGAGGAGGGTTTTGAGTTTGAGTTAAACCGAAACTGTTTTAACGTGACATAAGGGGAATAAAATAAAATTCACATAATTTTAGACATCAAATGTTTAAGTCCACACACATGAACTTCACTCTCCGTCCTTGTCGAATTTTGTACCACCTACATTTTTTTTTTTTTTTTGAACATTTGAATTTCCTCCACTGAGGGTCTGGAAGTTATTCCAGCGTTTACCAGGACCTCGCTCATAGAGGTCATGAACATGCCAGTTGTTCCAGGAATTTGATCCTCGTTACTGTTCACAAGTGTTCACAAGTTCTCGAGCTGTGAGGAAAATAAAATAAAGTTGGAGGAAGCAAAAATATTCAAGCAATCTCTTGACAGTACTCCTTCGGGGATACCAAATAATAATAATAATAATAATAATAATAATAATAATAATAATAATAATAACAGCAATAATAATAGTAATAATAATCAATCATAATATTATGAAGATGATGATGATGATTAATAATAATGATGATAAAGAGAAATATAAACATTAAATAAATTGTTCTATTAATGTAATCATCATTCCCTGCCTTCTCCTACCCCCCCCCCACAACTGAGGCCGCCGTTTACAAAACATTACATACAAATAACCACCGCTCTTAGGCCTATAGGCTCTCCTTAATACAAATTCCGTTTTCCTTAATTTGTCTCAGGCGAGCCGCACAAATTCCATATCTATCTTCGTCTGTCCTTCTTCTCTCCCCTCTCCTCTACCCACCCTTCTCCATCTCCTTTAACCCCCCTCTCCCCCTCCCAACTCCCCTCTCTTCCACCTCCCCCTTTCCCACCTTCCTGTGACTCCTTTCTCTCTTCCACCTCTTTATTTTCTCCTCTCACTCTCCCACCTTCCTCTTCCACTTCTGTTCTCCCGTTTCGCCACCTCTCTTCTCTCTGCCACCTCCTCTATCCCAAATTTTGTCTAATTTTCTCTTTCCCTTTCCCTTCTTCCCTCCCCCACCTTTCCTTTTCACTATAACCTATTCTCTCCCTCACTTTCCATCCATCCTTCTTTCCTTCGCGACTTTCTTCCTTCCTTCCATTCTTTCTCGTTCCCTTCTCATTTCTCATTTGTTATTTCTTGACTCAAAATATTTATCTCTCTGTCTCGCCCCATTCCTTCTGTTTCACTCTTCCTCTTTACCCCTAACTTACTTCCCATTTCCCTCTCCGCTCACTCCTTCCCCGTTCTTCCCCTCGCTGATATTCTCTCTCTCTCTCTCTTTTTTTTTTTTTACACATGGTTTGACAAGGTTAAGGATCCCTAGCTTTATTGACAAGCTATTTACAGGTTAAGGATTCCTAACTTTATTGGCAAGCTAAGAGCTGTTACCTACATCAGCTCATTTGAAAGCATTTTTATTGTTAAGAGACATACAAGTAGGGAACAGGATGAA
The DNA here is from genome assembly GCF_038502225.1 of Cherax quadricarinatus. Classification (NCBI taxonomy): domain Eukaryota; kingdom Metazoa; phylum Arthropoda; class Malacostraca; order Decapoda; family Parastacidae; genus Cherax; species Cherax quadricarinatus. The sequence goes on from NC_091308.1 coordinate 32,333,470, forward strand.
GTTGGAGCCATCTGTGGGCCAGCATTTTCATTTGATCAACTGACTTTATCTCGTTGACATCATTATGCTGTACGAATGTGTTCCATACTCGAGTCATCCTGGGTATGTATGATCTCAGATGGAGTGATGTTCTGGAGTAGGGTACAGCCAGAGTGAAGTTGCTGCTTTCTGCCCGTCTTGTGGCATAAAAGCTTGTTTCACGCTGTCCTCGAAGTGGATTCAAGTGTGGTACTTTGACAATATTGGCCTTATATTGGCTTTCCCCCCCCCTTTCCTTTACTTGTCTTGTTCCTCGCCCTTAGCCTTTGTCTTGTTCAAAATTTCTATTATCTACCTTTTCTTTATTTTTCTCCTAACCTTTTCTTATCCATACCTCCTATCTACCTCCCTAGCTTCTTTGTCCTCCCTTGACTCTCCTCTTTCTCTCCCTCCCTTCCACCCTCCTTGTTTCCTCTCCCTCCTTCGCTTGCCTCTTCTATGTCGTATCGTCTCCTCTTTCCTTTCCAGGACGGATATCTTAATTCTGATGAAGGGCTCTTGATCCAGGAGTTTGGGATTACGCCCTTCCGTCCCTCCCATTAAAGCTGATTACCTCCCTAATACGGGTTTAGCGGGTGTCTAGTTGTTTTCCTTCCTAGTTCCTTTTCGTCCTTACTGGTTTCTTTTCTTCCTTTCTAGTTCCTCTTCTTCCTTTCCAGTTCCTCTTCTTCATTTCTAGTTCCTCTTTTTCCTTTCTAGTTCCTCTTTCTTCCTTCCTTAATTTCTAGTTCTTTTTCTTTCTCCCTATCCAGTTCCTGTTCCTCGTTTCTTCCAATATAGTTCCTCGTTTTCCATTTTTCCTATCTAGTTCCTCTTCCTGCTTACTTCCTATCTAGTACCTCTTCCTTCTTACTGTCTATCTAGTTCCTCTTTCTCGTTCCTTTCTGTCTAGTACCATTTCTTTTCTTCCTATCTACTTCTTCCTCCTAGTTCCTATCTGGCTCCTTTTCATCCTGTCTTCTTATCTAGTTCTTTCTTTCTATTTTCCTATCAATTTCCACTTCTTTTTTTTCCTATGTAGTTTCTTTTCTTCTCTAATTCCTCTTCCTTTGTTCATGTCTAGTTTCTCTTCATAATTCATTCCTATCTAGTTCCTCTTCGCTTTTCTTCCTGTCCTACTTTATTCCTATTTGTTCCTCTTTTTCCTTACTTATCTAGTTCGTCTTACTCTCTTCCTATCCAGTTCTCTTCCTCCTTACTATCTAGTTTTCTTCTCTTCCTATCTAGTTCTTCCTCTTTGCTTCCAATTTAGTCCCTGTTCCCTCTACATTCCCTAATCTTCCTTCTTGTCAACCCTGCTCCTATAACTTCCTTCTCTTCTTAATTTTTTCCCCTACCCTTCGTTCTCATTGTCCTTTTCCTCTCCCCTTTGTTTATTCTCATTGGCCTCTTTCTCTCCCCATTTTCCAATCCCATTTGTTCTAATTGATTTCTTTCTCTTCCTCTTTCCAATACTCTTTCCTTCTGATTGACCCTTTCTTCGCCCTGTTTCCTCCCCATCCCTAACCGTCCCCTTTCCCCTCATTCCTCCACATCCCCTCACTTCCCCTCCCGAGAGCAGAGCACCACACTGTCTGGTTCCTATGGCAGTCGTCTCTCTTTTGATACCATAAAACATATCTCAAAAAGATATGGACGCTGTTTTTTTTTCACTAGATTTCGTTCTCAGTTATGTGCACTTGGTCTGATTTTTGTTTTGAAACCGAATGAATTTTATAACGGAAGTGGTTAGTTTGTTATGCTACCCATCTCAATAAAGATGGTAGTGGCTAATTTATTTTGATATCCATGGTAATCTAGAGGATGGTAGCAGCTAGTTTACTGAGTTACCTATGGTAATGCAGAGGATGGCAGTGGCTAGTTTATTGTATTACACATTTTAATTCAAAATAATGGTTAGTAGCTAGTTTACTGTCTTGCCGGTTTTAATGGTAATGGCTACCTACCCTGGAGTCTACCTGGAGAGTATTCCAGGGATCAACCCCCCCCCCCGCGGCCCTGTCCGTCACTAGCTTGTCTTGATCGACATATCCATCATGTGGACAGTAGTGGCTACTTCATCGTGCACCCCATATCCATCCTGTGGATGGCAGAGCAAGAGAATTTTCTGCTGCGTGGAAAATGCATAAATTAATAAAGGAAGGAGGAAATTCGGGACAAAAGAGTGCAATAATATTTAAAAGAGACATTACATATGCATCAGCCTAATTGTTTTTCCGTTCCTTCCCTAAAAATATTCTAGACGCGCACACAACTGTAAGTGTTTCTATATGCATACATGTTTATATATATATATATATATATTATATATATATATATATATATATATATATATATATATATATATATACATATATATATATATATATATATATATGTGTGTGTGTGTGTGTGTGTGTGTGTGTGTGTGAGAGAGAGACAGAGAGACAGAGACGGAGACAGAGAGAGAGAGAGACAGAGAGAGACAGAGACAGAGACGGAGACAGACAGAGAGAGAGAGAGAGACAGACAGCGAGAGAGAGAGAGAGAATGATGTAGAAGAATATCTAAGCAGTCTCAGTGAGAAATCTCAATAATTTTTTCTTCCCCCTTGAGGTTATATATGTTCCTTACACTTCCTGGTTTACATGGGCGCTACCCTTGGTCTCACACCTAGAATAATAGAAAATAAACACTCAGATGGGCACAGGAGAGCTCTCTACCATGAACCAACATGTGATATCTCGTAACCACACAACAAAATGGGAAGGCGCTGAGGAAACTCAAAACGAAACATCCGATCAAAAGAAACACTGGAAGCAGCAGTTATAGATCAAATACCTATACTTCAGCATTTCATAAAGGGTAACACCAACTGGATGTAATTACCAGGTTCACATAGAAGTAGTACAGAACATTACATCAGAAACTCACCAGCTACTCTAATCCCTGAGCCTCACTACGAGATGCCTTCAAGTCCAGCCCTCACGACACCAACTAAGACTGACGCCCATCTATCTCGTTACCCAATCGTCACTTTATAAACATGAAGTTTTCTCAGTCTTTGTACTTCTTGCTGATGAGGATCTCAAACCGAGATAGATATACTGGTCAACTATTTAATCGCTTCTGAACGGGCGTCTGTTGAGTCCATTTACTCTTGCTGTCTGTCCTATCAGTGGGCTACAACGACGACAAAAAATAACGTTGGCCGCTAAGGCAACAATGGCGATAAGACGTAAGACGTTAGAACAAAGACGACTGCGACGACGAAGAGGAAGTAAGACAACTGGGGAAAGACGTCAACAATGCAGCTCCGCCGGATGCATGTGCCGGGTGGGAGGCAGCCAGCCAGCCAGCCAGACACGCAGTTTGTCTCTTCTCCGGCCACAATTATGATTAATGCATATCGTCGTGGATTTTTTGTATGTAGATGTTATTTCATGTATTATTATATTATATTAATTATTATTATTATTATTATATTAATTAAACATACTTATTGTGCTTTATAGTCAGAACATAGCTAATTCGGCAACGATCGTTTTGCTGAATATTTCGACCTTACTTTCATACTTTTATTTTTGTTAAAATGCAAAAAAAAATTGGTTGGAATGTCACAAAATTAATGTATTTATAATATACACTTACTGTAATATTAACTGATGTTACGCTGATTTAAATTATTTTACAAATGATTATGCTGTATTACGACACTTCTAGCAAAGTTTAACAAATTTCCTGCAAAATTAAGATTTCTTTACTATATTTGTTTTCACGAATGTTTTTCATTCAAGAAAAAAATATACAGAGGAATACAGTATAAATAAATGTAACACCGGTGGGAAGTCCTACCCGAGGCTGTGTAAATCCGTGCGCTACCACTGTCCTGTGGTTGGTACAGCAAAAGAGAGGAACCCACAATGGGTAATATCAGGAGTAATTTGAAGGAATACTGCAGGAGGCCTCTTAGCTCATGCTAAGACTGGTCCAGTTCACACCCAGCCACACCCACCAACGTCAACTGCAAGCTGAGGGTTTTGTACACGCATGAACACCAGTGGTGAGTTTCTTGTCTGTCATCATTATAGTCTGGATTTAGATCACTGGCAAATAAAAACAAATGCATATGCCTATCCTCAGGTTTGATTTTTGTCTGGGTTTATGTGAATTAAGTCACAGTCGTTCATTACGATTTTTCTGAATAAATTAATTTTGGCAGTCATACTTCTACATGAAGTCTGTCGTGAAGCAAGCTTCCAAGTACCTAGTGAATAAAGTAAATTCTACGTGTGTCAGTAACAGCTGCTTTAGTTTCAGGGACCACAAATACAAGCAGTGTTTTAGGATGGCTAGAGGCTCACCCATTAGTGCCAAATGTTCCATATATTTAGATACATGGACCATTAGGAAACCAAGCATCAGACTTCCCATCCACAGTAACATAACACGATTATGTAACATGGATGACACTTTGGTGAGTTATCCTGGAAGACTCGACCTCAGCACAGTGGTATAAAAAAATCAGCAATCCATTAGATTAACGGTAGAAAAGAGGAACAGCAAACCCGAATACAGGGATTAAATACTTATCTAATAACACAAAGAGTAAGAGATAAGTCGCTATCGTATTCTTCCTCAGAGTCACTGGAGCCGTAGCCGCGTTCCTCAAAGAGGAATATAACGTTTTCCACTGCATCAGTTTCCGCCACACTTCATCTCAGAACGCAGGAGACCTGCGTGCCCACCGCGTCTTCAGCGTGGTCCCTGGAGAACCGTCACTAACAAGTCATGTTGTGCTCCAGGCACATACCTGGAAGGTTTCCCGGGGGGTCAACGCCCCCGGTGCCCGGTCCATGACCAAGCAGCTTTTAATGGTTTCCGATGCCATCTTTTTTAATAATCTGCTCAATATTAGTATATCTTATCACACTTAAATTCAGGATATCTAAATTTAATTCGTTTAAAACCCTTAAGTGTAGGAAGGACAGAGAAAGAAAGAGGGAGAGGGAGAAGGAGAGAGAGGGAGAGGAGAGGAGAGAGAGGGAGAGGGAGAGGGAAGGAGAGAGAGAGAGAGAATGAAAGAGAGAGAGAGAGAGAGAATGAAAGAGAGAGAGAGAATGAAAGAGAGAAAGAGAGAGGAAGGGAGAAAATGGTGGGGGGTTATTAAGTAGACCTACTTACCCATGTAAACCACTCCTGTTTAAGTGTTAACTTAAAAACATAAGATTAGAGAAAGACTGCAGTAGCCCTACTGATTTTAATGATGATACTTAGTAAATGACCCAAAACCTACATCTAAATTCCCTATTATAATTATTATTAGTAGAAGTATTAATTATTACTATTATTATTGCTAGTAGTAGTATTTATTATATTTAATAGTATTTAGTATAAATAACAGGACAACTAGCTCCTGGGTAATAAGTTTCATCCAAGGGAGAAGAGTAGCAGAGCTCCAGTTCTCTGGATGAGGATCCCTTACCTACTAACAAGGCACCGTCGTCACCTTGAAGGACACTAATGCCTTAAGAAAAACGTTCCTACGTGCCAGCACTTTAAAAACCTGACACCACCAGACAAACCCATATGACCTAACTAAAAAGCAACACACTGAATGTATTACAAGTAGCCCAACCTGATTAAAACCCTAGACGAAATAAAACCCACATGAACTTAAACAAAAAACACACGAACCGACTAAAAACGCCCACAAACTGAATAAAAACCAACACGAGATCAGTAAAAAGCAACACGACTTGGCTAAAAACCAACACGACCTGGCGAAAAACCAACATAACTTGGATAAAAATCAAAACCAAGACGACCTGACTAAAAACCAAGACGACCTGATTGAAGACCAACACGACCTGGCTAAAAGCCAACACAACCTGGCTAAAAACCAAAACCAGCACAAAGTGAATAAAAACCAACACAACCTGAATAAATCCAACACGACCTGACTGAAACACAACCTGACTAAAAACCAAAACCAACAAGACCTAGCTAAAAACCAACACGACCCGGATTAAAACCAACACGACTTTCCTAAAAACCAACACGACCCGGATTAAAACCAACATGCCTTGGCTAAAAATCCAACACGATCCAACTAAAAACCAACAGGACCTGACTAAAAACCACCACGACCTGACTAAAAACCAGCACAACCTGAATAAAAAAACATGAAATGGAACTTCCCGCACAGGACAATTAATTCTATATATGAAGGGACATAGTCGAGTAGTGCATACTTCATCATCCAGCTTCCTCTCTCCCTTCCTCTCTCTCTCTCTCTCTCTCTCTCTCTCTCTCTGCTACTGTTACCTAGGATGAACAACGGAAGAGTTATCAGGGATGAATAATACAAGGGTGACCAAAGATGAATAATACAAGGGTGACCTAGGATGAATAATACAAGGGTGACCTAGGATGAATAATACATGAGTGACCTAGGATGAATAATACAAGGGTGACCTAGGATGAATAATACAAGAGTGACCTAGAATGATTAATACAAGGGTGACCTAGGATGAATAATACAAGAGTGACCTAGGATGAATAATACAAGAGTGACTACGATGAATAATACAAGGGTGGCCTAGGATGAATAATACAAGGGTGACCTAGGATGAATAATACAAGGGTGACCTAGGATGAATAATACAAGAGTGACTAGGATGAATAATACAAGGGTGACTAGGATGAATAATACAAGGGTGACCTAGGATGAATAATACAAGGGTGACCTAGGATGAATAATACAAGGGTGACTAAGGATGAATAATACAAGAGTGACTAGGATGAATAATACAAGGGTGATCTAGGATGAATAATACAAAGGTGACCTAGGATGAATAATACAAGGGTGACCTAGGATGAATAATACAAGAGTGACTACGATGAATAATACAAAGGTGACCTAGGATGAATAATACAAGGGTGACCTAGGATACATAATACAAGGGTGACCTAGGATACATAACACAAGAGTGACTAGGATGAATAATACAAGGGTGACCTAGGATACATAATACAAGGGTGACCTAGGATGAATAATACAAGGGTGACCTAGGATGAATAACACAAGAGTGACTAGGATGAATAATAGAAGGGTGACCTAGGATGAATAATAGAAGGGTGACCTAGGATGAATAATACAAGGGTGACCTAGGATAAATAATCCAAGACTAGGATAAATAATACAAGGGTGACCTAGGATGAATAATAGAAGGGTGACCTAGGATGAATAATACAAGGGTGACCTAGGATGAATAATAGAAGGGTGACCTAGGATGAATAATACAAGGGTGACCTAGGATGAATAATACAAGGGTGACCTAGGGTGAATAATACAAGGGTGACCTAGGATGAATAATAGAAGGGTGACCTAGGATGAAAAATACAAGGGTGACCTAGGGTGACCTAGGATGAATAATACAAGGGTGACCTAGGGTGAATAATACAAGGGTGACCTAGGATGAATAATAGAAGGGTGACCTAGGATGAATAATACAAGGGTGACCTAGGATAAATAATACAAGAGTGACTAGGATAAATAATAGAAGGGTGACCTAGGATGAATAATAGAAGGGTGACCTAGGATGAATAATACAAGGGTGACCTAGGATGAATAATACAAAAGTGAACTACGATGAAAAATATCAGGGTGAAAAATGATGAACAAGCGGAAACAAAGCTTAATAATTAATTATATTGAAGAAACACAGGAAGGAATAAAATATAATCTCAAAACTGATTTAATCTATTTCGTATAGGTTAAGGTGTGTTTTTACTCATTAACATAAACATTCATTATAATAAATCTAAAGTGGTTAGGTCATTTAAACAAAAATTATTGATAACACATGTACCCATACATAGCTTTAAAAAGAGGTACGATAAAGCTCTTGAAGCCGGGAGAAAGTGGACCTAGTAGCGACCAGTGAAGAAACAGGACCAGGACTGTGGCTTATCCCTTGCAACTACATATAGGTGAGTACATACGAGTACACACACACACACACACACACACACACACACACACACACACACACACACAAACACACACACACACACACAGTTGGTTAAAGACAAGAAACTGTATTCGAGAGAGAAAGTGACGTGTCAGAAAATTCCTGGCTAGCTAGACTGCCAATTGCCAGCACAAACAGCCTGAATGACTGGGCCATCATCAGCATGTACACTCGGCAGGTAGAGGCGTAGTGCTTAGTACACTCTCTCATCCCTCGAGATGAATATATGAAGAGCTACACCCGTGATGGTCACAGCGCAAAGTGTGGTGTAGGCTCGATCCTCAGTTCGCTGCTAGCGAGACAGAAACCTTACTCTCACACCCAAGTGAGAGGCGCAGTGAATCGTAGCCTCGGATTGAGATAAACCCCATTATATTATACCTTAAATAATTAATATCTATTAAAGGTTACGGGGTCAGCGCCCCCTTGGCCCCTACTCAGACCAAGCCTCCTAAAGGAGAGAGGAAATATTAATGGACTAATGCCTATTAAAAACCAAAGGATGACGAAGATAAAAATGTATTGATCGTAAACACTTGTGTGTATGATTCACTTGTCTTCTTTCATGTTTTGGAGAGAAAGGAAGGAAAGGAGCAGCCGTCCTCTCAGAGTGCGAAACGTTTAACAGACTTCTCTTTCAATTTTATTTGACTGGGTGGTATTTCCGTTAGCGTTAACATGCGTAAAAGGAGAGATTGTCAATTGATTGATGCTGGTGATCGTATATATTGGTAATACCGGGGCTTGGGTGATGGCGGCGGCGGCGGCGGCGGCGGCGGCGGCAGCAGCGGCGGCAGCGGCAGCGGCAGCAGCGGCGGCGGCAGCAGCAGCAGCAGCAGCAGCAGCAGCAGCAGCAGCAGCAGCAGCAGCAGCAGCAGCAGCAGCGGTGGTGGTGGTGGTGGTGGTTTATAAGAGTGGTGACCACGACCCCGGCGTAAGTAGTATTAACTAAAAATGGATGTAATCACAACCATAATGGAATGGACCGGTAAGCCAGCCGAAGGCCTCGGTCAGACTACCGTAAAGCTCCAGCTGTAGGTCATCGTATGACTAAGACCCGTATCAGGAAACACTTGTCTTGTTTCCTGATAAACCTTACCTAACCTAACCCCGACCGACACGGTGATGAAGAAACAAACATTCGCACAGACAAATGATCTTCTCCCATTCCCTTTTCCTTCTCTCTACCCATCTCTACTCTTCGCTTCCCCTCCCCAGACCTCTCAGTCCATTCCTCTCTCCCCTCTCTCCACCCTCTCTATCCCAACATCCCGGACATAAACCCGCAGGGCTGGCCCCAACTTCTTGCAAGACAGGCGACTATTCAACATGATAATAACGCTGACAAGAGCACCAGGCGAGGCTCCATATCTATCATATCACGCCACAAAAGGAAGAGTTTTCCTCTACTAGACTGACAATTTTTGCTGATGTGAGGTTTTGCTGCAATCTGTCAGTGTGGATGTCTGTAGTGGTATGATGCTGAGGCCAGACGGAAGCTGAGAGATGACGGGAAGTGGAGATGGTGGAGAGGTGAGGGAAGAGACGAAGCGGATAGGGGTGGATGAGAGATGGAGAGGAGGCCGAGAAATTAGGGGTAGACTGAGACATGAAAGTATGAATGACTGAGATATGAAGGAGGGGAAGGCTGGGAGACATGAGGTGCCAAAAGAATCAGAGATGAGAGGGCGACGAGAGTGAGGGGAAGATGGGGAGATGAGATGGGGGCTAGGAGATGGTAGGAGGGATGGCTTAAAAATGACAGGAGGGTTAGAATGAGAGATGAGAGAGGGGGAGGTTGGAAAATGAGAGGAGGGAAAGAAGCTGGGAGATGAGAAGAAAGTGGAGGTACCAGATGAGAGTGTGATGCCTGGGAAAGGAGAGGAGGGGAGAGAATGAGAGATGAGAGGAAGGGAAAGAATGGGAGACGAGAGAAGAGGAAGGGGATGCTGGGAGATGAGAGGAAGGCTAGGTTGGGAAGGTTATGATGAAGCCCAGTGACCAGATCTCTCTCCCCCAATCACATGAACACCAACTTCAAGACGATACTGACAAACTAAAGTGATTCAAGACACTCGAAGTCACTGCTACGACCACTCGTCATGTTCACAGAATGTATCTGGCGGTGAAAACCCGAGTGACGTCTACCTCTTATTCCTCTATACATCCTCAATGAGCTGGGGAAATTTAATAAATCATAACATTCCTAGGGATTGGCAGAGAGCGTATATAGTTCCTTTATATAGAGGGAAAGGGAACAAAAGAGACTGTACAAATTATAGGGGAGTCTGTCTACTGAGTATACCGGGTAGTATATGGTAATGTTATTATTGAAAGAATTAGAGGTAAGACAGAGAGCAGGAACGCAGATGAACATGGAGGCATTAGAATAAGTGGGGGATGTGTAGATCAAGTGTTTACATTGAAGCATATAATTGAACAAAATTTAGATAAAGATAGGGAATTTTTCATTGCATTTATGGATTTAGAATGTCACCATCGTTGTTTAACATATTTATAGATGGAGTTGTAAATGAAGTAAAAGTTAGGATGTTGGGTAGAGGGGTGGGATTAAATTGTGGGGAATCAAATACAGAACGGGAGATGACAGTTACTTTTTCCTGATGATACTGTACTTTTGGGAGAGTCTAAAGAGAAGTTGCAAAGGTTAGTGGACAAGTTTGGGAAGATGTGTAAAGGAAGTTGAACATAGATAAGAGTAAGGCGATAAGGGTATCAAACGAGTTAGGTAAAGAAAAATTGGATATCAAGTTCGAGGAAGGCAGTAGATGGGTTTAAGGAGGAGGATGTTAACCACAGAATTGAAGGAAAAAAGGTAAATGGTACATTGAGGTATTTGTGGAGACAAAAAACGTTATCCATGGAGGCAAAGACGGGAATTTACGAGTGTGTAGTGGTACCAACAGTCTTATATGGATGTGAAGCATGGGTTGTAAATGATGCAGCTAGGAGGAGGCTGGAGGCAATGTGTGGTGTAAATATTCTGAAATGAATTCGTAGTGTGGAAGAGGGGCTGTTGAGGGGGTTTGGTCATTTAGAGAGGATTGAGCAAAATAGGATGACTTGGAGGGTGTATAAATCTGTAGTAGAGGGGAGGAGGGGTAGGAGGATCGGATGGAGGGGTAAAAGAGGTTTTGTGTGCAAGGGGCTTGGACATGCAGCAGGCATTTGTGAGCGTGTTAGATAGGAGTGAATGGACACGAATGGTTTTTTGGGTCACCCTGTCTCGGTGAAAGATGGCTGACGTGTTGAAAAGAAGAGCAATCCTTTTGTTTTTCTGGAGATGGGCGGGGGTGTCTAATCCAACACCAGACCCTTTACCACTACTACTACTACCATTACCACCACTACTACTACTACTACTACCACCACTACTACTACCACCACTACTACTACCACTACCACCAACACAACCACTCCATCCAGCCTTAAAACCATAAAAGACGGTAGCGACGCAGACATAATTCCCTTCCGGTAAATAAAAAAAGTCTGCTTACGCCAAAACTAAACAAATGTGTGTTACTTTTGCAACAAACTTAAGGAAAAAAACACGAATGATTTATTAAACTTTAAATACAAAGCTCAAGATTATTTATTATTATTATTATTCAGCACTTTAAACATATTCCGTTTCTGTCATTACATATAAAAATGATTATAATAATAACCATTAATTTTTAAAGGGGTGAACCGGTAAGCCAGCGGAAGGCCTCGGTCAGATGACTAATAGTTCCAGTGGCGGGTCATCATATGACTAAGACCCGCGTCAGGAAACACTTGTCTTGCTTCCTGACAAACCTTACCTGACCTAAACTGTCATTACATAACAAATTTACGCTATCAGTATCAAGTTGCTACAGTCATCACTAATTCACTCTCCCGTTACACTTATCATAAACACAACGAAGGTAAAACAATTCAGAATTATTTTTCACATTCCGTAATCTATGTCCACAGCATTCAGTGTCATCGGCCAGGAGTGTGAGCAAATTTAAGCGAAAACGTAAATATCTGCACCATATAAAAGGAATGAATTGTAGATCAAATCTAAGATTATAGGGGATAGTTAATTATTCTCTAAACCTAAGAAATTACGTACAGGCAACTTATAAATCACACTTATAAAAATGCGTACGTAGTAACCGTTCTGTAGAACACAAGCAAATGCCTCTTATATTACTTTGATATCTATCACAAGGAGTTCTTCCGTTGTTCTTGAGAGAGGGAGGGAGAGAAGAGTGGTGGAGAGAGGGGAAGAAGGGGGGCAAACGAATGAGAGAGAGAGAGAGAGAGAGAGAGAGAGAGAGAGAGAGAGAGAGAGAGAGAGAGAGAGAGAGAGAGAGAGAGAGAGAGAGAGAGAGAGAGAGACAGACAGAGACAGAGACAGACAGACAGAGACAGAGAGAGAGAGGCGTAACAGCTCTGAGCTTGTAAGGAACTCTTAACCTAACCCTGTAAAACCCTTGTGTAAATATAAAAAAAAAAACAGAGATAGGAACGGGTAAGGAGAGACAGACTGAAGGAGAGATACTGAGTGGAGGGCGGAAGAGGAGAGAGGGATGGAGGGAGGTAAGGTGGGGATGGAGAGCTGGGACGGGGAGTCACATACACTACCTGTTGCTGACCTGAGTTTGATGGGTCAATAACCTGTTAAATGGGGGAGAAAGAGAGGAGGGTAAAGAGAGGGGGAATAAGAGAGAGAGGGGGGGAATAAGAGAGGGAGGGAGGAAAAAGAGTGAGAATGAGAGTGAGAGTGAGAGAAAGAGAGAGAGAGAGAGAGAGAGAGAGAATAATACAACATAAAAATGACGGAACACTGCAGTAGGCTTACTGGCCCATACTAGGCAGTGTCTAAGTGTGTGCACTGCCCTGATATAAATCCAAGATTACTTGGATTTATATCAATAAGTACAAGTAACACGAGTCCAAAAGTTATTTTAGTAAAGCCTCGCTTAGATTATAACTTAGATTATGCAGCTCAGTTTTGATCTTCGTACTTTTCAGAATGGATATAAATGCTTTGGAAAACATTCAGAGAAGGATACCAGAATCCACTGTATAAGGAATAGATTGAGAACCTTGAACCTTCACTCTCCTGAGAGACGTAGAATGAAGGGAGATATCATTGCAGTTCATAAGTGAAAGTTAGGCATAAACCC